>NC_133216.1:36460240-36767740 GCF_040436345.1 Pagrus major
TGAAGTGGTCTGCAAAATCCTCGCAGAGGGCGTCATCTGGTATCCTGGAGGATCTTTTAAAAGTTTTGTTTGTTAAAAGATCGATTGTGGAGAATAAGAATTTGGGGTTATTTTTATGGTCATGGATTAGGTTTTGGAAGTGGGAGATTCTTGCTTGTTTGACTGTGTTATTGTAAATTTTGAGGCGTTGACGTAGTATGTCATAGTGAACTGTCAACTTGGATTTCCTCCATCTCCTTTCAGCACTCCTGCATTCCCTTTTGAGTTTTTTGATATCCTCAGTTCTCCACGGGGGTGTAGATCTTGTTTTAGCTGTTTTGATAAAAAGTGGAGCCACTGAGTCCAGTGTTGTCTTTATTTTGTTGTTGAAGTTGTCAGTAATAAAATCGCAGGGTGCTGGTAAAATTTCGGCAGGAGTGCTCTGTAAGATCTGGATAAAATTTGCAGCCACTTCAGAAGTTAGGTAGCGTTTCCTCACTGTTCCCACAGGGGCCTCTCGCTGGTTAAAACTGGTGATTGTAAAAAACACACAAAAATGGTCAGACACAGCCAGGTCCACAACAGAGGGCGCACCAATGGACAGACCATAAGATATAACCAGGTCCAAGGCGTGCCCCCTGCTGTGGGTCGGCTGCGTGACATGTTGCTTAAAATCGAGGCAGTGTAAAAGGTTTAAAAATTCTCTAGACAGTAAGTCTGAGGAGATGTCGACGTGTAAATTAAAATCACCGGTTATTAAAATTCTGTTAAAAGAGGTATGAATAATTGATAAAAGCTCTGAAAATTCATTAATAAAAGAAGTGGAATACTGGGGTGGTCGGTAGATAGTTATACAGAGGATAGGCGGGCTGCTACAAACGAAGGCATGATATTCAAATGATGTGTAGCTGTTAAAATTGACTTTGTTTGTGTGCATGTTGGTCTTTGCAATCGAAGCAGTACCGCCCCCTCTTCTGCACCCCCTAGTAGAAAATAAAAAGTTAAAATTTGGTGGGGAAGCCTCGGTGAGAACAACAGGTGCGTCAGTGCCCAGCCATGTCTCTGTAAGGAGAATGATGTCCAGGTTGTTATCTAAAATTATATCATTTATAATAAAAGATTTGTTTAAAAGAGAGCGCACGTTCAGCACAGCCATTTTAACATCTGTGCTGAACGTGCGTTCATCACTTTTTTGAAATGGAATGTTAAGAACACAGTTTGGTCTAAAAACAGTCCTGGGTTTCGTTTGTCTGTGTGATATTATGGTTTCTATTGTGTAGATATTGTCCTGTGCCACTGGGGTCACTGAGGGAGGGGCATGTATGATGTAGGTAGGGGGGGGTGGAGGTGAGTGTGAGTGAGGTGCAGAGGGCCTGTGTATGGGTGCAATGAGTCAGGAGGTGGTTGTGGTGCAGGACCGGACAGTCAGGTTAGTGTTGACTGATAAAAGCCTTGACCCCTCCTGATTCGGGTGTAGGCCGTCTGGTTTAAAAAGGTGGGGTCTGTTTAAAAAAGCGATAAAATTGTCCACATATGGAATACTTTTTTCGAGGCAGTATCCCTTCAGCCACAGGTGCAGCTGGCGGAGGCGACTGGTGGTGACGTCACCATAGCGCGGCGGGGGGAGCAGGCCGGAAATAATTAGCCGCTTCCCCGTGTCCAGCAGGCGGTCCATCATGGACCTGAAATCCTGCTTGAGGATCTCGGACTGCTGGTCTCTGAGATCATTAATTCCGGCCTCCAGAACCAGCATGGTGGCCGAGCTGTGCTGAGCACACAGCTGGAGGGCAGAGGACTCAACCTCCTTGACGCGGGCTCCAGGGTGGCAGAAGGTCCGGCCGCCATGCACCGTCACGTGCCTGACCATCGAGGTCCCGACGACCAGCACGGAGGGGGTGCGGTGCTCCGCGGGCCGCCTGGAGGTGCGCCGCTGGGCGGATGGGACCCGGAGTTGGTGGCGCCGACCCGCGGTTCCTCCTGGGCGAGATGGGGAGGAGGGGCCAGGCTGGACGCGCGGACCGCGGCTCCTGAGCTGGCGAGAACCAAGACCAGCTGGGTGGACAGGTCCCGGGGGCGAGCTGGGACATGCTCCCATGGGAGGGAAGTCCTGCAGGCTTAGGATGTCGTACCTGTTCTCCAGTGGGAGATCCGGAGGCGGAGCAGGTGGAGATGGACGAGCCCCCGCGCCTCTGGTCACCACTGACCAGGATTCCCTCGGCTTGAGTGGCGTTGAGCTCACCGGTGCTGGAGCCGCCGCTCCATCCTCCCTGACGGAGCACTGCCACTCCGCGGGGCGTAGGCAGGAGGTGGAGGGTGCCGATGACTTGGGCTTGGCTCCCTGGTGGTGCCAGCGGAGCTCGGCGAGTGCTGGTGCCGGAGATCCGGTGGTGATGGAGCCGGTCCACGGCAGGGTGGTGTTGTCCGCGGCCGTCATGCTCCGGTCACCAGCACCGGATGCCTTCAGGTGGGCGATGAGTTTCGACTGGGTCGTGGCGACAGTGGAGAAATCCATGAGGATCTTGTCCCTCTCCTTGAGGTCAGCCTTCAGACCACAGACGCTCTCCCTCAGTTTTGAGAGGGTGGGGAGACAAGACTCACAGACCGCCATCATGCTGTTAGCCTGTGCTGGGGATTCGTCACCCCGGCAATCACCACTGTGAGTTTTAGGAAAGGTCAGATGGTTACCATTGACATTGAGGAGACATCTAGCAAGTTATTTCCATATCTTTTTTTCAAATTAAATAACATACATTTTAAGGCAGAGGTTTCAGACTGCAGGCCCCTTGGCCATTTCCATCCCCTCTTCCCCCTCCCTCCAGCCTGCGATCTCATGTCAAAAAATATAATGTTATCCGGGACGCAAAATGATTTTTTTTGTAATTTTTTTTGTTGTTGTTTTGCACAAATACAAACTACACCCTCACATGCAATGCAAAAAAGAACAAACAAAAAAAACACAAGTTTACCTTTATTTTGAAGTAGACTAGTCACAGGAAATGCAATGGGTTCAGTTAGCACTGCTGTTGTTCATCAAAAATGTGTCTACAGAGCAAAATAGCAACAGCATTTGCAGACAGCGGAGCGATTTTAAATATGTCTTGGAGACAACAAAAGATTAACACCTTCAACTTCTCAGTGAGATAACAACTCCTTGGCCCTTATTAACGTTATCAGTTTCCCAATTACAGCTGATTTTGAGTCCGACATATTACCTAATAGCCACTTTTGCTTTTCGCTTTAAGAGCAAATCCTAAGCCATCGTCTTCTCAGTCAGCTCTCCTGACTCTCTCCATGCAAAAAGGCAAATTTAACTCCTGCTACTCTGTGCTGCAACTTTGCTGCTGGCCCTCGGAGTAGATGCCTCCAGCAGTTTGTAATCATAGCGTCTGTCATCGGCTATTCATTTATTTAAAAACTATAACAACAGTAGTGGCATTTGGCAAGTATTGTAGTCTTAGTAAGCCCGAACACTCTGTAAACACACAGTACTGGGGCAAGCCTATTTCAAGGTTTAAACAAATTATTTATAAGGAAAAAAGATTTGCACTGTTAAAACTAATGTGCATACAGATGTATACTTCTGCTTGCCTTTTCTTTTTTAAATATGAGCAGAAGTGCTGCCAGGTGTCTGGCAAGAAATAAAGCACACACTTATTTAATTTGTTAGTTCAGTGCAAGGTTTCAATAAATTATTCACGAAAAGGGAGAAAAGATTTGCACTAACTGCATACATTTTCATATGACTAGTTTTTCACTGTTTGTACAACTGTTTGTTGTTTGCTGTTTGCATTTTTGTATTATTATGTTAATAATGGAAATACAAACCTACATTTGCAGAAATATTGATTGATTGATTGATTGATTGATTGATTGAGTACCAGCAGTGGCCTCAAGCTTATTTGAGTTTGAGACCCCTGTCTTAAGGTCATAGTACAGATGGACCGACTGTGAGACTAAAAGATACTTTTAATTCGACTGTCAGAGCTTTACACTTTGAATCTTTTTACCATTTCTTTATTTCAATAAAATACCAAACTCATTCTCTACACAGCTCTACAGCTTCATATTACTATGGAGGGAACAAGAAAACTGGTGTTTGGCATAGACAAACATCAGTAGGTGAATAATATAGTTTGAACAAGCTTTGTCATTCATATCAAGTACAACAGCATGTCAGATGTGTATCATCCAAAGGTATTTAACATGATACCAAGTAAACAGCTGGTATGATTTGTCAGGGTTGATTTGTCTCTGAGTTAAGGTCTGGTCAAATGGTGCACAAGAATCTTTTTATTTTGAGTGAATTGAGAAAAAAAAACAACTTAACAAAAGCACTTGTATACTCAGTTTGTGCAGATAAGGGACATCTTTTTGACACTGCCCCATATCCTTCAACATCAGGAATTTGTCAAACAATACAGATTAAAGAACTGTACAAAAAGATTCCCTTGTAACCATAAACATGTTTTAACAAAACAAAATAAAAAACATTTTCTGGGACATCTGGATTTAATACTGTGCAAAATTCATCTATAATATTGAAATTGCATTCAGTCAGTCAGTGACAGAGGAATTATGTGAAAATACTTGATATTCAACAGTCTCTTATTGTCCACATTCACATCAAACAGTCGATCGAAAAGAAAAACAAAAAACAAAACAAAGGCAGTTGAGGAATGCAATTCCATAACTACAAAATCTGCATTTTAACAACCTAGCTATGTACACTGTACAGAGATTTAAACTCAAGCAACCTGTAGAAAGAAGTTAGGAGCTGCATGCCTGAATTGATCAGGCAGATTATAGTAAAATACAGTGACGATCTTAAGCATTTGAATGTGCTATCAGTCCTGGAGGCAAAATGGAAAACATTCCATTAGTGCCCTGGATAAGGTTTTGACTTCCGGTGGCAGTCATGGTGAAGATGCTAAAAAGAAACAAAAAAACACTGGGACGCATTGCTGCTAAAAATGGGTCTGCTCTGCATATCGTTTGGGGAATGATGTGTTAAAAATATTAAACAGGTGGGGAGATACAAGACCAAACATGGCCAGCAACACCGGCTTACAGCCTAAAAGGTTGGTGCTTGTCACTTATTTTTGTCAAATATTGCCAACACAATGGCATTGTGTCCCAATGTTTTTTCACATAGATTGAACAATTACAATGACATTCTGCCTGCATGCATGTAGGATTTTAGAACATGGCACAAAAAAGCTTACTTCAAATCACTAGTACGATTCCACAAAACATATGACTGATACTGAGAGCAGATGTGGTTGCTAATATACATTTTAAGGAATTTTATCTCAACATTACTACTCTATCTCTGAAGAAAATTTAATTATGTCATTTTAACAGGAAAATAAACTATGTTGTTGGAGTGCTATTTGTTTCAAATAATTTTATCTAGTTGTGAATGAAGCATCCAGATCCTTTACTTGATCTTACTAAAACTGCTCCACTACAATTAAAAGTCAAGGGAAATGTGTATATATAAGACTATTATACTTGGAAAAATATATTACCTGTAAATATATAAATATATATAAACATAGCACAAAAAGTGAGGAAATTTGTGTTTGGTAGACCAGCATGAGGAGGAGGTGCCAGGCTATTGTGGCTGTGTATGATTCTTCCACACGCTACTGAGGCTCCTGTTTGTTGAATTAATAAATTGTTAAATTGCCAATATGTCTTGTTTCTCTAGACTTCAATCATCCAATCCACCAAACAACACCAAACAAGAGTCAATAGTAGAATAAGCTGTGGCAGAGAAGATCTGGCAAATTTTTCATGGGCACAACCCACATACTCAGCTCTGCTGCTCATCCCACAAATGCATGTTCCTTACAAATGTGGCAGCATTTAAAAGGGAAATAAACAGGCTTTCCAACGGTATAAGATTTATTGCCAAGAAGCATTGTTACAATAAAGAAATAATCTACCAAACACAAATTTCTCTATATATTTCCACAAATATATATATATATATATATATATATATATATATATACACACACATATTTTATATATATATATATATACACACACATATATATGCATATGTACATATATACATATATGTACATATATATTGTCATTTTGCCAGAGAGAACGTAGACAGAGGACCAGGACTTCTGGAATAATGTTCTTTGGACAGATGAGTCTAAAATTGAATTATTTGAACACCAGAACAGAGGACATGTTTGGCGTAAACCAAATACAGCATTACGGGAAAAGAACGTCATACCAACTGTGAAGCATGGAGGTGGAATTGTCATGGTTTGGGGATGCTTTGCTGCGGCAGGACCTGGCCAGCTCACCATCATAGAATCCACCATGAATTCTATCGTGTATCAGAGGGTGCTTGAGGAACATGTGACCATCTGTGAAAAAAATAAAGCTGAAGCGGAACTGGACCCTGCAACATGACAATGACCCAAAACATACCAGTAAATCCACCAGGGACTGGCTGAAAACTAAGAAATGGAGAGTCCTGGAGTGGCTGAGTAAAAGCCCAGATCTTAATCCCATTGAGATGCTGTGGGGTGACTTGAAACTGGCTGTACATGCAAGAAACCCCTCAAACATCTCACAGCTGAAAGAATTCTGCGTTGAGGAGTGGGGCAAACTTTCCTCAGACCGATGTCAGAGACTGGTAGATGGCTATAAGAAGCGTCTCACTGAAGTTATTTCAGCCAAAGGGGGTAACACTAGCTATTAGGGGGTAGGGTGTCCTAACTTTTTTCTCAGAATACGCATTTTTGTTGATATCTTTTGTTTAATGAGTAAACAAGGTTAATTTTTGTTGTTTACCTGCAATTAAATCACTTTCTTTTCCAGAGATAAATAAAAACAAGATTAGACATCGATATGTGAACATTTCTTAATAAAGAAATGAATATTTAATGGGGTGTCCTAATTTTTTCACATGACTGTACATATACATATATATAAACATATATATATATACATATATACACATATATACATATACATATATATATACATATATATACATACTCACACACATATATTCAGGTAATATTTGAATTAAATATTTTTCCAAGTATACTTGTCTTTATCTGTACCTAAGACAATCATTTTGTGATCTCGACGCCTTAAATATATTGACTACTATAGCCTATCTCCTGGCTTCCGCATGAAAAATAGGGCTAAAAGATCAATGACAACATTTCAGGTAAATGACAGAGGATGGATATCAAGACTTGAAGGGGGGGCTTGATTTTTTTTTTTTTTTTGGAAAAGAAACCAGCACATTCCACATAAAACAAATAATGTGATTTTTGAAATGTGGCCACAACACTGTTTCATTCTTACTCACCAGTAAGGTCATCTATTTTACAAAGTCTGTACAATCTTGGAGCAATACAAAGTTTACAAATCAAGGGGGGAAAAAAGAAAAATGGGGATTTGTGTCAGAAGAATTGCTCTGATGGGCTTCTGTGAAGGTTCAGGGAATGAAACATCCCTGTCACTTACATGATTGTCTCCTTTCTTTTGTCTTATATTCTCAACCGCATCTGTAATATTCAATTGCTTTTGGATTAATCCTTCTCATTTACATTGGAACAAGAAGGACCCTTCACCACAGCAGGGACAGGTTAACACTTCCTTTTCTTGACAGAGCTGACAGTACTTAGAATAAGTGAGTTGTGGTTTTAAGGTCACTGTTATAGTCTATGGTTGTAGCAGTGCCTAACATTGCTGAAAGAAGCATTTCTTCTCCTGTGATAACAGCCGCCTGTGCATCTCCTGCCTTCTGTACCAATCTTATGCTCCTTCTGGCCCATTATACATTCCTGTACTGGTCAATCAATCACACCTCGGTCTGTTGCTGTGAGTCAGTGATGATGGTAACCCCTCGACGAAGCTCGTCCAAACTGTCAAAGTCGCTGCTATGTTCAGAATCATCCAGCCCGCACGGGGCCAACATGTCCGAGGCTGATGAGGCACCAACAGACAGTCGCACATTCACCGACAGAGATTCATCAGTGTCCCCATTTCCCGTGGTTACACCACTCAATGAAGTGCTGAAGTCCCCGTGGGGAGCCTCCCCAAGGGGTAGCTGGTGTGGAGGCAGGTATTGGCTTGGGTGGAAGTGTGGCCTGGTATGCTGACACTCAATGCTGCTAGAGCTCAGGGTGCTCTCCTTGGAGACTGGATGGTTGGTGGGAATTGGTGTGTAAGGCTCAGGAAAGTCCTCGCCTGTGGGCAGTGGAGGTGGCAGCTGGTCTTGGCTCAAGAACTCTTCTTCTTGGGGAGGCGGGTAGTCACTGTCGATGTCATAGCCACCCAGGTAGTAGTCTGACTCCAGTTCACGGGTGCTTCCTCCGAGGTGAGAAGCTGAGCCTACTACATCGCTGCCAGGACCTGCTTCGTTGCCTGGCACCTCTGCGATGTCTGACAGCCTGGTGCTTGGCATCCAGTCTGATGTGTCCCAGTGATATGCTGGAGTAAAAGGAGAAATTGTTAGTAACATTTTGGACTGTGAAAATAAGGCTTAACAGCCCCCCACATGGCTGAGTTAACAAACTAGTCTTCACAATGTGGAGCTGTGCATGACATGCCTTCAGTATGCACCAGGCAAGTTAGACTCAGTAGCATCGACAATACACAGAGGTCAGGTACATAACCAAGCACAACCTGCACAGAAAAAATGTTAGGTCTATAAGGGTATGTGGCATGCAACACAGGAGCCTTTGAGAGTCAGGGTCACAGGAGTCTGAGCATGCTGAACTTCATGAAAAATTGCAGCACTGAAGCCATGTTGACAGGCTCAAAAAAATTGGCAGCATTGATTTGGATGTTACAGTGATGCATCTGGTAGATTTTCCTCTTGGCCAATGCAGCAAAGTAATCTATCATCTACGCGTTTTCATTGAGTTGTTGGCCCGCATTACCCTATTACCATTCCACACTTTTATATATATATATATATATATACACATATATATATATATAGACACTACAGTATATATACTGCAGAAAGAGCAGAAGTTGTCTGATATTTATAGTGCCACAAAACCTCAGAGCTAGAAGGTTGTGGTGAATGGTTGGTCATCTCCCTCTGACACAGGAGGGCTTTAATTCACATCCCATTTGCTACTAACAGGTAACTTTGATTTCTTTTCACCATGACTACAATCTACCTTTCCTTTATCCAAATATTTTTACTTGCCTCATTAACTTCCCCAAACTGCATCATGGCATGTCATTCTGCTTGGGCACTGGATTAGAATACACTCATATGACTCATTTTGGAAGGGAATGAGAAACACACTACACTAAAACCAATTATGTGCAGAAGCTGCATTCAAATTAAATTGAACTACTATACTTTCATCATAACATGTATAAGAAATTCCAACAGCTACCTGTCAGTTAATGAGGAATATGTCCAGGTTAGTAACAACAACCAAATCATATACATTTGGCTGTGTTAGTAACCTGGCTTTCATTATTTATTAATTGTTCCAGTTTTTGTGAAGCATTCACTGAAAAAAATGGTGTCACATGATCTTCAGATTTTACAAGGTCATGAAGAATGACCCAGTGCAGCATAAGGAAGTGACAGGCAAGCAATGGATTTTTCATGGAGTCTTACAATACATTGGTTGCCGCTACCAAATTCAAGAAAAATAAGACGGCATTTCTTGACCATATTTGGCAGAACTTTTGGAATGGGAGAGACTTGTTCACCCATTAGAACATATTCTATCTTGAAAGGCAAAATTTGAAGGACTACACATCTGAAATAAGAGCCAGTTAGGGTATGCTGAGGTGTTAGCACTGAGAACTGGAGCCAACAATCTACAGATATAGCATGAATGATGATTCTCATCAGAAAGGTTGGTTGATCAGAAGGACAATCTACCAAAACTCTGCAGATTAATTTAACTGAAATTATTTGGCAACTTAAAGTCAAAGCACAGATGGTGAGTGAAGTACAAACTGATTTGACAGGCAATGACAAATAAAACCATAGGACATCCATGCATCAAAGCAGAACATAAATCATGACAAACCAAGATTTGAACCAAAGCTTTGACAATTCACTCAATAACTGGTATCGTACAGTAGCACCACTGGGCTTGAGATGAAAAGCCTAAAAAAGTGACATCACAGGATGGGGACAGTGGCAAGCTGGAAGGTGGGGTTGATCACTAAGTCAGCTCAGCACAGTGAAATGGCACACACACATATGCAGACAGAGCTTTGACTAGAGAAGGGGAGGTGCTGAAGAAATTACCAATGGCAAAGTGTGGAATTTTGAAAGTTCAATTGTGCATACAAAGAGGTAAAAGGATAGGGGGGTAGACACAATAATTTCAATCAGGATAGACTAGCTTGGAAATGAAAAGTGTTGATTTAGGATAAGAATTGTATGCATGGGGTGAAAGCCTGACAGATGGACAGCAAATTAACCCTAATGGCCATCTGGTTGTAGACGGTGGTTTGATGCTGCTCATGGTGGGGGCAAGGTGGAAGGTGGATGTTGGCTTTAGGTTCAGGAGCTGAACTGTAGTTGCAGCTAATTTTGATATTGATTGGCTTCTCTGCAGAAGGTTGAAAGTGGAAACTGTAGGTGTAAATGTGCCCCGTTTTCTTGGAAACAGTCAAAAGTTACATTTACATTCAGTGGTACAAGTCATCCACACCAAGGATGATCACCATAATGATAACAATGTGAGCATCCACACTGATGAAGAAAGGTTCTGTAAAGTTTTGCAATTTGCAGACAAAGGTTATATAAGTGTTTGATAACTTGTATAAATAACCAAGAATGAGTCATTAGAGTAGACAATCTAAAAGGCGTTCCCTAAATACTTTCAATAAGTTCACATAAAGAGGTACACTACAGTTACAACCCGATATTATAACATTATTTTTTAGAAAAATGTCCCCAAAATCAAGCTAATTGATGGCCCTGTAAAATGTTGATTGATTTTGATTGCCTGTCAATATTTCCATTGTTCATGAAATAGCTCTGAAACCATTCTCCTGTCACTGAATTTTCGGTGTGTACTCCACCATCAACTTGAGGTAGAAACGGCATGTTTACACACTCGCATACAGTGTGTAAACCTGGCATTCTTCTTCATTCCCACAGAGATCACTATCTGAGAGATCTCGCTATCTGGGTCAGGGATCAGGTGCCATCCTATACCCTGACCTATGACTGATTACAGAGATTGTGGCGATTATGATTCACTATGGAGAACAACAGTATACAACATATTTACTGAATAATTGTTGTTAAAAGTTATCATTTATGGTCTGGACAGCCCTAGTCACCAAAACGCATTGTGTGTCATTAAGGTCTAACTAATAGGTTTAATGTTTTTTTATCCTGTCTTTTTTGCTCTTTTTTTCCTTTTTTCTGCCTTTTGCAGAAGTAATTTTATATTAATTAATGCATTACCGCCACACATAGACCAGTGGAATATGGTGAAACCACTGGCAAGAATGTGTAACACCAGCAACTTGTGACTGGTGACCAGATTGGTGACTTAGCGGTGACTCCCAGGGCTTTGGTTGACAATTGTAGCTAATGAGCAAACTGCTAACATGCTAGTGTTACTGCTAGCTAGCTGGCTGCTAACTGCTACTTAGCAAGGTAGCTAGCTAGGTCACTAGCTGAAAAATGTCAGCACTCAAAATGGTTTGCTTTTGGTCCACAGCAGGAATTTCTATGTCAAATTCGATCTCAGTGCGAGTGTTTAGCCAATGTTTTATGTTTACGTTGTTTTACATTAGTCAATGGAAAACAAGACTGTCTCACTTTTCTCACACACAACTTAGAAATGTAAACCCAATAACTTTGTTTTCTTGACCATTTTTTTTTACAAGTAAATGATCAAAACTTTATCTGTAAACAGAAAAGGCTAATTTCTCTCAAATCGTAAGCACAAATTTTATAAAATCCTTTAAATAGTATATCAGTGGCCAATTACAACCAAATACACACTGCAATGGCCCAAAATATTTCCATTGGGAGAAAAGTGCAAATACTGAAACAATGCAAAGTCAACACCACACAAACCCAGAGAGCACATGGAACAGAAAAATGCTGCATGTCTAGTCTGCACAATGGAGGTTCTCCAGGCCTCTAGGGGGAGTGCTCTCCACAGACTGCAAGAACCAGGACTTTATTCTGTTAACAGAATGTGTTGTCTGGCTGATGGTGACGAAATAAAAGAATAGGCTTGTTCAGATGAACTCAAAGATTAAATAATCCATACATGGATGAAAATTCATGGACCAACTTGCACCTCGACTGGAAAGCAAACAAGAGCAGGCACCAACAGCAATGGGTAGGGGGGAAAAAACTGAAATCAAGTCGAACAGTTTTTTAGCAGAGTTCAGTCTGTACAGAAAGTCAGAGATAATCGCATTCTCTTAAATCTTATACTGATTTAATGAAATGTTATCAAAACCATATATCAGTTTTTTACGCTATTATATAATATAAAGATATTTAGACCGTCGGGGCTTCTGTACAGATGTTATTTTAAGAATCCTCACATCCCACTTACCAGATGTTTTTGTGTTGCTGTATACTTCAATAATTTAATCAGTCCAATTTAAGTAAACAGCAGACTACAAAAATGATATATTCAATGCAGTCTATATACAAAGCTAGAACATGCATGTGGCCTAAAACTCCAGGGTGGACAGCACTGGGATGTGCACAGAAATGTGTTTCATGTGTTTAGTTTCTCACTCCAACATAAGTCCCAAATCATGGCATAAATGTAGCAATATCTGATTTGGGAAGCTTTACCTACTTTGAAGCCATTCTGTGCTCTCAACCAAAGAGATCAGTGCGCTCTATGAAATCTTACAAAAATGCAAGATGAGCCATGTTACCTTTTCAAATACCTGTCACAGATGTCTGTAATAAATGTTGACACCAATTAGGCTACATGTGTGTATTTCTAATTATGTAGCTAATCATTATTTAAAGAAAATACAGAACATAATGTAGATGTTGAGATTGTTTAATGTATGCTGTGACACTTGCAAAGCTTTCTATTTCCAGTGTCCCTTTTCTACCACTGGATGCTGTGTGTAAGCATTGTCAGAGCTGTGCTTATAGTTACACACATTCCTAACTACAAGTGCACATTGACAAATTCCACACTTTGCGTAAGCACAGATGTGTGTGTATAATCATTCCTATGCACACATCTGTGCTTATGCACTGTTGATAGATGTAGGCCTCGGTTCTTGCAGTCAGTGCTAAAGGCCTGGAGCACCTCTGATGTGGCCACTGGATATGCAGCAACTTTCTGTTGCGTTTGTTTCTGGGGTTTATGTGTATTTAACCTGGCATTGTTTCTGTATTTGCAGGTTTCTCCCAATGGAAATGTGTTGGCCATTGCACTGGGTTCATGCCTTTGGTTGTGTTGTGGGTGTTTGCAGTGCGTTTCCTAATGTCTGAGCTTGTTTTTATCAAATTGATGAGGATATTTGACTTGCGTCTTGTCTATTTGCATGTGTTGTGACACATGTGACTGCACTTCTCCATTGCCATGATAACTAATCCACTTGACAGAAGCGGCATATTAAATGCTGATTAAATGGCAGGATTGTTGCACAGGTGTGCCTTGAGCTGTTCACAAGGAAAGGCTCTAAAATGTGCTGTTTTATTTCTAAAAAATACATTTATTAGGCAGTGACAACTACGGACTTCAAAATATGCTCTTTTCTCTATTTTTTGTCTTTTGTTTCTGGTGTTACCACCATTTGCCTTATACAGAGCAGCACATCATATGGGTTGATCAGGTCGTTTCTCTCCACTGAATGGAGCATCTTTCATGACATAAATGTGAACAATGACTATTACTGACTATATACAATTCTGTGTGGACAATGTGATACCTCAGAAATAAGTAACTGTGTATTCTAACAACAAAACATATACAACTAAAGAGATTAATGACTGTAACAACCCCAAGAAACTGGCATTTAAGAACTGGGTAAGAGCACAACTAAAAACTTTGCAAAAGGAGCTTAATCACATGCTCAAAGAAGCCACGAGGAGACATAAGGAGATCATTGAACAGAGCTTCACTGTAATGGACTCCAAATGACTGTGGGATACCATAAAGACAATCATCAACATGACTCCAGCTAAAAAAATGTTTCAGTACCTCTGATGACCTGCAAAAAGCAAACAGAGTAACTTTTATCTGAGCTTTGAAACTCTACTATACTCTGCCTTCTCTTCTGAAGGTAGGGACATTTTTTCTATTGACCAGAATGCAAGTGACAGACCCCCATAAGGTGCATGCTTATTGTTTGTCAATTTTAGCTCAGCTTTAACAGTCTGCAGCCTCACATACTCATTCAGAAATTGAGACATATGAATGTCAATCCTTTTATTTTAAAATGGTACCATTTTAACTAATCGCACCCAACATGTTTGGGTCACAACGCTCTCTTGGAGCCCAGATCGATCAGCACTGGTGCCCCTCAGGACTGCATCAGCTCCCCGGTCCTCTTTATTCTTCTGTCTGGTACAGACTGCCTTGAAAATTAAGGGGGTCAAAAAACACCTGTTCCTCCAGAGGATCTATGAGCACTCTGTTATCAGACAAGCACAGAAAATAGTGTCGGACCCGACACTTCCCACTACTTCTCTATGTCCATTAAGCTTCTCAACACCAATATGTAATATAGGCTAGAAGTTGGCTTTTACGGATGTGCAATGTCGCTGTCACAAAGTCCAAGGCTGAGATCTCCAAAGAGGAAACTCTAAAGATGGAGATGTGAGCACCTCCCACTGTTCCTCCCACTTTACAAATAGAGGCCCAGTTGAGGCCTTCCCCCTTTTCCTTTGTCTCCAGACTCTGTGTGTGTGCTGGTGGTGCTCACCTGAGTTTGCCATGCGTGTTTGACTTCATCTCATTGTAAGTAAATCTAAACTTATTTCAATGCATTAAGGTTAAGGTCAATGTCTAAGTTTCAAGTATTTTAACATGCCTAAGTTTAACGAGAATCTTTTGGTTTGATGTGTTAATGGATGATGAACTTAAAAGATTGATTGATTGTAGCCTATTCTAATTTAATAGTATTTCGTCATATTTATCAGGCATGAATTACTTTGTTTCCTTTCTTTCTTTCTTTGTTTAGAACCATGGCACTCGGTGACACCACCCCCCTCAATTCAAACGACAAACTAATAAACAGAGATTAAATACAAGCAACTTCTGTGTCCTGGTGGTTTGTGTGGCTCCAGTCTGAACCTTCACAACAAAATTTGGTCCTTCGAGCCGGATACTGAGCCACACTCCACATGTCCACAGACTAGAGCAACTTCAAATGGCTGATTCAGCTGATTCAAAGGCTGTTGGCATTAACCCGGTTGATGGGCTGATCACTGATGAAGCGCAGGCTTCTCCTGAATTCACGGATGAACACCAAGGTGGACAAGACATAACCCAGCCTAACATGGATAAGGCTCCCCCTGTAATGTCTCAAACATCACCTCGGCCATCCTCATCCACTCAACACATAGAGCCTGCCCTTCCACCTGAACCATCAATTCCCCCTTTGCCATCAGCATCCTACACAATCCCTGAGAACCCACTCACAGAGCCCAGCGGCCAAGAGAGACCCAGGAGGCATAGACGCCCCCCTGACTATTATGGAGTCCATGTACTGCCACAACAAACATCTATAAAGTCCCATGGCCCACGCAGTGGTGCTTATAGTAAGACTGGCTCCAAGTCAGTTTCCAGTCTCCCCTCAGCCTCTCAAATTAGTAGGTTTTCCAGAGGCAGCAGTACTTCAGTCTTAAGTGATCTCCAAGCCAGCCTCCTTGAGGAAAAGAAGAGGAGAGATGAGCTGGAGGAGTTGAAAAGACAACAAAGGGAGGATGAGGAGCTTGATACAGAATGTGCATTGATAGACAAGGAAGCCAGAGATGCTCAGCAAAGACAACAGGAAGCCCAACAGAAGAGAGAGAAAATTGTCAGAAAGGTTGCAACGAATCGACGCATCCGCATTAAGGAGCAAGAGCTTGAGGCAGCCCAGCTTGTTTCAAGTTTTATTAGAGAAAACCTCTTGGATGATCACCCTGCTCCAGCTTCTGCACCAACATCATCATCTCTTCATGACCATGTAGCTTCCACTTCCCTTTATGATCTCCCTCCCTCCAGAATATTTACTCCTGCCCCTGTAAACATGAGATATGCCGAGTCTCAAGCTGGTTCAACACCCCCACTATCACAAATTGGCTATTCCATTGCCCCTCAGATTCATCCTATGCTTCAGCCCGCGCAGCAAATCCTACCCCCTGTCCAGGTTCCCACCTCTACTGTCCAGTCATATATCCCCCCTCTGCCTGCTGACGCCATACTACCGTCCCTCTCTACCCACCATGTACCTGTAACTGTAGGCATAGTCCAAGCCCCTATTCAAATCCCATCTAGGCATGCACCTGTAGCTTTAAGCTCAGTCCAAGCCCCCAATCAATCTGCATCCATGCTTGGCCCTGTGCAGCCCACCTTCGCAGGGAGTTTACCACCTATGCAGATATCATCTCTGCCTCCACGTTCTGTGCACTCGCAACCCCCCAATGTTATGGATCTGGTCCTGGCCTCAGCCTATGGGATACCAAAGCCCTCACTCCCTGTGTTCAAGAGTGGTAGAGAAAGTGATTTTGCTCTGTTAAAAATGGCCTTAGATAACCTCCTTGACAACCACACCCATCTTACTGAGCAATTCAAATACCAGGTCCTCTTGGAACATCTTAAACACCCAGGAGCCCACAAATTGGCCAGATCTTGCATGCATGATATGAGACCATATTCTACTGCCCTTCAAGCGCTGCAGGAGAAGTATGGTCAACCAAGGCTATTAGTTCAGGGTGAGATTGGTTCAATATTGAATTCTCCTGTTATTCGTATTGGTGATGTTGAGGCCTTTGATGATTTCTCTCTCTCTATCCATGCTCTGGTGGGAATGTTGCTGACACTGGAGGGCCCTACAGGATCTGAATTAAGATGTGGCTCCCATGTGGATAAACTCCTCAGTAAACTCCCTGTACAGTACAGAGATGGATTCATTGAGCACTGTATTAACCGAGGCATTCTCACTGGACAGGCAACCAGAACTTATTCCCTCCTTGACCTCTCAACCTGGCTACAGTTGAAATCAAGGGCCAAACGCATATCAGAGAGAGCTGTGGAGTTTCACAAACAAGAAAAACAGCAGACTGGAAAACGTCAGCCTTCCAGACCAGTCTCCTCTGTCTACTTGTTGTCAACATCTGATGAGAATGGCACATCGAGAGCACACTCCAAGGAGAAGGTAACTGCCAATTCTACTATTAAACCTAAACCTTACTGTCCCTACTGTAACATTCGAGACCACTTCCTTGGCTCATGTGCAGAGTTTAAGAAACTCACAATGACCGACATTGAGAAATGGATCAGTGAGAAAGGGAGATGCACTAAATGTGGGAGAACACACAAAATGGATAAATGCACCTTGAAGAGGCCATGTAATGTATGTAAAGAGATTCACTTAACCATTCTCCATGATCTCCATATATCTAAATCGGCCACAGTGATGTTTGCATCTTCCCCCTCTGAGCTCCTCTATGTTGACCAACCTAATCGCTCTTGTAAAGTAATGCTGAAGGTTGTGAATGTACTCATACACAACGGGGATAAAACCCTTAAAACGCACGCAGTTCTTGATGATGGTGCAGATAGGTCCATTCTGCTCCCCCAAGCTGTCCAACATTTGGGCCTCGCCACTCAGCCTGAAACCCTCTCCCTATGCACAGTAAGACATGATATAGTGCAATTGGATGGGGCATCTGTGTCCTTTGAAATTTCCCCTCTTAACCAGCCGAATGAAAGACATGTTATTAATCAAGCTTTCACGGCAGAGAACCTTGGGCTATCTCAACACACATACCCCCTAAAGCAGCTACAAGAGCAATATCACCATCTCGATGGTATCCCATTACAGCCCATTGACCATGCATGTCCCCTGGTTCTCATTGGCTCAGACTATGCCCATCTAATCACGGCCACAGAGGAGATACGGATGGGGCCCCCTGGTGGTCCACTGGCAGTGCACACCCGGCTTGGATGGGCTCTCCAAGGGCCAGCTAATGTAATACAAACCCAGCCAAATGTTTCCTTTGCTCTTACCTGCCTCAAAAGTTAACTACTCAGGAATGTGGAAAGGTTGTGGCAGATTGACACCTTGCCCTATGTGAATGAGAAGACAGCCACAAGATCAAAACAGGATAAATTGGCCCTTGATCTTCTCAACTCTAAGACGGTGAGAGTAAACATAGATGGTGTAATGCGCTATGCCACTCCATTGCTTAGAGCCCCTACTATGCCTGTCCTTAGAGCTCCAAAGGAAGCTGTCCTGCCCCGTCTCTGCGCCACAGAAAGACGCCTGTCCAAGGATCCCAAACTGTCTGAGAAATACCAAGAGGAACTGGATAAGCTGGTGCAGTCTGGCTATGTTTGTCAAATCCCCAGTGAACAGATAGACCAACCTAAAGAGATCTGGTATTTCCCACATCACATTGTTGAACACAACAACAAACACAGGGTTGTATTTGACTGCTCCTTTGAGTATATGGGACAAACTTTGAACAGATGTCTTCTGCCTGGTCCAACACTCGGCCCCTCTCTGCTGGGAGTTCTCCTCAGATTTCGCCTACATCCCATCGCAATCTGTGGAGATATTAAAGGTATGTTCCACCAGGTGCGCCTTTTGAATGAAGACAAGTCTTTATTGCGTTTCATATGGAGAGGGATGCAGCTGGATCAGGAGCCAAGTGTGTATGAATGGCAAGTGTTGCCCTTTGGAACAACCTGTAGTCCATGCTGCGCCATCTATGCGGTCAACAGACATGTCCAAGATCACTGTAATGGAAATGAGGAGGTTCTCCACTCTGTCCAACAATGTTTTTATGTTGATAACTGCCTCCAAAGTTTCCCATCCTCTCACCAAGCCAAGTCGCTCATTGAAAAGATGCGCCCTCTGCTGGCAACTGGTGGCTTTGACATCAGACAATGGGCTAGTAATGATCCAGCTGTCATACACCATCTTCCACCAGATGCAAAGTCCAAAACAAGCGAGTTGTGGCTCTCAGGAGATGGAGACCCCAAAGAACTGACATTAGGTCTCCAATGGAACTGCCTGACAGACATGCTGAGCTACAAAACTAAATCAATCACCTACCATCAACCTACAATGAGGAATATATACAGAGTGCTGGCAAGTCAATATGATCCTCTGGGCTATCTGACTCCCTTCATAACCCGAGCAAAGATCCTGGTTCAAGACCTATGGAAACAGGAAAGAGGATGGGATAACATCATCAAAACAGAAAGCCTGTTGAAGCAATGGCAAGCATGGGAGCTGGAACTGAATAATCTCCCTGACATTCACTTCCCCCGCTGTTATCTACCCACCTGCATCAACTCGGCCACATCAGATTCCCAAATGCATGTGTTCTGCGACGCTTCAGAGCGCGTCTATGGCGCAGTTGCCTACCTTCGGGTTGAGGACAATGTTGAGAACATTCATGTCAGCTTCATCATGGCCAGGTCTCGCATAGCCCCTAAACGCCAGCTTTCCATCCCTCGTCTTGAACTGTGTGCAGCTCTAGCAGGTGCCCAGCTGGCTCATCTTCTCAGTGCTGAGCTCACTATTCCCCAACAGTCTGTGACACTCTGGACTGATTCAACAACAGTCTTGTCCTGGTTGACCTCTGACTCCTGCCGTTACAAGGTGTTTGTTGGGACCAGAATAGCTGAGATTCAGACCCTGACTGACACCAGGAGCTGGAGGTATGTTGACTCAAAGAATAACCCAGCTGATGATGTAACACGGGGTAAAACCCTCCTGGAGCTCTCTCAGCAACACAGATGGAGTCAAGGCCCACCATTCCTCATCTTAACTGCTGACTGCTGGCCAACCAGTCCACTTGTACCAGCTGAACCAGAACCAGTTGAGGAAATAAGGAAGTCAATGTTCTGTGGAACAATGATGTCAACTGGCATAAACCTTCCTGATTTTAAGAAGTATGGCAGCTGGGATGACTTAATAGAGGAAACAAAGACTATGCTTTATGGGGCGGCGGATCACAGTTCAAACATAGCCCAATGTTACATCGACTCAGAGAAGCACCTTCTGCAAAGAGCTCAATCAGAGTGTTTCCCCGAGGAGATAAACGCCCTTAAAGGTGGGAAATCTATTCCAAGGAATAGCAAACTACTCCCCCTGTCTCCTGAATATGACCGTGAACTCGGCCTAATCCGAGTGGGAGGCCGACTCCGAAGAGCAGAAACCCTTGACCACGACACCATTCACCCAATTGTCTTAGATCCCAGACATTATGTCACAAGACTCATTATTAAGCATTATGATGAAAAACTACTGCACCCAGGCCCTGAGCGCGTCCTGGGAGAAATGAGACGGAGGTACTGGATTCTGCGTGGTCGTCAAGCCATTCGCCAGCATCAACATCAATGTCAAGACTGTCAGAAATGGAGAGCCAAACCAGTTATTCCCAAAATGGCCGATCTTCCTCCAGCCCGCCTTCGATTGTCAAAGCCCCCATTCTGGTCCACAGGCATGGACTGTTTTGGGCCTTTCACAGTAAAAATCGGCCGCCGCACAGAAAAAAGGTGGGGCATACTCTTTAAATGTTTAACAACACGCTGTGTACATCTTGAGCTACTTAACAGTATGGATGCAGATACATTTCTGATGGCCTTCAGAAGATTTGTCTCACGCAGGGGAAAACCCTTTGAACTCCTCTCTGATTGTGGAACAAATTTCAGAGCAGGAGAGTCAGAGCTAAGAAATGCTTTCCAGGCTATGGCGTCGGATTTGAGGCAGAAATTAGCCCACACACAGGTGAGATTCCAATTCAATCCTCCATCTGCCCCACATTTTGGTGGGAGCTGGGAACGTGAAATAAGATCAGTTAAAACAGCCCTCTATGTTGCATTGGGGAAGCAAACAACAACAGACACAGTCCTGCACACAGTACTGGTTGAAGTTGAAGGCATCCTTAATTCAAAGCCCCTTGGATACGTCTCCTCTGACCTTGCCGATCCAGATCCAGTAACACCAAATATGTTGCTCATGGGGCGGCTTGACTCCTCTCTTCCTCAGGCAATCTACTGCTCAAGTGAACTCCTTGGCCGAAGGACATGGCGTCACAGCCAGATCTTGGCAGATCGTTTCTGGACAACATTCATTCACTACTATCTCCCTACATTACAGACCAGACAAAAATGGAAGTCGGACAAGGACAACCTGGATTTAGGTCAGGTCGTACTGATTGTTGACCCCCAATACCCTCGAGCATCATGGCCCGTAGGAAGAATAACTGAAGTGTACCCTGGACAGGATGGTAAGGTTCGCAGCGCCAAGGTCAGGATGCAGGGAAGAGAATACGTACGACCTGTTGCTAGATTGATCCCACTTCCCGGGATCACAGATTGAAGAAAATGTACGTATTTGCTGCACAAATACGGGGGCGGCTGTCACAAAGTCCAAGGCTGAGATCTCCAAAGAGGAAACTCTAAAGATGGAGATGTGAGCACCTCCCACTGTTCCTCCCACTTTACAAATAGAGGCCCAGTTGAGGCCTTCCCCCTTTTCCTTTGTCTCCAGACTCTGTGTGTGTGCTGGTGGTGCTCACCTGAGTTTGCCATGCGTGTTTGACTTCATCTCATTGTAAGTAAATCTAAACTTATTTCAATGCATTAAGGTTAAGGTCAATGTCTAAGTTTCAAGTATTTTAACATGCCTAAGTTTAACGAGAATCTTTTGGTTTGATGTGTTAATGGATGATGAACTTAAAAGATTGATTGATTGTAGCCTATTCTAATTTAATAGTATTTCGTCATATTTATCAGGCATGAATTACTTTGTTTCCTTTCTTTCTTTCTTTGTTTAGAACCATGGCACTCGGTGACACCACCCCCCTCAATTCAAACGACAAACTAATAAACAGAGATTAAATACAAGCAACTTCTGTGTCCTGGTGGTTTGTGTGGCTCCAGTCTGAACCTTCACAACAGTCGCCGCTGTGCAATATGTGTAAGGGCATAGTGCAATATGTCACCATTGTCAGTGGGTGTGTATATGTGTACAAGTATATTTTATCTAACCCCATGCCATGGGGCACTGGGTTCACAACACTCAAAATCACACACACCCTTGACACGACACACACCATCAGCCATCTGCCTCGTAAGTAAAAAAGAAGTGAAGAGAACACTTCTTCAAAGACATATTTGCACAGTCACATGAACTGCAGTCAGGAAAGAGCCTGGTGAGGATGACGAGTATGCAAGTTCCTCAACTTCTCTGAAAAGCTTTCTGACAGCAGATATTCTTTGGCTGTGCAAACCAACTGTTGCACATCACTAGACTATCGTGCAGGTGAAGAGGCTGGATGTGGAGGTCCTGGGTTGGTGTGGTTATACTTGGACTGCGGTTGTGAGGATGGTTGGATGTACAGCCATAGTCTTGCAAATGACACTGGAGACACCCTATGGTACAGAAATGAACATTTAATTAATGGGCAACAGTTTCTGCAGGCTCCTGCAGAAAGCATGCAAACTGCATGCTCCCTCAAAACTTGTGACATCTGTGGCATTGTGTTGTGCGATAAAACACATTTCAGAGTGGTCTTTTATTGTGAACAGTCCAAGGAACAACTGAGTAATAATCATGCGGTTTCATCAGCATCTTGATATGACCCCCCACCCCACTTCTTGTTTCCATGTCCATGAATCAGAGCTGTAGAAGAGGAGCTTGCAGAAAGAAGCAGTCGGTTTTAATGTTGTTGTTGATCGGTATAGCTTGTGATGAACTGAGCCTTTTGAGGGTGCCATAATACTATCGCCTGTTACCAATGAACCTCTTTACCTGTACAATGTTCCGAAGGTGTTTTTGGAGCATTCCACAACTTTCGCAGTCTTTTGTTGCCCCTGGCCTACCCTGTTTAAAATGTGTTGCTAGCATTACATTAGGAATAAACATAAATTAACTAAAAATCCAATAAATATATTTCTATGTAAATAAATATATGCTCACACACAAACAAACAAACAAACAAACACACACACGCAACCTCATATACATACAATAACTCTGAGCTAATTTAATATAAAGGTGGGTCATATAAAGCTGAATGCTAATTAGAAGCATTCAATAGCTTTACAAAATGTCTGGAAATCAGCACTGATGAGCTCCTGAGAGTCTTAATCAACTGAGCCCCCACTGTAGGAGCAATGGACAAACAAGACAAAAATCATAAGGCTATGCAACTAAAAAGGCATTTGACAGGACTACAGGACACATTTGAGAGCGCTGCTGCTGCTGAACAAAAAAAAAGCCATTGCAACAAGGAAGCAATGCCTTTGGGCTCCATGAATATCCACAATAAATTACATGGATTTCGGCTCATTCATTTTCAAAATATCTTTCCAGTAGAGTTAGTCTAGCGTGGTGATTCCCAAAGTGTGGGCAGCAGCCAACTGGTGGGCCATGAAGGTACTGCAAGTGGGCCACTAGAGGTCAAGTACAATAAATAAATAAAATGTTTTCAATTTTTATTTTACAAGGAGTTTAATAACATGTTATGTCAAGTCAGTTTTCTATTTATAAGTGTGCCATCTAGTGACTTTTACCTGTGCAGCTGGACAGCATTGCAGGAAACACAGTTCTGACATGGCAGCATTAGTTAGGAATAGACTTTGACACAACATTGGATCGTATCTTATTCAGAATTGTACCTGCATGTGTTTGCTTGTGTTGAAAAATAGAAGATAAGATAATTTACAAGTTGTTAGGTGTAAAGGACTGAACACACTGCGTGCCTGAGCAGCGCTTGTGCTTGGCGAAACGTCTTGCTTTTTATATCAGCGTCCGTGTAAATAGGTTAGAGCAGACACACTGCCGGTGTGAGGAGCGCAGCTCATGTACATGTCAAGCAAGGCTGCAGTTTTGGCAAAAATAAACCCGAAAACCACCTGTAGACAGTCATATTGACATCATACCAGTAATTTACCACAGTTTTAATGTCTGTATCTGTAGAATACAGTGCATCCGGAAAGTATTCACAGCGCTTCACTTTTTCCACATTTGGTTATGTTACAGCCTTATTCCAAAATGGATTAAATTCATTATTTTCCTCAACATTCTTTAAACAATACCCCATAATGACAACGTGAAAGAAGTTTGTAATTAAAAATAAAAAACGAAAAAATCACATGTACATAAGTATTCACAGCCTTTGCCATGACACTCAAAATTGAGCTCATGTTGCATCCTGTTTCCACTGATCATCCTTGAGATGTTTCTACAACTTGATTGGAGTCGACCTGTGGTAAATTCAGTTGATTGGACATGATTTGGAAAGGCACACACCTGTATATATAAGGGCACACACCTGTCTATATAAGGTCCCACAGTTTACAGTGCATGTCAGAGCACAAACCAAGCCATGAAGTCCAAGGATTGTCTGTAGACCTCCGAGACAGGATTGTATTGAGGCACAGATCTGGGGAAGGGTACAGAAACATTTCTGCAGCATTGAAGGTCCCAGTGAGCACAGTGGCCTCCATCATCCGTAAATGGAAGAAGTTTGGAACCACTGGGACTCTTCATAGAGCTGGCCGCCCAGCCAAACTGAACAATCGGGGGAGAAGGACCTTAGTAAGAGAGGTGACCAAGAACCCAGTGGTCACTCTGACAGAGCTCCAGCGTCTCTCTGTGGAGAGAGGAGAACCTTCCAGAAGGACAACCATCTCTGCAGCACTCCACCAATCAGGCCTGTATGGTAGTGGCCAGACGGAAGCCACTCCTCAGTAAAAGGCACATGACAGCCCACTTGGAGTTTGCCAAAAGGCACCTGAAGGACTCTCAGACCATGAGAAAAAAATTCTCTGGTCTGATGAAACAAAGCTTGAACTCTTTAGCCTGAATGCCAAGCATCATGTCTGGAGGAAACCAGGCACTGCTCATCACCTGGCCAATACCATCCCTACAGTGAAGCATGGTGGTGGCAGCATCATGCTGTGGGGATGTTTTTCAGCGGCAGGAACTGGGAGACTAGTCAGGATCGAGGGAAAGATGAATGCAGCAATGTACAGAGACATCCTTGATGAAAACCTGCTCCAGAGTGCTCTGGACCTCAGACTGGGGCGAAGGTTCACCTTCCAACAGGACAATGACCCAAAGCACACAGCCAAGATAACAAAGAAGTGGCTACAGGACAACTCTGTGAATGTCCTTGAGTGGCCCAGCCAGAGCCCAGACTTGAACCCGATTGAACATCTCTGGAGAGATCTGAAAATGGCTGTGCACTGACGCTCCCCATCCAACCTGATGGAGCTTGAGAGGTCCTGCAGAGAAGAATGGGAGAAACTGCCCAAAGATAGGTGTGCCAAGCTTGTAGCATCATACTCAAAAAGACTTGAGGCTGTAATTGGTGCCAAGTATTGAGCAAAGGCTGTGAATACTTATGTACATGGTACATTTTCCTTCTTTATTATTAATAAAGTTGCAAAAATTTCAGACAAACTTCTTTCATGTTTCCATTATGGGGTATTGTTTGTAGAATTCTGTGGAAAAAAATGAATTTAATCCATTTTGGAATAAGGCTGTAACATAACAAAATGTGGAAAAAGTGAAGCGCTGTGAATACTTTCCAGATGCGCTGTATGTCACAAGCATGAAAAGAATACACACAACAGGTGAAGGGCAGTTTTTTTCCTGTGCACTTGCAAAAGGATAGGGCTGGCAGTAGGGGAATACTTCATCTTGTGTGTTGATCAGAGTTGTGATTAAAAGTTTGGCTGGCTGGATTGGATTTTCCAGTTTTAGATTGGGCCACATCAGACTTATTTTTGAGAATGTCTGCTCTAGTGGAAGTTTCTGCCTGATGCAGGTACCAGAAGAAAGGTCAGTGGGTCAATACCAAATTCAGTGGAATTTTTTTTTGCCATATCTTGTTTTGGATCAAATAGTTGGATAGACAGACTGACCAGCATTTTCATAATTAGGGCCTGATGAGAGCAGGGGAAAGCTGCTTAACATTAGTCTTAACATTAATTCAACAAAATCCATTGAACACAAATTGCTATTTACAACAAACTATATAGGAACTGAAAATGATGTTAATTGACATACAGCATAATATGACCTGCCTTTGTAACTTTCTTTAGAATGTAGATTTTGTAATTGCACAATTTAAGTTATTTTTGTTGGGTGATTGTAATTTTGTCTACTCACTGTCAATAGATAGATATGTAGCCAAGATAATTAGATTGATAGATAGGTAGATACTTCAGGTATATCAATCGATGATCGACCGATAGATAGATAGATAGATAGATAGATAGATAGATAGATAGATAGATAGATAGATAGGGAGAATTAGATAAAGGAATGGGGGCTTCTAGTCACCTCTGTTGTAGGTTTGACCATGATCCATAACTGACACTGTCAAATAGAAGAACAGAAACCTTTAGCATTTGATCACACCAACATAAATCATCGATATTTCATTCAGGTTTTTCTAAAAATGGCAGCCCTGATTCATAGAGCTGCTGATTCTCCCCCAACCTTTCCCTCCCAAAATCTTTTCTCTCTTTTGGGAACTCACCATTTTACAGGTAATAAAAAATAAAAATGATTGTGTTGTTACCTTTCAACGATTACAACTTTCACAAGCTCTTGGATGCATGTAATTATTGAACAGACTGTCCTCGCAAGGAATATTACAGCCTCAGTAGTGTGTGTTTGAAGAGAGTTCCTGTGTGTGTGTAGTGTATATGTGTGTCACAGCTACCACTAGGATCTCCAGTTTTATCTATCATTTTCCCTTTTGTGACTCTATGTTCATGAAATTAATTCCTAAAACAGTGGATGAGGAGTAAATTTGCTCAACTTGAAGGGAGGAACTCATCAGTGAAATCACCCATCGAGGTGATCAGACGGAATCAAAACCTGCAGATTGTTGGCTATTAGTGTTATGTCGTTAACCCCCTGTGTGTTATGGAAAAACATACTGAGAACTGAGAGCTAATAGAAAAAAGTCCAACTTTGAAGTGGGTTGACTGACTGACCACTGACTTTGAGGATGTGTGAGAAAGGAGAAATATAATCTGGACATGTTGGGAGCTATGCACAGTGCCCCAGAGGACCACTTACTGAAAGATACATTATGTAATACTAAGTGAGAGTGTATTTAACTTTGGCATATAACTGAAGACACCTCTTTTAGATATCACCAGATACAATAACAAGGCTGAGATAAGGGAAGGGGGAAATTGTGAGATGAGAGACACAAAGGGGATGAGACATGGTACCTTCACTTTCGATTGTGTCGACTGCATCATTGACCAGTCGAATGACAGTCACTATGGAGGCTTGTGGAGGGAAAAAAGGAGGAGATAAGTTTTGAAATACAGTTATTCAAAGTGAAAAATGCTCGTCATGGTGTTAGTCTGGGGTCACCCCTCACACCTGTGGCATTTCTTATGGTTTCTCACTAATGCCGGTTCTGTCTGCAGAGGACTATCTGGTCTGCTTATGGCACAGTCAAGACTTCTTGCTGAGTTGAGGGGATTTTTGGGGCAATTTGCATGCAATATTGTTTCCATATACTGTATGGATATAATAAAGGGTCTGTTTATCATCCATTCATTATTATTATTCATTATTCAATTCAATCTGGCAAACTGAGAACAGGAAAAAAGTCAGAATTTCATTTTTTTGCGTACACTGAAGATTTGAAAATATGTGGTTTGCCTGAAGAGGAAAATCTACTAAATAAAGAAAGCAAAGTGAAATGATAAGTCAAATTAATTATTTTTCTTTATTTTCCCACGGTGTCTACCTGCTGTATGTTTCTAGCTTTGTGCATGTGCATTGTATACAACCAATCTTGAGCTGAGTTCTGCCTGGCTGCATACACGCTGTAGGAGCGTGGACACAGCACAAGCAACAGCTAAGATAGTGTAATGATTTCTTCTGTTTCAAGACTATACAATTTTCTTTGTGGGTGTTCATCAATGATGAGAAATTATCTGATGCCTATATTTTATAAAGATTTAGTCATCAATGTTTTTTTAGACTCAGTGTAGCATTTGCTTGATACAATTGGTTTCTCACAGGCTGCTTCAGCTCCGCTGTCGAAGGGACAGATACAGGAAATCTTTCCTGCCACGTGCCATCACACTGTATAATAACAGCTAAAACTCTGGTCATAACATACAGTCTCTATGCACTTTATATGTTTTTACACAGTTCTGCCCCTCATCTGTTCACTGCACCTTATACTTTATTTTGCACTACAATTAATACTGCTTGTGTATACACCAACACTGCTCATTTATACATTTTTATACATATTTTTTGTATATATACATTTTTTATATTACATTTTATATTGTTATGTTAATATGTCTAGGTTGTTCTTTTAATTTCACTGTGTTGTCATTCGTCTCTGTGTGTAATGCTGCTGCTACACCTTAATTTCCCAGCTTGGGATCAATAAAGTATATCTATTCTATCTATTCTATTCTATTCTATTCAAATTTATTTTTTCTGAAGGTGAACTCGATGGTGTTTTCTAAATGTGGAAAAATCACTGTCCTGTCACATAAACCATTTGATTACTATCGCTGTTTGATATGAAGTGTCCATGAGTGTTAGGGGCTGGATGCGTTATTCTGTGGAATTGATTTTGCCTGCAAAGTAATCCCCTGTTATTTTAGCTTCGGTCACTGACCTGATATCCACACTGTCTGATAAAAATTGTATATACATATATTGATGTGCTGATAAAACCATTTAGTTCATTGATCTGAAGTAGTAGTGTGAATATATTATTGGCAGAAGTGTTGTTTTAACCTGCTGAGGTTTGCATCCACCTGTTTTTTTCAGCACATATGAATGTACACTCATGAAATTCTCAATTAGTCACAACAGCACAGAATATGAGCTGGTAACAGTCTTTACCCCTAAAGAGTCTTGAAAGAAACTTAAGAGGTATATGCATTATTTGTCTGCTGAAAAAATTCAGCCAGCCCTGAACACTCACGGACACTTCAAATCAAACTGTGATTGTAATCAAATGGTGCATTTGACAGACAGTCATTTTTTCTGCATTTAAAAACTGCATCAAGTTTGTCCTCGGAATTAAAATGGTGCATACAGAAAAAAAAAAAAAAAAATCTGATTTGTCTTTTTTTTTCCATTCGCATTCAACAAATTTAATTATTGAATGAATGGATAACACACAGACTGTTTAGTTAAACAAATCTGCAAAGATAACACAGACAAACAAAATAAAGTAACTTCACAAATGCAAAGAAAGCCATGGGAGAACAAAACAATATTAAAACAAAATAGCAACAATGCCAGTATATTTCTACTGTTTGCCATTTTAGTTGCTACACTTCCATATTTGGACACCAGTCAGATTTTAGGAGGCACATGAAAGACAAAAGCAACAGTATAGATATACTGTAACTGAGGCAATATTCACATATTTAATCAATTGATGATTAGGGGCAAACAAAAAACCTGCCATCTGTTATTTATGGTCATCCTGTAAAGTAAAACAATGAAAGGCATTGACTGCAAATAAATCTTGTGAATACAGGATGACATAATGTTAAAAATGAAACACAAAACCAAATACATAGCTCCAGCACAAAGGCTACAACCACCATTTCCACGCTGTGAAGCTGTCTCAACCCCTTAGCCTCTTCGATGCTGCTTACTATGATATTGTTGTGAAATCATTATAAAGTACATTTGAGAGAGAACCTTGGGAATGCATTCTTCTATATCTATATCTTCTAAATCTATATTAACCACACTTTTCCCTTGTCGTCTGTCCCGCATCTGCCCTACACTCACCAACCCAGTCATGTATACAATGATTTGTATTACTTATACACGTGTAAACCAACAGGATATATCCAAAGATATGTATGTTCATGGTAAGCCACTGGGGATTGTTGTTAAGCTCTATACCCTCCCTTCCTTTTATCTGCTTCCATGCTTTGAAGCTTTCTATTCCTCCTTCCTTTTCCCCTCTTACTCTCTGCACATACCCAGGTGCACATACGGTCCTCTATTACTTCTGCCACTGAATCTAAGTGAGTGATTGTTCTAGCACTTCCATGTGACTTTTATTTGTCTTGCAGCAAAGCACGTGAAAATTGTATCTGTTTTATCCTTATATAATGTGACGTACATCACTCAAATTGCACTTTTATTGGAGTTCTAGAGATTGATGATGAAACTTTTCAGACACAAGAGACATCTAAAGCATTTTCAAATAGCCCCACAAAATAACTCATACACTATGGATCTGGGGATATCGGTATATGGAAGAACCCTGAGCCACTCATGCTGAGAGTGTGAGATGTGTGTCTTACCATTGTCATCACAGGAGTCAGACTGGAAGGAACTTAGTGATTGGATCTCAGAGTTACTGCCTTTGTTGCTCCCTGTTACTTCTTCTGCCATGTCAACCATCTTACCTGCAGAGAGAGGTCAGGGGGTGAGGAGGGCCAGATTCCAAAAAAGATACAAATTTAGAAAAACTGACTGTTGAGAAGCGGAAACTATAACTGTATGAGAAGAATAACAGTACTTGGACATTCTCAGTATTATACTAGTGCCGGCAAGTTTATATCTTATGTTCATTTAAAACATATCAGATTCTGACCTATATCAAAACTTATTCAGGTTTCCCAATATTAGGTTTTATAAGGCTTTAAGTATAAAATATGCTATGCTAGCATGAGGGCAGCATGAATGAGAAATGACACTATTAAAGCAAAACTTTAGGTCAGCATGTGTGTACAGGAACTGGTATCATTAACAGTATCAGTTGGGTCCAGCATACGCATTTGCAGTTGTACTGAACCATGTCATCAGCTGGTGAATTCTTGCTTGCACAGCTCAGGTAAGGGTCACAGTACTTGGTCAGGGAACTCAAATTATTTATGAACCCCTGTTTAAGGTTGTAATGCTAATAAAGACAGGCTGATTTGGCAGAAGAAGGTGACAGCTAATGTCAGTAAGGCTTTGGAAGTGGCGCTTATCATCACCTGTTTCCTGTCTGCTTGTGCCTCTGCTATCTCATGAAGTCAAAAAAATATTTTTATTTTTTTATTTAAAAACACCTACCTCAGCTTTTGGTGTTACAATTACACTATTATTTGAATAACAATGTGATTAGTGATGTTTTATATAGTGTTTTCACAATATCTTTTACAATACACTTTACAATTTAACTCTTTGAGAGGTAATATAATTGTAATAATAATTGTACTATTGTTTTTCAAGGGCCTGTTTGAGGCTTTGTTGTACAGAATAATCTCTTTATGGATTGTGCATTTCGGTGAAATAATGAAAAGTATTAGTAAGTAGTAAAAAATATTTAAAAGTGCTGTCTGATGGTTTGTTTTTGTACTCCGTTGATAAAATATTATATTTATATGTCATAGTTTGAGTTTGTGGTTTTGTTCTTTGTCCTGTTTTATTTTGAAGTGATATCCTCCTGTGTCATGTCTCACTTTCCGTTTCCCACCTTTGGGATTTTCTGCTCCTCCCTGATGTGTTTCACCTGTGTCCAATTATCCCGACCTCCCTTGTGAATAGTCTGTGTGCTCCCGGCTCTCTTTGTCAATTCATCTGTTTAGTTCCCTAAGCCTGTTCCTGTGTCTCTGTGTCCCAGCTTCCCATGGTTTTTTTCTGGCTTTTATTCCTTGTGTTTTTCCTAGTTTGTACTTTGTCTTGCTTTTAATTCCTGGATTACTTGATTTTTTGCCTTTGCCTGCTTTGTGTTGTTGCCTCTTTTTTGGATTGTGGATTTCATAGACTGGGTTTTTTCAGCTTTATTTATTAAAGCTCTCTTTTCATTTACCTTCCAGCAAGTGTGTCCGGCATGTGTGTCCTGCATTTGGGTTAGGGTTCATTTGGAGCATACAGAGGCCAGACATCTGTTGTTGTAGAATGTTTGATTAGTGTACCATGGGCTTTAGGGGTAAATTAAATACTTTCTTCTATCTGTTTTTCAGGTAGTTGAGTGTGCACTTGACAGCTGTGTCATTAAACTAGACATGACTGACACATCCCTAGTCAATTTCCGTGCACAAAATATCAACATTTTAACATAATGTTAAAGGTATGTAAAATGACAGTGTGGTGTTTAACAAGAAAGAACTGACATATAAGGAATATATAGATCCCGGGCCAAACAAAACTGCATTAAATCCAAGCAGCTTATTTGGGTGTGAGACTGCGTGGCTTGACAACCTAGTTTTGCACTGCATTAGGCTACACAAAGGTATCTGTACCTCAAATTAACAAAGCTGGCCAGCATTGCTAACAATGTCTAATACAAGGTATATTGGATTTAGCCATTAAAATGGCAAAAGAGAGTTGGCAACTAACAAAACAATCTGAGCTCAAAGTTCCAGTACCAGTGTACCAGTTTGCCATGCTTTCAAACTTTCAAGCACCTAGACACTAGGCATACAGTATGCATATCCATAGCAACACAGCTTTCACATTCCCAATATTAGTGGTAAACTCATCCATATTGCCAACATGCCAATTTGATTTGCATTTGAACTGTGACCTGATTATGGCTGCACAAATAATCAAAAATATAGTTGAAATTGCAAAATGGCCAAGTGCAGTATTTAAATCACTGAGGCATAATATTTTGATAAAGGTAAAATTTGTGACAAACAGCATTATAACCAGCATTATAATGACCTACAAATCTTGTTCTCCAGATGCAAAAAAACAAGTCTATTTGATATAGACCCCAAAAACTGTCACATCATGATTTTAATAGTTTTTTCTGTGGAAATTGAAAAATTATGATGTAAAAATTATCATCCCCACTAATCATAGATCATATCACAATCACAACATAAATAAATGAAATAATCGGAATATGATTGTTTTTATCACAACATGTAGCCCTTAACATGATTAAGCTCGCCTAATTGGGAGTCGTTGCCAAAAACCTTAACCATCAGTCACTCCTGTGAGATGCACTCCTTGCAAATAGAAATTTGACACCTAAGTAGTGTTTACCTTTTCCAACAGCCTGTAGTACTTCTCTAGTGCAACTCAAAAGAAGATGACAAAATCAGATCCGTCTATACTAGCTAGCTCACAACAAAGATAAACTCTCTTGTGATTTCTTTATATCCGTTGCTTGCTCCTGATTTTCTTATATCTCCAATATTTCTTTGAAGACATATTTTTTACTTTTAACCACAATATAGCTAGGTGTGCCAGTAAATTATAGTAGATTGTCTTCACTCTTCATATTGATGTCATTTTGAAGTCAACTGTTTTGTTTGGATTTGTTTAAACAGTGCCATGGGTATTTAGTTGTTAAAAGACATTCTAAAGCCCAGTTCTAATGAAAGATTCACTTTGAGACAAAACTGTTTTAGAATGCTGCAGGAAAAAGTTGCAGCAGTGTGAACTGGCCCATCTCAGCTCGACTAAGGCTGACTGAATGTGTCAGCTGTGACTCAGCTTGTCAAATCACCGGTGGCTCGTTATAAAATGTTATGCACATAATGCATTCAGTGCCTCATAGCGATGTCAGCTGGCAAGTTGCAAGCTGTGAGGATGGTGGAAATGGCAGTTTTGGGCTGAGGAGAAGAGAGGATCACTTCATCAGTTTGTCTGAGTAACAGCTGTGACTGTATGTAAACAACAATTTCACCGCTGACATTGTCTCAAACAAGGTAGACAAACAAGGATGTAGCCATCAAAATGGCAAAACATAGTTGCCAGACTGGTGCTAACATTTCTCCCTGGAAAACGTGAAAAGCTATAACTTCAGTTTCAACTGCTACAGCAATGTGACAATAATTTGCATAATAGAATGTAAAAATATAATGTGTTATAATTTGATATTGGGGCAGAGGTATCTCCAAAATACACGTTATGAACCTGCAGTACTCACACAGAATGTTAATTTTATAACCCTTATTTATTCTAACTGCAAGTTCTTACTTTAGCTGGTAATAAAACACACTCACCCTCATCACTGTCCCATGGGCTCTTGTGTATGGAGTCACAGTCTGAGCGACAGGGTGACACTGGTGGCAGGTTGGGAGCCACACTGCACACCACCACTCCTCTCCTGGTAGTTCCTGACAGGATCCTTGGTGACTCAGGGTGAAAGGTGCTCATCTCTGTATGTTCAACACTACGCCCATCCACCATTCTCTCCAGCGTGGACCGTGGGTCTCCTTGGAAACAAGGTGTATATGCCATTGGCCTCACAGGAACTTGCGGAGGTCCAATCATCCCACCTGCCCCCAATGTCGGCTCTGTGTAAAGGTTTAGGGGGTCTCCTGGTGTGCAGTGTAGGGTCTTGAACTGAACACCATTGGCCTTGTTGAGGAGTGCTGCAGTGGCTGGGTCTTGCACCAGTGATAGGTTGTTCCGCGTGTAGTCTTTTTGGAATACCTTCTTTCGGAAAGCAATGAAGAGGATGATGAGAGTGATGATGACAAAAAGCACTACAGCGATGCCAATCAGCTCCTCTTTACCGACCACAGCATGACCTGCCTGCATGTCAGGGACGACAACAGGCCGTAGGCTGCAGCGCTGGCCCACGAAGCCTGCCGTGCAGTTACAGTAGAAGGAACCATGAGTGTTAACACAAAGGCCGCCATTCTCACACTCACCCTCTGGATTGCTGCGGTCGCATTCATTCACATCTTCCTGACAGCTGCAGAATGGAGTGACAGAGGAAAAAGGGGAAGAGACTTGTGTGAGTTAATAGTGTAATAAGGCCCTTTTAAAAGATGCTTTTAACATTAATAAGTCTATATAAAAGTGTTAACAAATGCATCAACATGTTAGATTATAAGACATTTACAAGCACTAAGAAACATGTTTCTAATCAAATGAACACATTAAAAACAATGGTCCAATTGTAACTTAAAAACTGCTGTTAACTGATGATTAGTGGTGTTCATATTAGCTCATCTGGCAGTGCACTTGGCCACAAAGCTGAATCGTAACTGCAGTAAAAAAAAGAACTGTTCTCGGCATTATATAGAGTTTATACTGCAAAATCATAGTTAGAGATGGCATATTATGCTCATTTTCAGGTTCATATTTCTATTTTGGGTTGCTACTAAAATAGGTTGACATGCTTTAATCCTCAAAAAACCCATTCGTTTTCTTGCCCAGCACTGTATTCCTTCTCTGTCTGTGGTTGATCAGCTCACACACACCTGAGCCAGCACCACTCACTGTGGGTGCATTCCAAATCGCATACTTTTTCTTTTTACTTTTAGTATGTACTGTACCCTTGCAAAGTACATACTGTTGCATGCAGTGTGCATACAATTAGGACACAGTACTTGCACCTTGAACTTTGACCCTCTTGCACCTACATCTCTTGCATAAACGTGCTAAGGCTGTGCTGGATGTAGGTGAGTACAAAGAAAAGGTATTTACACTTGAACGTGTAATCTGTCATTATGCTGTCTGTCATTCTGTCAAATGAGTTGTCATCTGTCAGTGAGCCGTCAAATGTTTGTGCTTGGCATTGTTTACATTCGCATTACACACCGTGACACATGTGACGTATCAGAAGATTATGGGTTAGAATAACCAGAAAAGCATTGTGGGGAAAAAATCCAAGGCTCCAAAGAGTCTGCTGACCAGACTCTGGCCGCACAGGATAAGATCTCCTATGTGCCCTGTATCAAGGTTAGGAGCAGATATGCTTACAAACAGATCTCTAACAAACCAAGGCTGTTGTATGTAAACTCATAGGATGGCTTTCAATCTATCTGCGGTAGCAGACTGACTGTCTTCTATGCATTTTCTTTCTATTCCTCACTAAGTCAGAGGTAAGAAGCTCTGCAGTAACTTTCCACTTATTTGTTGTTAAACAGATAACCATGTATGGGAGGGGTGCTTCCTGAGCTGTGGATATAATCTGAACAGTGGGAAGGTTCAGGAGAAAAACAGTTGTGCTGTTATGTTGTTCCTCCGTGGCCATGTTATATAAACTACCTCAACTTAAGTCATCGGGGTCTCTGAGTCTTCTTCATCTCTCCTGAATGGTCAAGTGAGCCGAGATTCCACAACAAGCATGCTGGTGTGCAAACTGTGAAATGCTACCAGATGTAGTAGGACATCCGGGTATTTCTGGCATACTGTATTTCACATAGTTTGTATTTGGACATACTAAATAGTATGGTAGTATGTATGGGTATTGGAACGCAGGGCATGTCTCTGGTCAGCTCTGTTGTGTTCTCAGCTTCCAGTTAGCTTCACTTCTACCATGAATATAGGCATAACTGATAAATTATGCAAATGTCTGACATGTGGCCTTTTCCATTACGTCTGCTCAGCTGGCTCTACTCGGTTTGACTTGGCATGTCAGTCCAGAGCAACAGCGATTTGCATTTCCATTACTACATAGAAGAAAGCCGCTAACAAAGCTCTATTAATTTGGTGGCAAAAAAGTCTAATTTCCTATAAATTCCTCACAATAAAACTCCATTATTTAGTTATTTTAAAAGCTTTTATTATGCAGCAGCACAATCACGACTCAGCAAAGCCAAAACGAAATGAAAGGCGGAATTAAAGGCAGGACTGCTGATGAAACATTTCAAGCACTTCAGGAGCGGTTCTAAGTGCTATATGGTAGGCAGCTGGATGACATTTCACCTCTCATCCAGGAGGCTTCTTCAGTTCTAATTAGCTGGAGGGGAGTTGCAGGCTTTTAAACCCTGTGTGGGAGTGTCCTTACAGAGTTGTTAAGGACACATGTGAGCTCTGAGTTTCAGAGTCATTTGGGCCACATGTGGATCGTTGACCCAACCAGCTTTCATGTGGGCTGAAGAAGCCTCTTGGATGAGAGGTGAAATGTCTACAAGAAACTGACATTTGGGCTTTTTAATTTACAAGACCTTTTACATACAAAAGAACCTTGAGTTCCTTCAGTGAACACACTGAAGGAAAGGGGGAAAAAAAATACAAGAAAACATAACAGGTCACTTTAACTGTTAATGAGTGCATAGTTTACAGCTAATAAATGCATCATAAAGTGTGTATCTGAATAAAGTGACAATAAAGCTAGGAAAAGGTTGAGTGATATAATAGGTAAGTGAGTTACACTTAAGGAGTGTGTTTGTAATGCTATTATAAATGTTTATAAAGAAACTAATAAAGCTTTAATTAACTTACAGAGTTTATAAACAGGTTTCTTATAAATGTTTAAAAATACCTTATCTTCTAAAAAGAAAATTTGAATATTTATTTTTTTATTTTTTTTATTTATTTGAATATTTAACATTTAGTCTTATTTTTATTAATAAGAATCTCAAAAGGACTTACAAGAAGCTTCTTGTTTTTAAAAACAAAAAAGTCATTGTCATTGACAATGCACAAGGTACATTGGCCATTTTTTATACAGTGTAAAAGATAAAATGACAAGGACGAAGAGAAAAAGAAAAGAGGAAATAAATTTAAAAAATAAATAAATAAAATAAAATAAAAAAATACGAACAAACAAAAATACAAAAACACATAACACAGTAACTTCACTTTTGCAATTTAAACACCCCATCCCCCCACCCCGGCCATAGATTGGTACATTTCACAACACTCAGTCCTTGTTAGAGATAAAGAAAAAGCCAAAATAAGAGACAGATACAAGAAGTAGATATGCATACTCAACTGAGAGGCTTAATTGAAGGGAGAAGTGGTAAAAATGAGCCCCATATTCTATTATGTGTTTCAGGTTTTCTCCTGACATTGTACAGAATTTTCTCTGGCATGCAGTATGATGAAAATTCCTTCAGCCAGTGCTTTTGTGAGGGTGGGTTTTCTGATTTCCAGTTCACCAGTATAATTTTTTTCCCAGCCGTGCTGGCTAACAACACAAAATATTTCTTAAGTTACCTTAAGCATGTTGACATCTCCCAAAAGCAAAATTTTCTGATCTCTTGGAATTTCGGTCTCTATAACGTCTGAAACAGTGGCTATAACGAACTTCCAAAAGTCTTCTAGATAGGGACAAGTCCAGAGTATATGGAGTAACTTTCCTTCATTCACCTTACACCTTTGGCACATGGCAGAGACATTCCTATTGATCTTATGAAGTCTGTGTGGGGTGAGATGGTTCTATGAAAGATATAAAATTGCATTTGTCTATGTTTAGTGGAAATTAGTACCATTTGGGATCTTTCCAATATGTTTTGCCAGTCGACACCTTCATAGTTACAACCTAGGTCCGTCTCCCACTTGTTTTAAATCGATAGTCTATCATAAATTGGCAAGTTTCTGTTCAAGATGTTGTATATAGAGGATATCAGTCCTCTTGTGGAGGAGAGTCATGTATCAAGCAGGTGCTTCTCAAAGGGGGATTCCTCTGGCAAATTTGGAAAGTCAGCAGAGTTATCTTGGAGCCAGTGTCTAATCTGAAGGAACTTAAAGTGGTTGTTCTGTGATAAACTGAATTTAGAAGATAGCTGCTGAAAGCTTGATAGTGTGTTGTTACTATATAAGTCGCTAACTGTTTCGATCCCTTTCCTGGTCCTTTTCTGTAAAGTTCCATCTGCAATAGGGTAAGGAATATTGGGATTATTTCACAACGGGGTCTTTCTCAGTAATGAGATATCTAGTACCAACGATGCATGAGTTTTCTCCCATGCCCGAAAAGTGCTCAAGATTATGGGTTTTTTTGTTATTAAAGAAAAGTTTTTCTTTGATCCCAAAAAGGGGATACTTTTTAATGGGGTAGCTTTCAATATATTTTGTTCTATAGAGAGCCATCTGATGTCACTACTCTCAGAGTGTAACCAAGTCGATATTGGACGAAACTGAGATAGTAGCATTTAAAATTAGGAAGGTTCAAGCCTCCTTTAGTATATGGTGCTTGGAGAGTAGTAAGTTTTATTCTGGGGTTTTTGTTTCGCCATAAAAAGGAGGGAGTAACTTTGTTGGTCTTATTGAAAAAGCTCTTAGGGACATGAAGAGGGATACATTGGAATAAATAAATAAGTTTTGGCAGCACATTCATTTTAATTATATTTACTCTACCAATTAAAGATAGGGGTAGATCAATCCACCTTTGTGTGTCTGCCTTTATTTTCTCTAAAAGGTTCAAGTAGTTGTCTTTAAATACTTTATCTCCTTGTTAATATTTATGCCCAGGTATTTAAAGCCACGAGGACATACCTTCAGTGGTTCAACAAGAGTTCCAATGTCCAAATCCTGTGTGTTTAAGGGCAGGACTTTGCTTTTTTTTTGTTTTTGTTTGTTTAATTTATTTTGTATCCTGATGCTGCACTATACAAGACATTGAAAGAGTGGAGGGACTGAGTCGGCTGGGTCAGTTAAGTGGATCAAGATGTCGTCTGCATAGAGAGAGATTTTATGCTCAGAGGTACCAAATTTGACGCCGGAGATGGCAGCATTATCTCGGATGGCATGAGCAAATGGTTCGATGGCAAGCGAGAATAATAACGGAGAGACACAACAGCCCTGTCGGACCCCTCTAGAAAGTGAGAAGGCGCTCAACAGGACTCCATTAATTAATATTTGTGCTTTAGGTGCCTTGAAACGTGTTTTGACATAGTGAATGAATTTTACACCAAAATTCATAGCTGCAAGTGTTTGAAATAGAAAGGTAGGTTTGATCCAGTCAAACGCCTTCTCAGTGTCAATTGATATTATCAGCGTAGGCTCTTTTGTCATCTGTGCAGAATCAATTATATGAAATAAACGGCGGACATTATCTGACCCTTGCCTATTCCTGATGAACCCAGTTTGGTCTGGGTGTATTATTTTTGGCATAATGTCTTCTAATCTAGTAGCAAGCAATTTAGAGATAACCTTGTAATCAGCATTTAGAAGACTTAAGGAGCTACATTTTTGATATAATACACCTTTAAATTGTATGCTGTGGACTGAGTTTATTCAGGCAGGGTTTTCTCATGTTTCTCACAATACACTACAAACAGGGTCATATTAAGTTACATGACCCCTTGGAATTTTTTACCATCTAAATTCCTTGAAGGACACACAATGAAAATTGTGCAAAATGGTAGAGCCGACCGATTCATCGATAGGCCGATTTGATCGTCCGATATTAGCCTATCACAGATATATTGGTATCGGTTTATATATTGTCCGATATGCACCGATATGAAAACCTTATATTTAAAAACTATAATGGAGAAAAACATGCTTGGGGTAATATAAAATTGGTGTTAGGCTTGTATGGTATACCGGTACTAAATTGGTACCGCGGTACCGACGCATTTAAAAATGCTATACTATACTGCGCTTGGATGAGACCGGTACTTTTTTCATTTCATTTTATATAGCGCCGCGCTGCCGCATAACGGCGCCGCGAACGAGTTACTGAAGCAACAAACAGAGCAGGAGGAAAGCTTGGACACAGTGAGAGATATAGGAGAGAAAGAGAGAGAGAGACAGGAGCAGGGAGAGAATGGCAGCTGCTGCAACCGTCACCACTCCGCAACTTACTGACAAATCAGGTGCGTGAAGTGCAATTTGGAAGTACTTCGGCTTCCAAACAAATGAGCATGGCGAAGCCATAAACAGCGAAGCACCACTGTGCAAACGGTGTTATAAAACATGTCTCGCAAAGGGTGGAAACACATCCAACCTGGCCAAACATTTGAAGGACAAGCACCCAGACCTGCACAAGGAGTTCAAAGAACGACAGGTAATAACTTATATACCCTACCCATGAAAAAAAAAAAGCCACATTCAGTGTTAAAAGCAAGCAATGGCAGCCCCCTTCACTCTCCACAAAAGTAGCTCTGGAAAAAAATTAAAGCTGCTTTTCAATTACCACTTTCTCTTGTTTAAATAGCCTATTTATATTATTATATATTATATCATTATATTATATTATATTAATATTCTCAGTCAGTGATTTTTAAACTTTTTAGACATGCTGATTTATAATAAATAAATGGTGGTCCCTTAATTTTTTTTCCAGAGCTGTAAATGCACACAGGCATGGTCTTTATGAAGTAATAAACTTTTACATACACATTTAGCCATTTAATATGTTATAAAGAGTACAGCATAGTAATGTAATGTATCATTTAAAGACATTGGTCCTACATAAGACAGGCTATATTTAATGAAAATATTTTTTAACGTAATTAAGGCCTCAGCTTGTATGACAAATGTATCACCATCATTTTATCTTTTCACTACTTTATGGTATTTTATTTTATTTACTGATGTATAGTTCTAAGATTTTAAAGATTTTCTTTGAAAATAAAGCCATTAATGACATTTTTTGTGTTCTCTTTTTATTTGGAAAAGTATCGAAAAGTATCGAAATACATGTTGGTACCGGTATCGATACCAAAATGTTGGTATAGTGACAACACTAATTGGTGTAATGACATAGTTTGTCCAGCAGAGTGCGCTTCAACAGGGGATAAAACAGCTGGGGTCAGGAAATGTAACAGCTACCTCACTAATGGTTAAACTATAAACCAGCACAAAAATGACAATTACCAACATAACATAAGCCACCATGTTCTGAACAGACACACTAAAAACACTTACAAAAAGTAACATTTTAGTAGCTGCAGCATTTAGCAGAAGCTGCTCTATGACGTCGCCTTTGCTTCAGGTTTTGTTCTGCCCTCCGCATTGCATCATACCATGAATGTATAAAGAGAACCCAGCGGGAATGTTTCAGAAGCGGAGCCTTTTGTCTGCCTGATTTTGTTGACTTGCTCAGATTTTGTTGATCTGGTCATTTTTCATTTTTATACAATCGGGAGTCTGCACAGGGTGTTTTATTTTGAAAATTGACCAGATGCTCTATGCCGTTTCTGTGTCTCTTCCTGTCGGCGCAATCTGCTCTGTGTAGCTTGTTGCGGCTTCCGTCGAAAATCCACCAGGCAGCTGGAACGCAAAGGAGCCGTGACTCCACTGTGCACCGGAGCTGATTGCGGCCACTTATGATTTGTAACACACTATCTGCTACTAGGGGATGGAGAGTGATGGCAGGTTAACTAGGGGGATGGCATGCCCCCTCATCCCCCCTCAAATCGCCTACTGCTTGTTACAAGGACTTTAATATAAAACTTTACAGAGGACATATTTATGATAACATTACTCAAAGGTTTTGTCCTTGATTTTGGACAGGATAGTTCTTGCTCTTTTTTCTTGCTTTTTAAGTTCTTAACCTTTTTAAACTCATTTACACACTAGTGGGTCAATAGTTACACAAAGCCATAAAACTTTAACATCTTTATCTTCATCTTCATCATTAACCCACTTCAGTGAAATCTCTCTGTCAACCTTGCAAATACACTTTCCAAATCTTATTTTAGATGGTCTATGGTGCTTAGTCTAAAGTGCAAGGCGCTAGTGCATTTAGGGTGTGTTGAAGTTCATTTTGCTAGTTAATCAGTGGATAGTCTGGGCGCAAAGTAAGGCGTATTTTTGGCCTTTTCATGGCTTTAATTTGATAGCTTAGCTTGAGAGGTGATAGGAAATGGGGATGAGAGAGAGGGGGGATGACATGCAGCAAAGGGCCACAGGTTGGACTTAAACCCTGAGCCGCTGCAGCGAGGACAGGGCCTCTTTACATGGGTCACATGCTCTACCACCTGAGCTACCGGGGCAGCCCCTGGCCCATATCTAACAGTGGCACTCATCTTCACTGAGGGACAGGGATGTGGGTCCTCGGCTGCTGCTCCCTCTGCCATTTCATAATCATCTTTTCCTATGTTTGACTGCATACGAAAAATACAGTGATATTTAACTGAGAAGGAGGAGTAGCACTGCTGCGCGTCCCTCTGTGTGCACGGATCTCAGTGATCTGGCTTCTATACTGCACAGCACTGTGACTGACTCTGGTAAAGGTCATCAATGACCTTGTTGTCTTCACTGGCCTGCACTCTATTTTAATCCTCCTCGACCTCATGCTTGGAGATGCCCCCTCCTCGTGTGTTTCTCCATTCTGTGGGACCCCCCAAGGACCTATTTTGGGGTGCCCTCTCCATTTCTCATTCTCACCATTTACATACTACCTCTTGGGCAAATCATGCATAGACATGAAATTAGCTCGGTTTACATTGGCCCATATATTCCACTACCAATCAGAATAATAATTCCTAACCACCTCAGTTGGAAGAGACTGACTCATTCTGACCTGATCGGATTGAATTTTCATTCCAAAAAGTGAGGGGTGGTGTAAACCGTTGCTAATCTCAATAGCAAAATATTAGCACCTTATACCCATATTAACACATTATCCAATGGTTTCTCCCAGGTCAAACATGTTTGATATTTACAACTCAAAATTGGAGAGACTCCAATCAAGTCAGTTACATTAAGATTACATCTGTAAACCCCTCACACTACCGGATGATTTGGGCAGATAATCTTCTCAGACCAGCCTTGAATCAGGAACGCCCCATGGATTGTCAGGATGGGCGCATTGGACCCAAAATCTGCCCAGTTATCCTCTTGTGTAGGGCCAGCATAAGATGAAAAAATCAGTACTTTTAAGGGTGCACATTAGGTGTAGGATCAGAGACATGATGCATTTTGTGGCATGGTTTTCGGGCCCATCCCGCTGGTCACTGGTTCATTCCCCTGAGTTCTCAGATCGACAAAAGAGGATTATGATTCACTTATAAAACCTCTGATTTCATGAAGAATCCGGCTTTGATGAAAAAAGATAATCAACTTGTGTGTAATTATGGTGAATACTGTATGCAGTATGTGTGTGAGCATTAATAAATTTATCATATTATGTTCATCTATGTTCTTCCTATCAGCAGCGAAACTGTGTTTACTTTGACAACAATGGAACAACAACAGGCATCACAAATAGTGCACGCACTCTGATTGTGCAATTATTGATACATATAACGTAACATAACAAACTAAAGTGACTTTGCCCAGCTTTGTCATTTATGCTTGTGTCTTTTAGTGCAACAACATGGATTTGGGTAAAATAGTGCTTACCCAAACAAGAAAGCCTTTTGGCCCTGCCAGATGTGTCATTATATGTGTACCAAACAGTATTCATATCACAAAGTTTTCAGAGAGATACCAGGCTGAGTTTAAGGGACATGTGTAGTCTTGGGTTTGCATATGTTTCTCAGTGTAAGCAATAGCACATTGCTTACACTGAGAAACATACATGAAGTAGAATGCAGACAAAATCTATCATATTGTCAGATATTTCACAAAACACACATTTCCTAACTTTTAACCTACTTGAGTGATAATTTAAGGGTTGGCTAAGAAAAGCCTAGAGGTAAGAGCAGCTGCTGTGCATTATTAGAAGTTTAATAATTCAAAATGATTTACATTTGCGATTGCTAACTTTAATTGCTAATTTTGTGACTTTTGGGTGGGCACCCATTATAATTGATTTGAGCTGAGCATGACAGTTATTTTGTTTGAAAAGTTCAAGGGTTCAACAGGTATAATGTCTGGTTTACTTATATTTTAATTGGGTACTAGCTCCAACTCTAATTCTAATATGCAACTAACCACTAGGTAACAAAAACCAGAGCTATGTCACAAGCCTATCATACATACTGACTTGTATATCATACGAACTATAAAGTCATCTTGACAGTTGCGTTATTGGACAAAAACAGGATATTAGCTGAATAGTAAAAAAACAAAACAAAAAAAACAAACAAACATGCCTATTGTAAACTGCTGCTAAGTTACAGTAACTTTGCCACTTTTGTACGAACATATTATAGACCCAAACCAACTTAGAATCAGTGTGCAGTCTGGAATAACAACTTTGACGTTCAGCAAAGTCTAACTTGATAGCCCAAGGCTTAAAAGGGCCAGTTGACCATTTCCACAAAGAATTTACCTGCAACTTAAAGCAACATTATGTAGAAATTGCCTTTTTATGCGATTTGGCGCCCCCCACAGTTTCTGCGTGCAACTTAGAGCGCATAGAGCACTTAGAATTACCTTGACCTAGATGATTGAAAACTTTCATCAACAACGCAATACATTCATATTTATTTTTTAATTTAACTGATAAATGTTTTGTAAAACAAAGGCAGATTACTGAAATAAAAATGTACTGTTTTACAAAAGTCACAAAGTGAAGTAGCATTTTAAGAGGAAAGTAATTTTCCATTACTTTTAAACAGGGGGATACACCACCCCCTAAAACCGGATATTATAAAAACAAGCCATTTATTTGTTAAATACATATTGGTTATATCGGTTCACCCTGCTTCCATCTGGCAAAAGATACAGAAGTACGGGCTGCCGTACCATCAGACTAACGCTGGACGCTGAAGCGCCGCAATTAGCTGCGAAGCGCCGAGGAGCGGAGCCATGTTTCAGCGCCCATGTTAACCAATGGTGTCGTTCACATAGGAAGTGCCGCGGCGCTCTGCTCCGCTGCCGCCGCGCGCCGTGTAGTGATCGTTTCAGCGTCTGGTCTATTTTTTTCGCGTGCTGTGGCCGAATGTGTCAAGCCGGGCAGGAAGTCAAACAAAGCAACAACGAGAGAATCTGGTCAATTTTCAAAATAAAACTATTTTCAATAATTAAACACCACGATTGATGAATGCGATATATGTGTGTGAGTGTGTGTGTGTGTGTGTGTGTATCTAATCAGAGCACGAGATGAACACACACACACAAAAGAGAGAGAGACACACAGAGTGGGCTTGCTATAAGGGGTGGGGTGTCAAAACATACACACGCAAACAGAGACAGTGAGAGAGAGAGGCAGAGAGACGCCGGAGTTGTTGAAGGTGGATAATGTGAAGTAGATTGTGGAAGTGGAGAAGTACAGGGAGTTGTATGACCCCCCAGCATACATTCTACAAGGACAGCTCCAACGCTGGGACTGCAGAACAGCCGAGGAGCAGAGCCACTTGTCGACAGGCGCAGAGAAATTCGAAGTGTCCCGCTGAATCCAAGTATAAGACATCGGGGTCAGAAAGACCCCTAGAGCGTAACTAGTTACTGATGTTATGTTACTCATAAAGTAACTGCTATCACTGCTTTGTACAGTGACAGATCCGACAAATGGAGACTGCTCTGGTTTGGTAGATTATTAATTTTTTAATGTCTAATTGAATGTACTCGAGACGAGAGCTTCTCTCTGTGCGATGTGATAAAAAAAATATTTCTGAGCCAATTCTTACTCTACAATTCTCTGGTGTATCAGTTAAGTGTATGAACCGAATGACTGGATTCTCGAAAAGAGATGAACAGAGTGACAGCTGACTAATACAACAGGTTCAACGCATGTTAATAGTGCATCAGGCCCACCTTATATAGGCTTCGTCTAGTTTATGAAATGGCTGTATTGTCACCACACTGCATTTTTTTAAACTATGATAATGTGGTCATGTGTCATCTCTCACCCTCGTCATGGCACCGTCTCACTTCCTCTTGTTCTCCTTAGAGGAGAGCGGGCAAATCAGGTGTCGGGGGTAGAAAATACAATGCGCTGTGCAGCAAAATTAACTGTTTATGTACTGAGGAAGTAGGTCAGCTGATTAATTGTGTAACGTCTTGTTTTCATCTGATTTTGTTCTGTGACCAAATCACACATTCTTTTGTTTTTTTTAAAATCCCTGTAGCGGCCATCGCAAAATGTTACAAACAGAAATGCATTGCATCAGACTTCTGGTGGTGCTATGGAGTAAAAGGATGCACGCCTTAAGTAGCTCTGTATATTTTCCGAACAAAATAGGCTTATAACAGAACAAAAATTAACTAATATCTGCACCTTCTCACGAGGAACAACAGATACACCACCAGCACAATCACTTACCCAAAATAGTCCAAAATGCCGCTCAAACCAAAACCGAAAAAAGACGATGATGAAGGCCCCACTACAGCCCCAGGCTCCCCTGTGAGACAGCCACTCAAAGAGAAAGCCAACCAAACACCAGTCTTACAACCTATCGAAATCCTCTGCCTTGAACTTTCCGTAGTGAAGCAGGAAATATGTGCCAGAATTGACTCTCACATTGAGGAGGGAACCGCTACTCTGAGGGGAAATCCTCTGACTGGAGGCCGATATCAATAGCAAGTTAGAATCCATCAAGGCCACTTCACTCGCTCACGGCAAGGCTACATGGCTACAGCTAGCTCCGACACTACAGACGAGTTGAAAGCCGAAGTGGAACGCATCTCCGCTGTTGTGACTAAACTATCCGAGAAATGTCTTGATCTGGAAGGGCGCTCAAAGCAACAAAATCTGAGAATAGCCGAAGTGAAGGAAGACAAAGAACATGGTCAAAACGTCTGGGACTTCACAGCACATCTACTCAAAGACACGCTAGCGCTGGATGAGAAGCCGGTGCTCAACGGAGCACACAGAGCGCTAAAGACCTGTCCAGATGACAGCGCACCCCTGCAACACCTGATCCTGTGGGTGCACCACTGCCATGTTTTAGACGAAATTCTCTGTAAAGTGGCCAAAGATAGGAACCTATCATACCAAGGACAACGGATACAGATCTTCCAGGATTTCCCCCCAGAAGTTGTCAAACAAAGAACGCTTTTCTCGAAAACCAGAGGGATACTGAGAGACTTATTACTCTTATACCCGGCCAAACCCTGTGTCACATTCAACTGTACCAACTCCCTTTTTACCGACCCCAAAGAGGCACAGAAGTATGCCGAGAACATCACCAGAGCCGCCAGGGGACACGTTTTAAACAAACAAAGCCACAGACTGTCTCTATCTCACTGTTTTACACACTGTAAATCCATTGAGAATTAACCTTACAAGGACTTTTTCCATTGAATGCATATTTACTTGCATATTTTGATATATTCTGATACTGTGTTACTGTGCTGAATCACTTCACACACCTCAAAGCACAGGATGTTCCTCAATAATTTCTGTTGTTAATATAACTGGAATGGACTTTTATCCCATGATATAGAGCTTGAATTTATGGAAGTTGATTAAGGGGGCAGCTTCGGTCCCGAAACTCTGAGAAGTTGATATCCTATATCTACAATGTTTTGCAAAACATTAACGCCCCATCCTCTGAGATCTACAAACATGCTTGGGAGAATGAGCTGGGCTAAAAATATTTCCAAAGATAAATGGGAAAAAAAGTTTAAAGTATATACAGACCTGTTCAATAAATATCAGGCACTGCCTGACACAGTTTAAGGTGTTGCACAGGTTATACTATTCCAAATCAAGACTTGACAAAATATTCCCCAACACCTCCCCTTTATGTGACAAATGCCAGTTCTAAGAAGCCACTTTAGCCCACGGTTTTGTACTTTGCCCCTGGATAGAAAGTCTCTGTACTGAAATATTCAGCATCCTCTCCTCCATACTGAAAACCACCATAGAGTCGGATCCTGAATTGATTATATTGGGAATTTCAGAGGCTTTTGGGAAACTGACTACCCCCAAATGGCAATTTGTCTCTGAAGTTGTGGATTACAGAGCTGACTGATACATTCCACCTGCAGCAAATAAGGTTTGTCTTAAATGACAAACTGAAACAATTCTTAAAGTTTTGGTCACCATTTATCTCTTTCCTGAACAACACATAAGATGAATACAAACTTAAATATTACTATATGAATATAAATATTATTATATTTTTATTTCTTCCTTAATACTTTTTTTATTTTCCTGTTTTATTTCATTTATCTTTTTCTCTTCCTTCTACTGTCCTTAAACTGTCCTTGTAAAACTTGAAGCAGTTTCTTATTCTGTATGAATGCTGAGATCTTTCCCTGATGCTTCAAATAAAAATATTTGAAATAAGAAGCGCATTACATCAATGCATCACTCAAATTTTTCAATTTGTTCTTTCAATGAGCTGAATTCCATTCACCTGGGATGGAGCAGGAAAGTCATACACTTCTCCAAACCTGGAGAAAAAAACCAAAACTATCTGCTACAGGCATGTAACCAAATATATTTTTCCAAAATGTGGGTTAAGACTTTTAAGTTAAGGTTTGTGTGTTTGGGCTGGAACTTACGTCAGACCCTTGAAGCCTCTCCTACAGCTGCAGAGGAAGGCGTTGCCAATGGGCTTACACACACCACTGTTCTGACATGGGTTGGGAACACATGCCGTTATCTCCATCTCACAGCGCCCTCCGGTGTACTGGGGGCTACAGCTGCATGAGAACCCTGGCAGACAGACGGGGAGGAGGGGGACAATGAGACAGGCATTTATTATACATTCAGAGCAGTCATTGGACTCTTCATAGCACTGCTTGACTGAAACACACTACATTGGGTAATCACTTGAGTTTATCCACACAAACTAAAAAATATTTTCTGTGCATTTACTTGCTTTTGCACTGTTCTGCAATTTGAAAATGAATCCTTGTTTGTGTGGGCGGGGATGCAGGCCATTTGTCTATGAGCTCTCAGGAAACAGTTACATCAAGTACTCTGAGAACACTGCATAGCTGAGGAATCATGATGTACGCACACACACACAGAACCTTGCACTGTGCTAAAGGTGTGAATGCATGTGTGTGCACACACACAAATACACACACACACTCACAAGGGAATGGCTCTGGTGTAAAAACATGAAAAACAAAAAAGCACCACATTAAATCACAAATACACACTACAAAGACAAATGCTGAGTGCTATGCGGGGTTGAGGTGAAGTTTGAACAAGTGAGTCTTGAGTCTTTTGGGGAAGATGGCAAGTGTTTCTGCTGTCCTGATATTGGTCAGAAGTTTATTCCACCACTGGGGTGCCAGAACAGAGAAGAGTCACGGCTTCGCTGAGCGGCCTTTGTTTGCTCTCAGCGATGGCGGTACCAGCCGGGCAGTTGATGTAGTAGAGCGAAGTGCTTGTGCTGGGGTGTGTGGTCTGGCCAGTGTTTGGAGGAAGATGGGTGCAGTTCCACTGACAGCCTTGATGGCCAGGACCATCGTCTTGAATCGGATGCGGACCACAACAGGAAGCCAGTGGAGGTCACGGAGGAGGGGGGGTCACATGGAAGAATTTGGGTAGATTGAAACGAGGCGCGCCGCAGCATTCTGGATACGTTTCAACAGTTTAGTCACAGAGGCTGGGAGTCCAGCCAAGAGCAAGTTGCAGTAGTCCAGGCAGGAGATGACCAGCGCTTGGACCAGGAGTTGCATTGCATCCTTTGTGAGGAAAGACCACTGTGATGTTGGGGGTGCAGGATAGTCCGTCGTCGAGGATTACGCCCAGGTTCCTCGCAGTTGATGAAGGCCATACTGTGACATTCTCCACAGTGACTGACAGGTCCATGTGAAGGCAGTCTTTCCCCGGGATTAAGAGTTCAGTTTTACTAAGGTTGAGCTTGAGATGATTGATGCTGCCAGACATTCCCAGATGCACATTGTGACGTGGGTATTGGAGGATGGGGGAAAGGAGATGAACAGTTGGGTGTCGTCAGCATAACAGTGGTAAGAGAATCCATGTGATGTGATTGCAAAGCCTAGTGATCTAGTGTATAGTGAAAACAGAAGTGGTCCTAGTACTGAGCCTTGAGGGACGCCAGTTTCCAGAAAGCAGGGTTTGGACAAGTAGCCATTCCACGTGACCTGAAAGGTATGATGTGAACCAGGTTAGAGCAGAGTCAGCGATGCCAAGTTCGGCCAGAGTGGAGAGGAGGATTTGGTGGTTGACTGTGTCCAACGCAGAAGATAAGTCGAGGAGAATGAGGACTGATGAGTGGGACGAGGCTCTGGCGGCACGAAGTGACTCAGTCACTGTGAGGAGGGCCGTCTCAGTGGAGTGAGCATTCCTGAAGCCTGACTGATTGGAGTCAAGGAGGTCGTTTTGTGAAAAGTAGGAGGACAGTTGGTTGTAGACGGCGCTTCCAGGGTTTTAGAGAGGAATGAAAGAAGAGATACAGGTCTGTAGTTGCGGATGTCAGCTGAGTCTAGGGTGGGTATCTTTAGGAGTGGCTTTACTGTAGCTGTCTTGAAAGGAGCTGGAATATAGTCTGAAGTGAGGGAGGAGTTGATCAGGGTGGTGAGGAAAAGCAAGATGTCATGTGAGATGTTTTGGAGAAGAGAGGAGGGAATTGGGTCGAGGGAACAGGTGGTGGCACGATTAGACATCACTAGTCTGTGAACATCTTCAGAGGAGAGAGGGCTGAAGCAGGTAAGGCTATCATAGGTGAGGGCTGGGGGAGGTGTTTTCTGGAAGGGCATAGGAGTAAATGAGGAGCTGATGTCTTTTACTTTCTTGGTAAAGTAAGTTGCAAAGTCATCAGCAGTGAGGGAGGAAGGAGGAGGAGGGGTAGGAGAGGTGAGGAGGGAAGAGAACATGGAGAATAGTTTCCTGGGGTTGGAGGCAGAGGAGTTGATCTTTGACAGGTAGAAGGCAGATTTGGCTGCTGACACAGTTGATGTGAAGTCAGAGAGGAGGTGGTGGTAGTGAGCAAGGTCATCAGGATGATGTGATTTTTTCCATTTTCTCTCTGCTGCTCGTAACACCAATCTATTGTTTTGCAGCGATTCAGACAGCCAGGGAGGAGGGGGGGATGATCGTGCTGGTCGGGAGGTGAGGGGACAGAGTGTTTAACCCTCTAGGCGCCAGAGTTTATTTAGGAAAATATTCCGTTTGGATTGTAAGATTTCAAAAGGCTGTAGCTTGGAAGTGGTGAGAGATAAATTCATAGTGTAAATGAGAAAAATATTCATAATGACCTAAAGTTTGTGATGGGAGTAAATTTAATCATCTAATTTGCATATTATGACGTCACCAGGTGACTGAAAGTAACTTTCAGTAAAACTGATTTTTGAACATATTTACACAGAAAAAAAATATTTATATTGTCATCTCATCCTCAAAATAAAGGAACAGGAGTTTGATTGGAGTAAATTTACTAATCTAATTTGTATGTCACCAGGTAAAATTCAGTAAAACGGAATTCTGAACATATTTACACAGTAGATTTTTTTTTTTCATCCTCTCATCCTCAGAGTAAATGAACAGGAATCTGATAGGAGTAAATGTCCTAATCTAACTTGTAAAAAGAAAAGAAAACTCTCGCCGTGATCAGCGTGTGTTGCTTGTGTGACAGTGTGCGCAGCTGCAGCATCGTCAGTCACTCGTCTCTGACGAGCGATCGTCATCAGAGGGCAAATCGTCCCTTCTGAATCGCGATCAGCAAAGATCTGTGCAAGCACCTCATCCGCACTGTAAAGTCTTTTGGGCATTTTGTTTTTTATTACAAAAATCGCTGTCTGTCTCTCGATCTGTCCAGCACACTTCTGCCACCGCTCCGCGGCTCTCTCCTCTCCCACTCTGCCCGCTTAGCCGCTGCCGCTCCGACAGCCGGTGTCGGGTTTCAAACTTTTTTTTTCTCAGGTATTTTGCATAGAAACACACCCCCAAATGACGTCAGGATTGAAGCTGAATCTATTGGCTATCTAGTGGTAGCAAGCAGTAACAGCATAAGGCAGTAGATTTAAAGATATGGGCTGTTTTAATGAGCAATGTTGCCTGTCGCAAAAATGTGACTTTGGCGCCTAGAGGGTTAAAGAGGAGGAGAGGGAGGATAACAGAGTGGAGGAGGCTTCCCCGGTGGACAATAGAGAGAATTGTTCTGTAGATGGTAGTGAGGAAAGAACAGTTGAGGAGAGAGTGGCAGGAGAGAGGGATTTCAGGTTGCAGCAGGTCGTGACCGTGCTGATGTAGGGACGAGGAAAGTTTTGGACTTCAAGGGGAGAGAGAAAGTGACAAAGTGGTGGTCGGACAAAGTGAGCGGGGTAACAGAGAGTTCAAGTTGGTTCCCAGGCCAGTGGGTGGGTGGAGAGGGGGAGAGTGTGAGGTCAAATGTGGAGAAGAAGTTGATGAATTCAGATGAGTGCAGCTTCTCTGGGGGGATGTTGAAGTCACCAAGGACATCGTCAGGGGAGCAGCTTAGGAGGGCATCCATCATATCAAGTTCACCACAATGTTGAGCTTGAAAGGAAGGGTGACGGTGACAGAGACAGCGTGGAATTCAAATGCAGATTGGGTAGGTGGTCGAGGATAAGGACCTGGTAGGACCACGTGGGTGAGATGAGGAGTCCAGTTCCTCCTCCTCGACCTGTTTGTCTGGGGGAGTGTGAGAATGAGTAGGCAGTTGAGAGGGCAGCTGGAGTGGCAGTGTTTTCTGGAGTGATCCAGGTTTCTGTAAAGGCCAGGAAGTGGAGAGTTGCAGGGAGGCATAGGCTGAAATGGTGACCGCCTTCTTGACTGTAGACTGGCAGTTCCATAGCCCCCCTAGTACTTCAAGTTCAGTACCGGTGGAGAATGTTGGGTAACAGAGATTGGCTGGGTTACAGCTTCGAGCAATGGGTCTCCGGTGAAACCTTCTTCGGTTTGATGTCCTGACTGGGATTGGTCCTGACTCATGGCTGCGATCTGTGGTGGACAGTAGGTTACTTGGACTACCTCGATAGACTCCCGCAGAGAGACTCCCTAAGTCAGCTTCATGAGGTAGTCATCTGGAATGGTTCTCCAACAATCTTGAAGGAGTTCCCAGAGGGGCTGAGCACAAGTTGGCTGCTTTGCCTTCACTTTGTGGTCCCACTCATCCCAAACCATCTCAATTGGGTTTAGGTTGAGTGATTGTGGAAGCCAGGTCATCTGACGCAGCACTCCATCACTCTCCTTCTTGGTCAGATAGCCTTTATAAAGCCTGGAGGTGTGTTTGGGGTCATTGTCCTGTTGAAAAACAAATGATGGTCCCACTAAGCGCAAACCAGATGGGATGGCATGTCGCTGCAGAATGTTGAGGTAGCCATGATGGTTAAGTGTGCCTTGAATTTTGAGTAAGTCACCAACAGTGTCATCAGCAAAGCACCCCCACACCATCACACCTCCATGCTTCACACATGTCGAAACCATCCGCTCACCTTTTCTGCGTCTCACAAAGACATGGTGGGTGGAACCAAAAATCTCAAATTTGGACTCATCAGACTCATCATACAGATTTCCACTAGTCTAATGTCCATTCTTTGTGTTTCTTGGCCCAAGCAACTCTCTTTTTCTTGTTGTTCTTCCTCAGTAGTGGCTTCTTTGCAGCAATTTGGCCATGAAGGCCTGATTCATGCAGTCTCCTCTGAACAGTTGATGTTGAGATGTGTCTGCTACTTGAACTCTGTGAAGCATTTATGTGGGCTCTAATCTAAGGTGCTGTTGATTTGCGGTTTCTGAGTCTGGAAACTCTGATTAACTTATCCTCTGCAGCAGAGGTAACTGTTGGTCTTCCTTTCATGGGGCGGTACTTGTCAGAGCCAGTTTCATCATGTGTTTGATGGTTTTCGCGACTGCACTTGAGGATTCATTGAAAGTTCTCGGAATTTTCCGGACTGACTGACCTACATGTCTTAAAGTAATGATGGATTGTCATTTCTCTTTACTTTGCTAGGTGGTTCTTGCCATAATATGGATTAGAACAGTAGTCGAATAGGACTATTATCTGTATAGAACTGTGTACCAACCCTACCTCTGCACAACACAATTGATGGTCTCAAACACATTAAGAAGGCAAGAAATTCCACAAATTAACAACTTGACAAGGCACACCTGTTAACTGAAAACCATTCCAGATGACTACCTCATGAATCTGATTGAAATAATGCCAGAAGTGTGCAAAGGTGTCATCAAAGCAAAAGATGGCTACTTTGAAGAATATAAATTATAAATCATATTCTGGTTTGTTTAACACTTTTTTGTTTACTACATAAGTGTACATATGTGTTCTTTCTTAGTTTGGATGTCTTCAGTATTAATTTACTAATCAAGAAAAAACATTCAATAAGAACGTGTGTCCAAACTTTTGACTGGCACTGTATATGGTGAGTCATATACAGTATTGTTTCAGCAGCATCATTGCTACACTGCATATAGAACTGATAAATAAAATAATTTTTGAAGTAAACTGCTAGATATTTTTGTGGCCTTAAGAAAATAATAAGCTAAATACAGTAAAATAGGATGTGAGGCCTAAATATACATATATCCCCTGAAAGTTGCACACAACATAAATGTGAGCATTTAAATTAACATCCTTCACGTATAAAATTGAAGATGTACACTCCTTTCAAAATCTTGAACTAGACCTCATAAAGTGGAAAATAAAATGTACAATTGAATGTTAAATTTTAAGGTTACAAATGTAACCACGGTTCTGCCAGAGGCAGTGCTTATCACTGGATATCTTCCATCTCGCGCATGTGCAGGTCGATATAACTACCGGTGTTATCCAGGCGATCAGTTCCACAGAGTCACAAGATTCCAGGTGACTGAGAACTCTAGCAGTCATCCAGGGTTCATAGAACCATTGTTACATTTGTTACCTTCGTTCAATTTCACCCTTCCTGACTGCCAGAGGCAGTGCTTATCACTGGATGACTTTTGGAAACAGAGTCGCAAGGAATCCCACTTCATGAGGATGAAGCAGAGAAGCTTGGCTGGAGAACCACTCCCAACGGATGGGGGATGGCCACATTCACTCTGTAGTATCTGGAAAATGTGCTCGCCGATGCCCATGGGGCCGCAACACAGATATCCACCAAGGGCACGCCTCTCAGGATTGCCCATGACGTGGAGACACTCCTGGTAGAGTGACACTTAACCCTCTAGGCGCCAGAGTTTATTTAGGAAAATATTCCGTTTGGATTGTAAGATTTCAAAAGGCTGTAGCTTGGAAGTGGTGAGAGATAAATCCATAGTGTAAATGAGAAAAATATTCATAATGACCTAAAGTTTGTGATGGGAGTAAATTGAATCATCTAATTTTCATATTGTGACGTCACCAGGTGACTGAAAGTAACTTTCAGTAAAACTGATTTTTGAACATATTTACACAGAAAAAAAATATCTATATTGTCATCTCATCCTCAAAATAAAGGAACAGGAGTTTGATTGGAGTAAATTTACTAATATAATTTGTATGTCACCAGGTAAAATTCAGTAAAACGGAATTCTGAACATATTTACACAGTAGATTTTTTTTCATTTCATTTTTTCATAGATTTTTTTCATCCTCTCATCCTCAGAGTAAATGAACAGGAATCTGATAGGAGTAAATTTCCTAATCTAACTTGTAAAAAGAAAATAAAACTCTCGCAGTGATCAGCGTGTGTTGCTTGTGTGACAGTGTCTGCAGCTGCAGCATCGTCAGTCACTCGTCTCTGACGAGCGATCGTCATCAGAGGGCAAATCGTCCCCTTCTGAATCGCGATCAGCAACGATCTGTGCAAGCACCTCATCCGCACTGTAAAGTCTTTTGGGCATTTTGTTTTTTATTACAAAAATCGCTGCCTGTCTCTCGATCTGTCCAGCACACTTCTGCCACCGCTCCGCGGCTCTCTCCTCTCCCACTCTGCCGTTTAGCCGCTGCCGCTCCGACAGCGGGTGTCGGGTTTCAAACTTCTTTTTCTCAGGTATTTTGCATAGAAACACACCCCCAAATGACGTTAGGATTGAAGCTGAATCTATTGGCTATCTAGTGGTAGCAAGCAGTAACAGCACAAGGCAGTAGCTTTAAAGATATGGGCTGTTTTAATGAGCAATGTTGCCTGTCGCAATAATGCGACTTTGGCGCCTAGAGGGTTAATAACAGATGGTACAGCACGGCCAGTTGTGCTGTAATTGGTAGCTTGCACATAAGCTCTTAGGGGGGCGCACCAGGCACAAGGGTCTTGACTTGCCTTCTCCCGATGGGGGGTTAAACTGTCCAAGCTGGATAGGCTGATTGAGGTGTGAGCATGCCAGCACCTTTGGGATAAATGCTGCATTTGGCCACAGAGTGACACCTGAGCTGCCTTGGTTCCACCTCAGACAGGAATCGCTCACAGACATGTATTTCTCCACAGGCTTTGCTGATGTGATGGCCAGTCAGATAACCATTTAAGCTATGCCTGCACACCATTTAGAGAACAACCTCCACCTGTTTTGGTACTGCACATGAATGGATAGTGCCCTGGCATTCAGAATAGTGGCTTTGACTGGCACTATGCACTCGCTCAGCAGTGGGTCAGGCCCTCCCTGCGGCCATACCCACAGCTGAAGGCGACAATGGTCAGATGCCATACCTGAGACAGGAGATGCCATACCTAAGACAGGAGATCCTTCCTGCCGGGAGGCGCCAGGGTGACCCGCAGTGGAGTTGGTGCAGCAGGGAAAACCAATTCCTGGCTGGCCAGAAGGAAGCCACCAGATGAATCCCGTGACCCCAATGAAGCACCCTCAGCAGTGTTGGCAAAATCAGGGGCAATGGAAGAAAGTCATAGAGAAGACACTCTGGCCACTTGTGAGCCAGAGCATCCAGGCCCAGAGGGCTGTACTTCTCCGTCACAGAGAACCAGAGGGGGCAATGGGTTGATGTCTCCAAGGCAGAGCGATCTACCTCAGCCCTGCCACAGAGACACCTCTGGATGAAGCCACAACTACCCTGGTGGGGATTTTTGACAGGAGACACGTCAGAAGATCCTGCAATACCTGCAGCAATCATGCAGATCTGGTACCCCCCTGGTGGTTTATGTGGAAGACTGCAGAGGTGTTATCTGACCAGACATGGTAGATATGGCAGGAAGCACCTGAGTGCTAGGTGCAGAGTCCTTAGCTCCTGCACATTGATGTGCTCTGAGCAAGAAGGGCTACTGTGAGCTTGCTCTATCTGTGCCGCTTGGGATCTAAGGGGAAGCCACATTTACAGGGGATGCAATGTCAATTTGCCCAAGAGGCGATGAAACTGTCCGAATAGAGGAAGGAGGTGGAGGATGTCCTCCACATGCTGAAGGGACAGGCAGGCTCTCAAAGTGATGGTATTTAGAGCCACACCAATGAACATTATGCTCTGAGAGGGGTCCAGAGAGCTCTTCCCCATGTTCACCTTGACACCCAACTGGGCCACGTGCAAAAGAAGGTAATCCGTATCCTGTGTCGCCTGAAGCTGGGACAGACACAAATTAGCCAGTTGTCTAGATACGGCAGGACTTTCATGCCCTGGGACTGCAGGGGCAACAGCCCGAATGGGGACACCCTGAACTGAAGATTGCGGCCCTGGAAGGCAAAACGAAGCAACCGTCTGTGCTGAGGCACAATCGGCACATTAAAATAAGCATCCCTCAAATCTACAGATGTGAACCATTCCCCCTTTGCAAAAACACAATGGACCTCCGCTGTGCTCAGCATGTGAAATGGTAAGCCCTTTAGGAACTTGTTGAGCCCTCTCAGGTCCAATATTGGGCAAAGTCCACCACCTTTCTTTTTTTTTTTTTTTTTACAAGAAACTAGGTCAAGTGGAACCCCCTGGGTTGTGACAGGGGTCCACTGGTTCGATGGCACCCTTGGCCAGGGGGGCGGATTACTCCTGGGTCAGGGCTAGGATTTTTTCCGGCTCGGTAATGAGCTTGTCCGGTGTATTCTTGTGATTATATCGATTGGAGTTGCGCGTTGCTCGTCCTCTTAAGGCTGCGACAAGCTGTCTCTCTTGGAGAGGAGAGCGGTGGATTGGCCGTTTGCTGTTCGGCTTTCGCCTCAGACAAGCAAAGCATCCGTTTCTAACAGTGTGATAAGCAACCGTTTCACTCAGTAACATCAATTGGCATTATAAAGCTAACTGTATCAGTGAGTGGAGCATCCTCGCTTCCTGTCAGCGGCTTTGTCAATATTATAATAAAGTTATACTACCTTACTAAAATCTATGAATATCACTGAAGTGATTGTTTGTGTTGGACAGATCAAAATGCCTACAAATCCAACAGTTAACTTTATCTTAAATAACATCTATTATTTAAGTATATTTCACAACAATTATTTAGCATTTGAGTAACGAATCATATTTTTAACAATTTTTTTTATCGGAATCATTCAATTACCAAGATTATTACTTATTCCGAATCAGTTTTCTTCATCAACATAAACAACTTAAGAAATTAAGTTTTGCGTCATGACATTGATTCTATTAAGAACACAAAGAGAGCGTCCTCAGTCCTCACGGGAAACTTGTCCTTTGCAGCAAGTGGCAACATATTGAACCTTTCATCATGCTCAGAAAACTAAAGGTTGTAATTATTTGAATACTGTAGCAGCCAGGCTGTCACGCATGGCCATTAAAACAATGGTGTCATAATGGTGTCAGACATGCTACCACCACCAGAGAAACTTGCGCTTGAATTTAGCTTTTCTCAGTGATGGCACGTAAATGGAACATACGCTCAGTGCAACACTAAAACCAAAACAACGACCCTGGGAAAGCCAGGCAAAAATGTCGGCATTTTGAAATCACGTTGCAACTCCAAATGCCATAACCCAACCTACCACTACTGAACCTGAACTTGGAGCCCTGTGAGCAGACACAGTATAGATAGAAACTGCAGCTTGTTCTTCATGCTGGGTGTTTGTTAAACAGGTAACAGAGAAAATCACAGGCGCAATTTGAACTTTAAGGTTCTGGGTTCACAAAAAAATCAAGAAGTTCAATTTGTGTAACATAAGCTTTGTTTTCACAAAAATCAATAATCAGGATATCAGCAGGAGCATCACATCTGACATGTCTAATGAGAGATAAAAAGAAGAATAAAATAGGAATTGAACCCGCACAAACCGGAAAATGGACAGAATTCAGCTGTTTACCGTCCGCTTTAAAGATATTGAAACTTGTTAAAAGGACAGGATAAGATGGTTTTAATCTAGGGCACAGACAGCACGTGAAATAATCCATGAGGATAACTGCAAAAAAGATATCTTTATTTTTAGCCATCCATGAATCAAATTAATCACAATCGAATTTCCAAGTGTATGCCTAAACTGTATTCCCTATAATTTTGACCATGTAAATGTCTGAACTGATTATAAACTGCAAAGACACACATTTGCTTTTATCACGGTAGTGATGCGCGGATCACAGGTATATCCATGGACACCAAGGACAATCTGTGAATTGGGCTGTCCTGGTCATAAAAACTAAACATTGTGACTAATTTCAGATGGGCTGCTGGCGGGTGAAATAATACATCTCATAAATAAGGAAACCATTACATTACCTTCACTATCAGAATGATATGCAGTCATGGTCAAAAGTTTAGATACACTTAGAGAGAACATGTACAGGTGCATTTCAATAAATTAGAATATCGTGGAAAAGTTCATTCATTTCAGTAATTGTATTTAAAAAGTGAAACTCATACATTATATAGATTCATTACACACAAAGTGAAACATTTCAAGCCTTTATTTGTTTTAATCTTGATGATTACGGCTTACAGCTCATGAAAACCCCAAATTCAGTATCTCAGAAAATTGGAATATTACATAAGAAAATTGGAAAATTGGAAAATTGGAATATTACATAAGACCAGTAAAAAAAAAGATTTTTAACACAGAAATGTCAGCCTTCTGAAAAGTATGTTCTTGCTTCTTTTGCATGAATTACTGCATCAATGCGGCGTGGCATGGAGTCGATCAGCCTGTGGCACTGCTGAGGTGTTATGGAAGCCCAGGTTCCTTCGATAGCAGCCTTCAGCTCGTCTGCATTGTTGGGTCTCGTGTCTCTCATCTTCCTGTTGACAATACCCCATAAATTTTCTATGGAGTTCAGGTCAGGCGAGTTTGCTGGCCAATCAAGCACAGTAATCCCCTGGTCATTAAACCAGGTATTGGTACTTTTGGCAGTATGGGCAGGTGCCAAGTCCTGCTGGAAAATGAAATCAGAATCTCCATAAAGCTTGTCAGCAGAAGGAAGCATGAAGTGCTCTAAAATTTCCTGGTAGACTGCTGCGTTGTCTTTGGACTTGATAAAACACAGTGGACCAACACCAGAAGATGACATGGCTCCCCAAATCATCACTGACTGTGGAAACTTCACACTGGACTTCAAGCAACTTGGATTCCGTGCCTCTCCACTCTTCCTCCAGACTCTGGGACCTTGATTTCCAAATTAAATGCAAAATTGACTTTCATCTGAGGACTTTGAGTAACAGACCAGATATTTTTCTCCTTAGCCCAGGTAAGATGCTTCTGACGTTGTCTCTGGTTTCAGGAGTGGCTTGACACGAGGAATGCGACAGTTGTAGTCCATGTCCTGGATATGTCTGTGCGCGGTGGCTCTTGATGCACTGACTCCTGCCTCAGTCAACTCCTTGTGAAGCTCCCCCAAATTTATGAATGGCCTTTGCTTGACCTCCTCCTCTCAAGGCTGCGGTTATCCCTGTTGCTTGTGCATCTTTTCCACTCAACTTTCTATGCTTGGATACAGCACTCTGTAAACAGCCAGCTTCTTTAGCAATGACCTTTTGAGGCTTACCCTTCTTGTGGAGGGTGTCAATGACTTACTTCTGCACAACTGTCAAGTCAGCAGTTTTCCCCATGATCGCGAAGCCTACTGAACCAGACTGAGAGACCATTTAAAGGCTCAGGAAACCTTTGAGTCTACAATATTGAACTTTTTCACAATATTCTAATTTTCTGAGATACTGAATTTTTGGTTTTCATGAGCTGTAAGCCGTAATCATCAAGATTAAAACACATTAAGGCTGAAATATTTCACTTTGTGTGCAGTGAATCTATATAATATGAGTTTCACTTTTTAAATTGAATTACTGAAATAACTTTTCCATGATATTCTAATTAATTGAGATGCACCTGTATATCATAGCACTATTGAGTTCCATTGATTTGTAAGACTCTCATTTTTCTGTAATGAAATGAGTGGAACACATTACAAACAACTGTTTGTAAGTATAAAGTGCATGGAACAGTTGTGTCACTGTCACAATCGGGAAGAAAACACAAACCTGCTGCTGTGAGAAAATTGGTGAGGATGGTCAAGAGTCAACCAAAAACCACCAGTGGATCTGGTGACCTAAAGAAAGTAAATGGTATAATGAAGAAGGAGGATTATCTCCAAATTCTTCAGGAAAACCTAAAATCATCAGCCAGGAGACTGGGTCTTGTGTGCAGTTGGGTGCTCCAAAAAGACAATGATCTCAAACACACATCAAAAGTGGTAAAGGAATGGCTAAATCAGGCTAGAACTGAGGTTTTGGAATTGCCTTCCCAAAGCCCTGACTTGAACCCCGTCGAGAACATGCAGACAGCTGAGGAAACAAGTCTGTGCCAGGAAGCAAACAAAATGGCCGAGGGACATTTAACCAAATATTAGAATTACTGCATGTATATTTTTGACCCAGCAGATTTTGTCATATTCTCAGAAGACCTGTAATAAATTCATTATGGAACCAAACTTCATGGTGACTAAGTAGTGTGTTTTCCACTCATTCCATTATAGAAATCATTGGAACTCAAGACTGCCATGATATATATGTTCTTTACAAGTGTATGTAAACTTTTGACCATGACTGTAAGTGTGTCTCTCCGTTAACAGAGCTGTGCACAATCAGTTTGACTTTATTGATTATTTAAATCTCTCGACAATTATTAGTTGTGTTATTATTAAAAAATATATATAGATAATGGCATTTTTGGCACAAATTCATCAAAAGTCTCTACAGCTGTTAAAGCTGACTGACAGCTGATCTAGCTGTGATCAATTGCAGCCGTCATCAGCATCAGAATCAGAAATACTTTATTATCCCCAAGGGGAAATTGTTTACTTTACAGCTGATCCCATTCAAAGTTCAGAATATGCAGAAATAATAATAATAATAATAATAATAATAATAATAATAATAATGATAATATCTATATATAAACAAGAACAACAAAAACAAAACAAAAATACAAGAAATGTACACTCCACTAGAATAAATATACATATATACAGAGCAATAATGCCAAAGTTGAAAACTTTGTGTCTGACACTCAGAGCGAGGAATTGAACAGTTTGATGGCCACAGGCAGGAATGATTTCCTGTGGCGCTCTGTGGTGTAGGAACACATGTCCATCGCCTCTGCATTACATTGAGGCCTGTTGTTCTTGTTAACTCCTTTCATATGGATGAAGACGATTTACAGGCTACAGGCTGACACCTTATCTCCTGCAGAGAGGACAGTGTTTTCCTGGACCATAAAGACTTCAAATGAGGACAGTTTTAATTAATTTACAACCTAAACTGTGAATGAACTTTCTCTCCCCTCCAAACAGATAAATTGTTCCCTCACAGGTCAGTCTGAGTAAACATGGAGTTACCTATTCTCTCCACATCAGGAGGGACCGGAGCTATCTGGTCATCAGAGACTGTGTTAATATAATGTCTTTACATTTGGAAATTAAGTAACACGTCTGATGTCTCTCTCTCTCTCACCCTCTTTGTCTGTCTGACTTCTGATCCACAAACACACTCTCCAGAGTGGACACCAGACACCTTCTGACTTGTGTTCTATGCTATTACTCTGTCTTCTGTTATTTACGACACATCTGGTCTCACTATCTGTGGGACATTCCATTCAAATGGCCTCTGTATTCTTCCAGATTTCAGACCATTTCTAATTAACCATTAAGTCAGTATCTCACATTCTTAATTCTAACACATTAAGAAACAGTGAAAGAAGTTCATAAAACTGATCTTTTTCCCGTTTCTCTACGATTAAGATTGACTGAGATCAGGTTTTAATGTTTAATCTGTCCTGTGTTCGGTGGAACCACAGCACCTCCTGATGGTGAGTCCTGGTACAGTTGGACGAGAAATATTCTGTTTAATATGTTCATGGTTATAACCAGTAAATGACTCTGATATGTCTTTGTTTTAACAAGTATTAAGCAGAAATATGTATAATTGATTTTAATCACGTCATAATCCTTTTCATGATAGACAAAGTACATCTATTAAGCCATGGTGAGATTCTGTGAAAGGTGAAGTACTGTTTTGTAACGTTTAAATCTTGGAGACAAAAGCCGGCAAGTCCTGCCCCCCAGACACGCCTCGATTTGTAAATAATAAAACAGAGAGATCACGTCTCTCGAGTCAGTTTTTAGAGTTTTTAGAGTCCAGTTCAGTTTTAGTTTTCAGTTTTCTTTAGTTTAAGTTTTCTTTTGTAACTTATTTTTGAAGCTCTTTACTTTACTTTGAAACACGCTCCAAGACAGCGATCTCAGCAGAAGTATTCACGCGTTGATTTTTCTCACTTTTATAATTTTCGCAGTATTGATTAGCTTCTTTTATTAAGTTTGTACCAGAACAAAGTTCTGTTTTAATTTGTTTTATACAGTTAAGTATCGTAACCTGCTTTGGAAGAAGTGAACTTAATTTAGATTATCTTGCATTAACTAACAACGGAAGATCCGCCTGATCAACGTATCATCCTCAGTTATTTTATTCAAGAAGTTAAATTTAGTTTACAAAGTCAGAGCCTGAGAACCACTCGAAGAAACGAAGAAGAACATCCTTATCACAATCATCATCACGACACTACAGCAACTTGCTGTGTCCGAGACCGTGCAAGCGGTTTCCAACGAAAGACTCTTTGACAAGCCCCCAGCGCTCGCTAGCGGTACCATCCCGCTGGGCATTGAGCCAAGATCTGCACCGGATCGGTACGGGACCAGCTGCCCTCTTTGTAAGACATCGGACCGAGGTGCCCAACCGACTGACACCGGACGAGCTGACCCCCGGCCATTGGACCGGGACTGCCAGCTAAAGCCGCAAATCACCCGAGGGAATCCGCTGCCGCGGACTCCGCAACTCTGCTAAGAAAGTAGGCTCTCCATCACTCATAACAGCTGGATTCACACATGATACATGAGATGGTGTATATGGCTCTGAGTATGATCTTTTAGCTTAAGAGAAATTCGGTTAGGGTCTCGTTAGTATCTAAAGTTACTCCCGTAATATTTAAATGCTTCAACCTAACTCGCGATCTCACCATCAGCCCATATTCACTTATAACCCATTACTTAGTTATTCATATTTCCTGTTACCTGTTGTTATTCATTTAAATTGCCATTTCATTTATTTAACCTGAATTATTTAGTCAATAAACATATTTAACCGTATGTCGTTGTCTGTGCAGGTTTGTTTTTAATGTGGAGAACCGATGGATATGTGTAGAATTCACTACTTCATTTATGAGATTGAATAAATTGATCTGAAATTGATTAGAATTGATACAAGTTAAACTTGTCCAGTCGAATTTGATTAATTACCTCCGGATTATTCAAATAGACAAAACAACGGAGGTGGTGCCCCATTAACGAGTGTTTTATTAATCGCCAGTGATTAATAAATTACATTTATTATTAGTGTATCTCCTACAGTGGTGCATCTTGGTGGGATTAGTCTAGTGCTGAAAAGAAAAGGACGTTGCTTCAAGTGACACTGCAGAGGAAAGGATGTCTCATTTCTCTTAAATATATCTTGTCTCCTCTCACCTCCCATGGTTTCCTCACGTCTCTCCACGAATCCTCGGTGGGAGGGACTAAGACGCAGGGAAAAGACCCAGGTGAGGGAAACGTGGATGCAATTAAGAGAAATGAGACACACCTTGTGTTTCAGTGTCGTTAAAGCCACATGTGAGTCGTTGACCCAACCGGCATTCATGTTGGTTGTTAAGACTAGGTGGGTCCAGGTATGAATGGGTGTTAAGCTATCTGGGGAGAGAATTCAGGACATAATTATAGGTGGGTGATAAGTAAAAGTAAAAGTAGTAAGGAGTAAGGGTTTCTTGCTTGGCCTGTTTAGTAGTATAAACATCAGGAGAACTGGAATTGGTAGCTTTCCCTGTTTTGCCAATGCCAGGTTTAGGTACCAGAACAGACCTTGCTCTCTGCCTGTTGCCTGAGTAGACAGGATTGCCTCTTTATGGAGTTCTCTGTCCTCATTAGATAATATGGGGAGGGATACCAGATCATTTCTTTTCTCTTTTACTGCATGAGCAAGGGGAAGAGAGACATGGGTTACTGGCTAAACAATCTATAACAGTGATTACTTGGAATATAGAGCTATTTAATACTTATATTAATATAAATACAGCAGCTTTAAAGTAAAGGAAACATGTATGTAACATTTTCAATGTATTAAACACAGCAAATATTCTAGCACATTTAATTTAAATAATGAAGATGCCATTAAAGACATACAGGCCTCAGTGTGAAGAGGCTGTGCTGTTTGAATATCCTAATACTTACCACCAGAGGGCAGGCTTGTGCAAGTAGCTCCATTGCGGCAGGGCTGTTGCAGGCAGGCGTCGGGATAGAGGATGCAGCCCAGCTTCATCTCTGTCAGTCCCACCACCTCTGCATAGCGCGAGCGTTTGTTCTGCAGCGGGAGTTCATTGTTGTTTAGCATGACCGAGTCCAGGCAGCCCTGGAAACCCTCAAGCACGTGCAGATCCTTTTGGTTGTCCATGAGGCTGCGAGAGTTGGGGTTCTGCACCTGAGAAGAGAGGGGTCGAAAATTCATACATGAACTTACATAGACATGGCCAAAATGTCCTCAAACTGCCTATGATATAGCACTTAGAATTACCATGACCTGGATAACTGAGAACCTTCATCAACTGTTCACAAGAACAGAATCAAAAGAAGACACACGCACACAAACACACACACAAACACTTAACTTAAAAATCGAGTTTGCAACAATTTTTTTGACTGTTTAGATTTTACTGATGCAAAACCACATTGTAAAAGCAGCAGATTGTTTACATCAAAATGTTCTCCTGCAAATTCCAGAGGGGCAAGAGGGGATTGTATAATATCTGCGAGGAGAACTGCCTTTTGTCAGTCAGCTTTTTCAGTGAGAGCAGCATATACTTGGAACAATTTGCCATCACTTATTAGAAGCTGTGAAACATATAGTTAATTCAAATTCAACATAAAATCTTGGCTAAAAGACAGTATGTCATCATACTTTGTAACCTTTCCAAATATCCCGAACTGTGCTGTTTGCTTTATGTTCTATGTTTTATGTATTGTGTAATTGCTTTTAAGTGTTTTATATGTGCTTGCTAGATGTACAGTGTTGCTGTCCTGTTTTAATGTATCTTATCTGTCTATTGTAACTTTTATTACATCTGAGAAGATTGAAAATTGAGAAGAAATGTATTCAAGATGCAATGCACAAAATCTTTCACAAGTCAGTACTTCACTAAACATATTTACATTTATTTCATAAATAGCAATTCATGCAAATTGTTTATCATCCCTACCTGTATTCAGATTTTCATCCATCTCCTCATCTCCACTATCCTCTGCACTTTCACACCTCTCACAATCTGGACTCTTAATAAAAATGGCTGCCCTCTCAATGTCAGCTGATGTAACCAATTCAATCACCTCCAGAGCAGTGAATCTTTTTCTACAGTTAGTCATATCTCATTTACACCACCTCTTCCCCTGTTTCTGCCAGCAAGACTGATGGTGGCAACGTGCAACAAATTAGATATATATTAGATTATCGGTAGTGGTCATATATTACTGCAATGCTGCTACTTATACCCCTGAGGTATGCTGTATGTTATGTATTGTGAATGCCTATGCCATTGGTTCCTGATCTTGTGAATAAACATTACTGCTCTTCCAGTATTTGTGTCCTTGTACACTTGTAATCTAAGTGCACAGAAATAAATTATTAAAATGCATTCACGGTATGCATGTGTGTGTGTGAGAGAGAGAGAGAGTATTGGGCTACTTTGGGGGATACACTTCATACTCAAGACCAATCGATTGGGGACCGCTAGTGAAACTGGGGACAAAAGCTGTGACCCCAGCTGGAAAACAGCTGATTTTGGGGTCAGTGGTTAAAGGACCTCTTTGTAATTTCCAGCCACCTGCTTCAACTGAATAGGGGGTAGTATTTCCCCCTTTTTCAAGATTTAGTTCAAACCCTTTTTGCCATTTATCTTATATATTTAATTAGTTGTTAAAATTGTGAAGACTGAAATAATTACAACTATGTATGTATTTATGTGCCCATATATTCACCATTGCTCATAGTTGCTTTTGTTAAACAATAATTGCTAAATAAAACTTGGAGGTATACAATGATACTAAATACTGAGAACAGCTCATTCTATTGGCGTAACAGACAAAGGTCCGTGGAAGCAGGCATACTAAACAACCACTGTAATCTACATTTGAGCGAAGCTGGCACAAAAGCCTTTCCAGCAGGTTTGAATGTTTCATTTCAGTTATTGTCAACACAAAAAAGCCTTTCATGTTTTGCTATTTATTACAAAGTTTACTTACTCTGGTGCATAATAAATGAAGGCTTATTACTGCAACAGTCAAGAACATAAATATAGAATACAAAAATTACAATAAAAATAAAATGAAATATTATAACAGATACTATAGCAACCGTGTATGTTTTAGACTCACAAAGCTGTAGTTTTGTATAAACCTCTTCATCATGGGATGTGCAAAAGTTCACAGTATAGAGAGTATATGTCATGGGATGATGGTCAATGATGTCAGCTGATGTAATGTATAGAGACAGATGTCCACTGGGTGGGCTTGCTGATGAGACCAGCTGCAGATGAGAACAAAGGGCAGGGTGGTAATTCATCGCAAGGGGTGGCTGGACTGGATTTCTGCTCCTAAAAAGACAAAGGTGTGGCAAGGCAGTTAGTTTGGTTCTGACACATTGTTTTTATTAGAACATGTCCGTACTGTGTTTATTATACAGTGTGAACATTGATGTGATCCAGCTAAGATACTGTATATACAGTGTGAACTCTGCAGTGTTTTGAATGTTTTTGTAAAGCCCTCTCTACATGTAGGATATGATCAGTCAGATCTTAAATTTAGTATAACAGACAGGATTTATTCATTATTTCACTGTCAGTACTCATGATACATACACATCACAGTGCCATCTGCACCCTCTTTCAGGAAGAAAATAAGGAACAGTGTTCAAAACCAGGGGCAGTTCCTCATATGGGCAGCTGCCCAGGGCGGCAGTTGTGTATACACACAAATGCCAAATATATACACACACACATATATATATATTATAACATCATATTTATATATATATATATATATATATATATATATATATATATATATACACATATAATAACATCATATATATACATATATTTATTTTTTTTATGTTTGCATTCATTTCATCAGTTTTTTGTATTGCTCATTTGCACGTCAAGTCAATTATGTCATGTTGCCGTGTGAGGAGTGGGCGGCTGGGCGCCCTCTGTTTTGTAAAGGCGCGTCTGCTTGTTGCTGAGAAAGTCTCATATACAGAGGCTGTGGAAGAAGGGGAAGGTGTGTGTTGGCGGGGGGTGGGCGCTGAAGGTGAGGTTCGCCCAGGGAATCATTCAAGCTAGGACCGCCACTGTTCAAAACTAATTTTGACACTTTATTGTCATATAGTGGACTGCAGAGAAAAAACATGTTCATAATACAGCCACATGGTTTTCAAGGGACACGCGGTTTACAAAGTACAACCATCTTCAGAGATCTTCAGCCACTTTAGACTTACTTGTCACTTTCACTCGGTCCAATACTGCAGGATCTTCCAGCGCTGCAGGTCTATGGAAGAATTATCCTATCTTTATTCAAGAGCGTAGATTTTCAGTTTGAGAGCATGATTTCATTCCTTTTCAGTGACACAGCTCCTTCTCGTGCTCAGATTTATTCTCCTCATGCTCACATTTTGTGCTCGCACTGAGATGTTTGCTACTTTCTTTCAAAATGTGTGCTTGAACTCAAAAATCACATGCTTGTGTTCACACATCTTCTTCTTGCACACAAAAATTTTGCTCGCATTCAAATATGTCCTGTGCTCGCTCAGATCTAAAGTCTGCGCGCTCAAATCTAATGTGCATGCACTCAGAACAAGCACCTCCTCTCCGGTTGAGGAGTCTGCTCAGACTCAAGGCTGTCCCTCCCTGCGCTTAAAATATTGTGTTTCACCAGCCAATAGGGAGACAGCTAGAGTGTGGACTAATCAAATGACGGATGCCGCCTTGGGGGCGTTCCTTCGCACTTTTTTTTTGAGTGCTCCATAGGGGCGGGTATATGGTCTGTTTGTAAAACTGCTTCTCTCAAAATACACCAATTTACCATATTAGCAGCTATTTGAATCGTCACCTATTTAAGATGCCAGCATATTTATGTATAATTAATCTTAAGTAATCCTAAAAAGAGTTATCATAGTTTAGATTTTTTTCAATTTAATATTAGCGGATATATGTTATATAGTATAAATACTCACAACAGCGTAGGAATGTTACGATAATGTTAGATGTTGCATTTTAAACCACACAGAGTCGCTGCATTATCACTGCAGCAGCGGTTTGCCAATTCTTCGCCGTTGGTTGTTCACACAGAGCCAAGCAGCTCTGGCGTAAAAGACAACCCAGATTAATTCACACAGAAAGCCGGCGCCGGCGTGACGGTACAGGTCATGAAGATGACGTGTGTGTTTTTTTCAACGGGTTCCCCGGTGTCCTCCTGTTAATCTAAACATGTACCCGCTGACTGTTTATAATCATATTGATGCTGTTATAATGTGTTGTGATTGAGATCCTGACCCACCAAACATCCTACGTTTTGTTACATAATTAGGCTACATAATCACCATCAGTAAACAGGAGACTGTCCGACTCTTTCACTCGCGGGGAGGGAGGCTGTTTTCTGGGGGGAAAGTTCACTGAAGTCTTGGTCGGGAGGGCTGACCGTCGTGGTAATTTTTTACACCGTAACATTTCTCTATATTTTGTTGAGTGATGGACCTGTTCAGTTATCAGACAGTGAACACCATCAGATCGACACATCCTCACTCTGCGCTGCCGGCTTATCCGTTTACACTGGTTCGGTTGCCAATACTGCGCCTCTGACACTACCTCCGTATTCGGCGCAGCGAAATTTCACCCCTTGCCGCATCTGAAATTTTCACACAGAGGTGGATGCGGAGAATTGGCGCAGGATCCCCGCATGCAAACGGGAGTGTGAAAAGGGCTAGTGTGGCAGCCGGGATGCGAACCGTCGTCCCGTGGTTTAAAATGCAACATCTAACATTGTACTTAACCACTTGACTATCGCTGCTGTTGTGAGTAGGCTATTTATAGCCTACTATATAACATATGTCCGCTAATATTAAATTGAAAAGAATCTAAACTACGATAACTCTTTTTAGGATTATTTAAGATTAATTATACATAAATATGCTGGCGTCTTAAATAGGTTACGATTCAAATAGCTGGCTAATATGGTAAATTGGTGTATTTTGAGAGAAGCAGTTTTACAAACAGACCATATACCCGCCCCTATGGAGCACTCAAAAAAAGTGCGAAGGAACGCACCCAAGGCAGCATCCAACATTTGATTGGTCCACACTCTAACTGTCTCCCTGTTGGCTGGTGAAACACAATATTTTAAGCGCGGGGAGGGACAGCCTTGAGTCTGAGCAGACTCCTCAACCGGAGAGGAGGTGCTTGTTCTGAGTGCGTGCACATTAGATTTGAGCACGCAGACTTTAGATCTGAGCGAGCACAGGACATATTTGAATGCAAGCAAAATTTTTGTGTGCAAGAAGAAGATGTGTGAACACAAGCATGTGATTTTTGAGTTCAAGCACACATTTTGAAAGAAAAGCAGCAAACATCTCAGTGCGAGCACAAAATGTGAGCATGAGGAGAATAAATCTGAGCATGAGAAGGAGCTGTGTCACTGAAAAGGAATGAAATCATGCTCTCAAACTGAAAATCTATGCTCTTGAATAAAGATAGGATAATTCTTCCATACAGGTCTGGTCATTTCTTCATGAGAGTAGAAGCCAGAGCTGCTCCTTGTTCTTTCCTGGAGCAAGAATGTCATGATTTACTGACTGTACACTATATCTAACAATGTCACTGCTACAGTGAGACCCATGTAATAAACCTTGTAATGTCCTCAAAAATGTATATCAAAGTTATATAACAGTCTAACGGTAATGCCAAGTTGTTACAGTATTCAGAATTGAATGACAGTATTTGGTCTACTACTGGGTCCATACAATCACAACTTACAGTCAGCTGTTATAAATAAAGGCAACTGAAAGCAGAGCAAGAATACAGCCGGTCAAAATAAGACTTCTATCTTATGATTATATTGCAACTGACTTAGCTCAGCTTTAGCACCGCCACAGTACCTAGAAAACAGTCACATCACCCTGACTGTTACAGTTTGTGTTGTCCTTAGTTAACTAAAGATATGTTTCAGTAAACAGACAATGTTAGATGGTACTTACTGGTCTAAAGAAAGTTGCGAGTTCAGCCCTTTACTCGTTCACAGCTGTCTCCAGTGTTTGAAAGCCCCGACAATAAGTACTCCTGTTTAGCTTCTTTTTACGTCGCTTCTTTTCTCTGCCACGGACGTCGTGTCTTTTCAGGAGCTGTTGCTTGAGCTGATGATAAAAGTTGTTTTTCTGGAGCCTCTGCATCTTTGTGTACTGAAGTGAGGCTGGAGTGTTTGTTTAATAACTGAAGGTGATTCTGATAAGTGTATTACAATTTCCATCATTTCAGATCAGCAGCTGGATGGTAAACAGTGTACTCAACAGTACAGAAAGAGTACTGAAGCAGAAACAGTACTGTACTCCAGATCAGACATTGAGGAGGAGATGGAGAAAGGTAACAACATCATCATTCCTTATGTCACAGGAACATCTGAGAAACTCACGAAAAACTCATAAACATCATATCCCGGTTCACTTCAAACCTACCAACATACTGAGGCAGAAACTTGTCCATCCTGAGGACAAAACACCCAGGCATAAACAGAGTAATGTAGTTAATTTGTTCAATGCAGCCAAGAATGCACAGATTTGTACATTAGGGAGACAAAACAACCTATCCATAAACAAATGGCACAACACAGGAGGGCCAACTCCTCAGGTCAAGACTCTGCTGTCCACTTACATCTGAAGGAGAAACATCATTCCTTTGAGGACAACAATGTAAACATCTTGGCCAGAGAAGACAGATGGTTTGAAAGAGGAGTAAAAGAATCCATCTATGACAAACTGAAACGACCATCTTTGAACAGAGGAGGTGGCCTAAGACATTACTTATCACCCTCCTACAATGCAGTACTGAGTTCCCTCCTGAGACAGCTTAACAACCATTCACACCTGGGCTCACCTAGCCCTAGCAACCCACATGAAGGCTGGTTGGGTCAATGACCCACAAGTGGCCCTAAGGACTATGAAACTCTGAGCTTGCACGTGTCCTCAACAACTATGTAAGGACACTCCCACACAGAGTTTAAAAACCTGCAACTCCCCTCCAGTTAGTTAGAAGTGAAGAAGCCTCTTGGATGAGAGGTGAAACGTCTTCAAGAAACTGAAACACGTCCAGTTGCATAAGATGCAGCACTTAGAATTACCATGACCTGGATGACTGAGAACCTTCATTAACAAACTATACAGTAATGTGTCTTTAATGAGCACTTTGTAGTTAGGTTCTCAGCCATCTTGTCAGACTTGTCAAAAACAATCCCTTATTGGTCAAATATTGCTAAAACTGTTAACTAGTTTAATCATCATTGACCTTTAGCTCTAGGCACCAAAGCGCTATATAAGACCAGCCCCAACCGTCAATTCATCGCCCTGGATAGCTGATTCCATCATATGCTAAAGAAGGAAATTAGATAAGCTGAGCGAAAATGGAAAACAAAAAAGAAAAAACATGTTTACTACCTTCATATGAAGGAATTATTAACCAGGCTGAATTAGATCATTAAAGATTCAAGAGAGCTATATTTCTTTGGTCTAATTAACAATAATAAGCACAACCCTAAGATTTTGTTAAATACTATTGACCAGCTTCTGAATCTGGATTTTCAGTCACCTCCTCTGATGAATGTAAAAAGTTCCCAAGTTGTTGGCAAGATCAATGGTCTCACAGAAAATGTCAAAGATCTGGACCACAAGAGTCAAATGTCTGACCCATGCCGACCCAGTAATACTATGCACCTGTCATAGCACGAAATAAAGTATGTGTGGCTTTGCTTTATTTTGACTTCACCATACGCTTGACCCATTCTGTCAAGAGCCAGGGCAGAAACAGACTCTCCAGTACACATTGTGAACAGTGCCTTGGATTGCCACACAGAATACATGCCCGATATCAGAGAGATTGTCTCATCCTATTGCTCTCACCTCTCTCACTGATTGGTAAGTGAACATCCATTTATTTTAGCCCATTTGTTTTTTTTTTCTGGTATAATAATATTTACAACAACAACACTTATCTTAGGGATGAAATGAAAGAACAGAAGCAGTGGATAAGGCAGTGCTACCAGGCCCGGAGTGGGTAATCGGGAGGACCGGGACAATTCCCGGTGGGCTGGTCTGACTTTTGGGCCGTGAGGGCTGGTGTTCAATTATTATTTTTATTTATTTATTTATTTTGGGCCGGTGTTCAGTCATGGCAATGAGTGGGTATTACATGTATGCTGTTACCGCTGTCCCTGGGCCGTCTCCACTGGCAGCTCTTTTTTTTTTTTTTTTTTGCAGATGCAGCTTGACATAACATGTCCGTGCACACCGCACACTGTCAGTGGTGTTTGTAGCCTGGCTCCAGCCCCAGAAGTGCAAGGTGTTTGCAAAATGGAAAATAAAAAGAGCAAGGGTGGTGCAGAAAAAGCGAGAATTAAAAAGAGAAAAGCACTGGAGATAGATGCAGCCAAATGTGCAAAAATCTGCAGCTTTTTCAATAAAATGAGCTCGCGGTCTGAAACGACCAATGAAGATGATGAAACGGGTAAGGCAAGATGTTGAACAAAATGCAACTTTACCTGCACACCGTTCAAGTTAATTAATTAGCCTATCAAGTCAATGAATTGCGTGCCGTTGTAACATATAGCCTGCCTAACCTAACGTTACATAATTTAAATAATAGTATGATGCAACGCCACGTAACTGGAAAACTTTGTCTTGTAGCCCCTCAGATGCAAGATGCAGCACCAGCTATGAGCCCACCACAGGTCCAGAGTGGGCAGGTAGGATTGCTCATTGAGTGAATATTATTAGAATTAATATAATGAAGAGTATGGTGTAGACCTGCTCTATATGAAAAAGGCCCTGAGATAATTGATGATGATAGATGATTCAGCACTACAATAATGAAATTGACTTGCATTTTTGACTTGAAAAAGGGGATATTTGTGTTGAGAATTATGACCATTTTTAAAATGTGATTTAGTGTCAGAGGCAGAGCCAGGAGCCAGTGGTGAGGAAGGGATAGCTGCTGTCATGGAAGGAACAGGTGAGCTAGTGTGTGAACAAGCAAGCATCAGTTCCAATATAACCACTTTCTATGCCCAAATGATAGTAGTGGCCCGATATACTGTTTATAATTAAAAGTAAGATAGTAAACAAAGCACACATTTGAAAGTGAATAGGATGAAAGTAATATGGAATAAGCCTGCATATTTTTCCATTGAAAAAATCTTAATTGGTTCAGTCAAAATGTGTTTTCAATGTCAAATATGCTAAAGCCTTACAGATTATTGGTTTTTATGTGATACAGGTGCAGGCAAGTCTTTTACAAATTTAATATTTAGTATTTTATTTATTATTTTTTTAATTTGTTGAAAAGGATGTTGTGTTGCAAAGAATAATGGTGGAGATGTGCACTCATGTTGAAATAAATCCACATTGTGAAGCAACCATTACTTGCACTGAATTGGAATTATTTTAGAAAAATAATTTCTAAAAGAATTACAAGGCTTTAGAGAACAGTGCACTATTGTAGGCTTAACATGTAAAGTTATAATTACATTATTTTAATATAATAGGTCGTGCCGGCCCTGAGCGCTACTAACAACAGCAAACTAAATTAGTTGGTAAAATTTACAATAAAATAATATTAAAAAAAAATTAAATAAAAAAAAAAAAGCAACCTTTATTGTTTGTACTAATAGCAGCAACAACATCTGCACATAAAATAACTTTTACTGGTCCAATTGAATACCAACCTTGGATTCCATCAAAAAAATAGCACTGAGACAACTCTGCTCAAAGTAACAAATTACATTCTGATGCATGCAGATAAAGGTGAATTCTCCATTTTACTTTAATAAGACATATCCGCTGCCTTTGACACTTTTGATCATGTAATTTTAATTGGTATATTATCAAACTGGGTTGGCATCTGTGGCTATGTACTGAAATGGTTCACTTCATATCTGTCTGACGGATACTTTAATGTTCATAATACTACATTACTACAACTATGTGTCTTCCTCTGCTTCCCTCTTATGTGGCATCCTGCAAGGGTCAATTTTGGATCCCATCTTGTTGTCCTTATATATGCTACCTCTAGATGATCTGCTTCACGTTACTAATTGGACTTCACAAAATTGACTCCATGTCAATCCTGATAAAACCAAGGTCCTTGTGATCAGCCCAGATTGTTTTAGTAGGGAGGTAATTTATTATATCGGGCCTCTAGCCAACAATATCAAGAGCACAACTAAAAATCTCTGCATTCCATTTGACCAACACTTGTGCTTTGAAACTCACATTACAAAACTTCAGTCCTGCTTCTTTCGGTTAAGAAACAACAGCACCAATCAAAACTATACTAACAGCCAATCACATGGAACTTCTACTACACACCTTAACCGTTTCTCGTTTAGACTACTGTAACTCCCTCTTCACAGACTAATTACATACAAGGCCCTGCATGGCCTGGTACCTGCATACATAACAGAATTACTGAGCCCTTATCCTAGCAGTCCTCCTCTCCGATCATCTTCTCTGGGCCTTTTTGTTGTTGCCCGAGCACATTTCAAATGCAGAGGTGACCACACATTTATGTAGGTTAGCGTTTTTATAAATTGTGTCTGTGCATCATGCTTTTATTTGTGTATGAATGTATGTTGGTATGTATGTACATCCTATGCCTGTTTTGTACTTTGGGATATAACTTGTGCACTTTATCCGAAATGTGAAGCGAGTTGTAACTGTGTGTTTTAAAAAGTGCTATAAAAGTTATATATGCATGTTTGCTTCAAGACATAAGTTTTCAAGATTTAACATTGTTATGACGTGCCAAGTTTGTAGTAAGAATGTAATGTTACATTATATTTCACAAATTGTGTCAGAAACCTTTTAAACACGTTGTCTTCAAAAGAGGATGTGAGGAATTATTTGCTAGACCGTGTTTTAATATCAGCCACAGTACTGTCTTTTTGCCAGACCTCATTCACTGCAGTAGCCACAGCCTCCCTTTATCAACGTGCTTTATCCACCTACTATTTAGTCCACTGAATAGTATGGGTTGTCTGGCTTCTTTTATAAGACAGTATGCACCAAGCAGAAATTATTTTAAGACTAATTTCACGTAAAAATCTTCTTAAGTTTTCCTGAACATTTTGTTAAATGAGGCCACAGATTCTTCCCTCAAACTCCTCAACTCATTCTCAGCACTCTACAATAAAAGTTAGCTTTAATTTTATGACGTCAGATAAGTCAGAATCTGAATTCAATGACTGGAACAACCAGTTAAAAACACCTTTTAGTACGTTTAAATATATTAATGTTCTCCAAAAGCTGAGGAGCACTAAAGTGGCTACCAATATGGGGCCATCTGAAATCCTACTATGGCTGCTATAACTACTCATGTACTGACCAGTGCTCCAAAGTAGATGCTTCTGTCAAGACCAAGTGGTCGTGTGAATGGCGGTCCACGACGTCGCTCAATGTAGCTGTCATCTAGCGCCAAGCTGCTGAAGTTGCGGTCCAACTCCAGTGCCACTGTGTGCCAGCTGCCGTCATTGACACGACGGCCAGAGATGCCCAACATGTCAGGATTGTCATCACCACCGTCAAGGCCACAGGCCAGCTGGAACCACAGCTTCCCCTCCTCCAACTGCTCACACACATAATTACAAACATAAATTGAATACATAGTATCAAATCTCTTGTTAGGATCATTCTTGTCTAGTCTTGACCTATGTTTCATCATAAGACTGGCATGTAAAAATGTAGAAAGTGTGAAAAATTATCATAATGGGGCATTTGGAAAAAATGCCACATATAGAAATGTTTTGAACATTAAAGGTGACATATTATGCTCATTTCTGCTTGTTGACATGGTTCCTTGATGTCTAAATGGAATGACAGTAACATGCTTTGGTCGAAAAAACCGAGGGATTGAGCACAGCAGGGGTGTTTACACACCAGTTTCACAGCCCTGTTTTAAGCGGCTGGTTTGAGTGCCTTTCCCTTTTATGCTAATGAGCTACTGCGTGCGCCGCCTACCTCTTCCTGCCGGGCGGAAGACGTGAGGACGGCATCGCGTGACCATGGCAATGAGCTATACACATTTGCGAAGCAACTTTTCTGTGTCCATGCCTGCATATAACTGATAGTAGCACAGCAGACATGTAGCAGCTAACCCCTGTCTCCGGCTCCAAAACAAAGTAGTGATTGCTTTACTGCAGGTAACGTGCAGGTCACTGTCCTTTAGCACAACATGCTAATGAATTAACGTAGCTCACCATCCGCGAACAACTGAGACATTTCACCCCGTCTCCTCTGCGTGTTCACGGAGGAACAGCAGCTCACTGTCCGCGAACAACCGAGACATTTCACCCCGTCTCCTCTGCGTGTTTACGGATGAACAGCAGCTCACCGTCCGCTAACACCGAGACATTTCAGCCCGTCTCCTCGCCATGTTCACGGCCAAGCAGTGGTTCACCGGCCGGTTAGAAGCGATAAAATCTCAATATCCTAATTCATTTTCTCAATTCACTGTCATGTTTTAAAAGACTGCTGATATGACAAATTAACGTTTGGTAACATTAACATTATCGTGAATACTACGGCCAGTAAGCCCAACGTTGATAACTTCACGTTAGTTCAGCCTCATATTTACATCGTCGGTTAGCGTTAGCGTTAGCTCATGTGCTAAACGGCCAAAGTAACACAAACTACACTGTTTTTTAAATACTTACAGTTCCATCATTGACAGTGGGTATGGATCCATCTTTTAAGGGACAATCTTGTTGCCAGTCCAGCGTCCAGTCCTGACCCTGGTTGCTGAAGCAGTCCGGCGTGAAGTGACTGGCACAGACCACAACGCTTTTGCTCACTGAAGCTGGGACATTTCCCTGATAAATAAAATGTAGCCGCTTCGCTCTGATATCCTCTTTGGTAGGGAGGCCATGTAGCGAAACAGGAGGATCCGTGCATCCGACGACAGAGCAGCAGTGCTCGGCTTTCGGGTTGGACATGGTAGTGGTCAGGCTGTCGCGTACAAGTTAAGCGAGAATGAGAAAATGGCGGATCCTCGTCCAGGTAGCTGGCGATGTGTGGGAGGAGATAGCCAGCGCCAGGACTGGAGTATGCAGAAGACCGGATTGTGACGTCACAATCCGGTCGAAATCCAAACGGCTCGTTTAGAGACCCAATCCCTGACTCCGGTAGTTTACGAAATATTGACTTAGTTGTCGAAAAATCATGCTTAAGGGGTGGGGAGGCACTCCGGATACGCAAATATACATACTAAAGCAAGGAAAAAGTGAGTTTTGCATAATATGTCCCCTTTAAGAAAAACTGTTTTCTAATAAAACAATATTTTCCAGTAATATTTTCATGAATTTTAATGTTTCAAAATACACTGTTATACTTATGGGTTTCTCAACTAAGTCTAACTTCCATCCGCCCACAGAGAGAAGAGCAACAGCAGCAGCTTGTATGCACTTTGTGATCGAGCAGCAATTATCCCTGAAAAATGTTTGAGCCGAGACCAGCACTTGTGTGTGCATGTGTACCTTTAGCATGATGCAGGGTTCAGTGTGTGTGTACATGATGATTCCTTGGCTCTGAAGTGTTCTGATCCTAAGGTTGAGTTTCAGCTCCGTCTGCAGCCGGTCAGACAGTCTGTACTTGATGTAACTGTTACCTGAGAAACTCAGAGATGCATGGCCTGCACCTCCGGCCAACACACACACACACACACACACACATACACACGCACGCATGCACGCACACACACACACACACACACACACACACACACACACACACACAATATGTATTTTAGGGTAAAATGATTTTCAAATTATTAGCACTTACTAGTACAAGTACTTAAAAATAACATTGTAAATACACCAAAAATGCTTTTTTTATCGAGATGTTGTCATTGCATGTTTTATTTTCATGAATCAAATATCTTAACACAGACTTGTGATTTTTTTCTACCTGACAGACACAAACCTGCACATTCTCCAAGTTTCCCTGGTGGACACTGGCATGCGTAGGTCCCTCTGGTGGCCTCAATTGAAACACACTGCATGTCTGCTGGGCACGGATTGCCCTCACACTGTTCTGATAGGACAGTACAGCTGGCTTCTGTACACACACACACACACACACAAACACACACACACACAGATAGAGAGAGAGAGAGAGAGAGAGAGAGAGAGAGAAAGAAGTATCACTATGAGAGCTGTACTTAAAGTTGAGTACAAACGTACTAAAAATGACTTGAGTCATGAGTAACTTCACAAATAAAAAAGAAAATTCACCAAGAACACTACTGTCTTTTATTTGATGGTGATCTCACTGATCTGTTTATTTTAACCACAGATGGTCTTCTATGGGTAAAGGTTAAGAGGTGATCAAAAAATATTAATATATTCCCAGTTTGTATCTCTCAAGTGTGAAAAAATATTACATTATTATTATACTCTACTAAGTTAAAATGATACTGTTTGCTTGTTGTCTCCTATATTGTATTATGATCAGGAAAATAAATGGGCAAATTATGTTTATGTGCATAATAGACCATGTCTGTTATACCAAAAAGTAAATATAAAGAGTATCAACAGTGTCTTTAAGTCCCCATGTTTCAAAAAAAAAATATAGGCCTATTTTTTAGGAAATAATTACCATAGGCCATGATGACTATGTATTTTAGGTTCAATTTGATGCAAGTACTCCTGGTTTATGCGTCTGGCATAAAGTATGAAATCCTGAATAATCTGTTGGAGGATTTCCAAAGTTATTACTATTGTTTTCCTATATCACATGACCCTTGTGGGTCTACATAGACCATGAATTTGCCACTGTCACATACTGTGTTTTTAAGCATAATATGTATTTTGTGCCCCAATGTGTCTTTTTCTGGGCATAAACTGTATTATGTGCACAAATGGACTTAGGACCGCTGTATGAAAGGTGACATTTTTGGGACACATAATGGAAAGGAATACTATATCACAACTACTAAGTCAACATTCCATCCACAACGTGCCTATCATAGCATGGCTGGAAGTGCATGCATAGGCTAATGTTGTCTACAGTTCCCAATGCATTCTACACAGCGGTAATGGAAAGCATTCTTTCAGAGTCGATCACTGCCTGTCACAGCAGCTGCTCTGTTTATAGTTGTGTTTATGTATATAGTATTTGCAGTGTATGTGTTATGTATAAAGTATAAGCGCATATAGTCGATGTATACATAATATAACATTTCACATTTATCTCTGATCTCCTTTTCATCTCTTTATCATACCTTTATCTATTTTCTTAATATTACCAGCTACAAGTGAATCTTGAAGGGGCATAAATGCATTTCACTGCACATTGTATTATACGCTCTGTGTATGTGACACATAAAGAACCTTGAAAATTCCTGTGATATGATTAAATCTGTCAAATTCATTTTTTTCAGAAGGCAGTGCCAAATGTGTTCCATGATACACAAACTTGGAAGCTCATGATGCATTTTGTGCAAGAATAGCATGAGACCACATCTTGGTCCCTCTCTTTACTCAGAAGGCCAGCATGTTTAAGTGGAAAGTCCAGCTCCATTGTGTGGTTACTAGCAAACACCATGATGAAGCTAGCCAAGCTATATCAGACCTCAATCAGCTTTTTCTTTAAATCTTAGAAGCCATGACGTCACGAGCAGGCTAGACTCTATAGATCTCTGTTCCAGTAGCTTCTATAACTCAATGAAATCTTTCAATAAGCATTTCTTGCATTAGTCATTATGAAAAAAATGAAGCATATTCGTAGGGTTTACTTTCCATATTCTAAGATAAATGAGCATCCACTTGCATCCTCTGTTTTAATGTCATTTTTTTTTTAGATTATTATTATTTAGATATTAAAAAAGATTTTTGTATAGTTAAACATCACTGACTTAGTGTGCACAACTCCTATAAAAACACATACTTGCGTCATCATAACTTCGCTTCATCGATATAGAAAAAACTCAAGACATAACCCGCCCTACAGACACAACCGCCTGTGACATTTAGCCCACAAAGATTTTTTTGGTCAGAATTCTGGTTTCATTCACTAACATGCTATTTAGTACACTAAAAGAGTATAGACTTTTTAGTATGTCTGAAACCTTAGCATAGAACCAATATTATGTGAAATGCATTCTATTTACAGGGAAATGTTACAGTAGACTAACACTGGACAATATTTTGACATATCCTATCCTGACAAAAACAACAACGTTACAAACAATGACGGCCAGCCACCAAGCCAGCTCCGACGTAAGGTCGGTAACGCTTTAATGTAAGTGTATAATTATGATTTCACTTACATTTTGTAAATTAATTCATTGTTGGCAGTGGTTACCATGGTTACATTTCTAGAACCGGCATGGAGGCTCTCAGGAAGTGAGATGATACACACTGTGCATCTGAAAAGATACGTGCTACATATAATAGTATTGTGTATGTAGTATATTGTATGCAATTTCAGACGCAAGGTTTGTGACTGAAAAATGGGTACACTTAGAAGAGTCAATCACTCACCAGTGCATGTGCAGCGTGAGGTCCGGTGGAAGCGTGGTGAGACAAAGCTGACACGTGGGGTGCTGTATGTAGCCAGGTTGTGTGAGTCCAGGATGATGCTCTGTTCACACTGTGCCCCGCGGCATTCCAGTCCCGAGCAGTTCTTATCTAGGATAGCTGACACTCGGAGGACTTCCTCTAGCTGCCGCCGTGATGCACTGAGTTTCTGGGTGAGGTATGCCGCCTTGTAGTACCCATCCCCTGCTGTTTCCACGGCAATAAGCATGTCCAGCTGTTGGGTCCCACCAACTGGTTGCAGACTGAGCAGGTGCACCGTGTCCTGCTGTTGTGAAGCAGCGGCCTGTTGCAGCACCTTCAATACGCTCTTCAAGTGCAATGCCACAAAGTCTTGTGGAGCCACGCTCTCAAAGCGTACCGTCACCGCCTCATGCAACATCTCTGGTGTCGCCTGCTCCACATGTACGCTTACAGGTACAGGCACAGCAAAGCGGCCATCACTAACGCTGGCATTGAGGGAGTACCTGCCTGCATCCAGCCCTCCCAGGGCGATGATCTTGCCATCGCGAGGACTGATCTTAAAGAGACTGCGCTGGGCTGGGGGGGCATGGCCAAAGGTCAGTGCATCATAAGGGTCAGCGTCAGTGGCGTGCAGCTGGCCAATCACACCACCAGGAAACTCATCCTCCATAGTGACAATATGAACTTGTAGTGGCAAAGCCACTGGCCGGTGGAGGCTCTCCTCAATCACCCTGATTGTAAGCATGGAAGAGGAAGACAGACGAGGCTTCCCCGAGTCTGTCACCTGGGAGGAGGAGGGAGAACAGTGATAGAAAAAGAGCTCATGATAAAAGACAGGAGAAGATACACAAGTGGAGAGGGCAGGGGAAAGACTTGATACCATTTCTAATTGGTGACATCCCTTAATGATCTTTATTTCATCAGGAAGTCCATCTGTAGAGGTGGTACGTAAAGGGTTACATTACACTCGTTCAAGATGAGCCAGTTGTCACAATGCATGTCAGTCAAATTGGTGTCCAATCCGGATTTACCCTGATGTCATATACAAATGGGTACCGAAAACCTCATGAGAGTGAGGCGGACACAGTTTTTAGAGTTAGATGCAGCAGCGGCTCTTCATTTACTGCAGGAACAAGGACATGATGGGAAACTCCTAGTTCTCATCTAATCTAATAGCTCAATGGTTTATATGTTGACTGCACAATGTGACATTTTATAGAAACACATATTTTAGTTGAATTAGAGGGATTTTACATGCAGCAGAGCCAGGTAAGGAATGGCCACTGCAGTATGGACACAACTGTAAGGGGCACACACTCCACCAGGTGAGCTATACGACAAAATAAAACATGGTAAATGCTAAAACATAATAGAGAAGAGTCATAAGCAAGCTGACTTGTGAATGGTAGTTACACAGCAATATCTATCTAAGGTTAACTGGCATTAGTTATCATTAGACACAGTATGCTAGTGATCAATTACAGCTTTAACAGCAAAACCTCTCAAAGTATGGATTTGAGCATGGTTTTTGCTAAAACCAATTTTGAAAGTATTACTAAAAAAACAGCACCCTACAAAAGTATGTGTGGACCTACTGTGAGAGCTTCCATTTGTGCATAATGAGCAAGCTATGATTGCTTATGCTAATGGACGTTATTGTGAACTTCTTGCGTTTTTTATTCTAAAAGGCATGAAGTGATTGACAAAATCATTATTTTTTTTTAAATCATGTGATGCTACAGACGGTTGACTGCAGCTGCACTACAGGTGCAATGTTAAAGTGTAACTCTCGCCAAAATGCAACCTAGGCTTTTTTTGTGAATGTACCCAAGTCAAACCTTCGTGTAAAAGCATAATTACGACAAAAAAAGCGCCACTTTTAAGATTAACCGTAGTTTCGTTTTCAGGTCAAAATCATTTTCAATTGCGTGCTGGGGCAACTGTATGGTAGCATCACAATCGCTATTTTTAAAACACTAAGAAGACTCGACACAACATGAAACTTTGCTCTTAGTATCACCAGGGTCTCTACACATGAACACGAGCATTGAGAACATTGTTTGTGTACACAGAGTTTATTAAAAAGAAGGTTTTTGAACAACTCACGGTAGCAGTCGCTTGCTCCGCTCACCACCGTCCTGTCAGTTGAGATGCGTCGATCCCCGAGTGCGGCGTAACATGGAGCTTTCTCCTTCATGTTACGCTGCACTCGGGGATTGACGCATCTTGACTGGCAGGACGGCTACTGCTACTGCTAACGTGAGTTGACTCGGGTACATTCACAAAAAAAGCCTAGGTTGCATTTTGGCGAGAGTTACACTTTAAAGACCAGTTTGACTCTACCTGTATCTGAATAACATATTCAGTTGCCAGGTCCCTTCTGAGCACTTGATTGGCCACCAGTGTTCCATCTTTCTCCAGTACAAACTCTCCACCTTCGTTTCCTGACAGGATGCGGAGGTCAAAGGGTGGGCCATTATGGGAGGAATCCTGATCTGTGATGGACAACTGCAGGATGCTGGTGCCAATTGGCTTGTTTTCCTGGAAGTGGAGATGCACCATTAGAAGGACCTACCTGTCTGTGGGTACATTTTGTAGGGCGCTTTATGTTTCAGCAAGATGATGCATTCAAAGTACTGAATAGTAATTTCAATTTTTAGTACCCTGAAAATACATTTGGACTGCCTGTCGGTCATTGGTAATGATAACTGACACTTCAAATAAACTTTTGAATACTCTTTCACACAGAATGAAGTGTGGAATTTGTCCTTCATCTCTTTGGATTGGTTTTCGCAAGCTCTCTCAAATTCCAGTATGAACATAAGGAATGATAATATCAAGCAAAAATCAATGTGCCACTGGAGACCAGATTTTTGTGTAAAAGGTCAGTTCACCCCAAAATGAAAATTCTGTCATTACCTACTCAGCCTCATGCGTATTGGAGACAGGTAAAGTTTCGTAGTCCATAAAACATTTCTGGAGCTTCACAGCAAAACAGCGTTGAAAAATTCTGCTAAACAACTGAGCTGGAGACATGTTTTAAAGCATTAAAAAGCAACAGAAAAAACATAAAATGGCTCCATACAGCTAGTCTGGCATAATCCAAGTTTTCCGAAGCCCCGAAAACCCAAGATGAATACATTATTTACACCCATTTTTAAGCTGACATCTTCACTGTCATTGTTCAACTAAATGCGCTCGCACCTACTGCATCTGAAGAGGGTACATGAGCTCAGCTGCACAATAATGTCTTTTCAAATCCATTTGGGAGATGTGGATTGTGCCAGACGAGCTACATGGAGCAATGTTTTTTTCATCGGTTTTTTTTATTAACATTTTCCCAACAAGTTCCCAGCCACTTCAGTTGTTTCTGAGAATGCTGCAACGCTGTTTTGCTTTAAAGGTCCAGAAATGTTTTGTGACCAACGAAATTTCTCCCAACTTTCTATCGGCATGGATATGAGTAGATAATGACTGAATTTTCATTTTTGGGTGAATTTACAAACACTTGAAAGTTTGTAATCCTATTCTAAAATCTGTTACTTTACTGGGGTAGACAAAAATTAGTAGTATTATATTTACAAACCTTACCTCTAATTTCACTCAGATGCAAAGTATTTATTTGTTTATTCAGCTATTCTTACAGGATTTGTACTGAATGTTTTAAAAGGGGACCTACTAAGGCTTCTTATGTACGGGCCCGTGATTTTTGTGCTGCACCACCAAAGTTGGAATTATTCTTACCAATTAATGAGTCACTGAATTTTTGTCAAAGTTTATTTTCAGTAAATTTTGCATTCTTATGTTTGTGATAAAATTTAATAGCATGTCGATTGTACGGTTTACCTGTGTGACAGCAGTGAGATTGGCCGGAGAGAAGATGGGTGGGTTGTCATTGATGTCAGAGATATCTATGTTGACCATCACGGTTGAGGACATGGGTGGGATTCCACTATCTAGAGCTCTGATGGACAAAGAGTAACTAGGAACCTAGAACGACAGACACAATGGAAGATACAAAAAGCACAAAACAAACAAAATAAAGAATAGGTCATATAGGTCATCATATATCATGGTCATAGTGCCTTTGATGTCACCCATAGGTTTCTGAAAGCTTGCATTTTGGCCGTCATGGCACTTAGTGTAGCCAGAAAATGAAGATTTGATAAAAGTAAAGTTGTTTCTGTTAGGGTTGAGGTTGTATGTACAGATAGGGGAGTGTCATGTCCCTTCAGTCAGAGTCCCTTCTTGTGGTGAAATAGTAAACTTTATCCTGAGAGCGGAAGTAGAGGATATCAAAATCTAAATGTATTCTAGTGCCCATGACATTTTTGTTATTCCATTCTATATTATATTATATATTCTATATTTGTCACTGATAAAAAATAGGACCTAAATAGAAAACACTCAAAGGCAGGCAGGTTGAAAACAAAAAGTGACCTTTGATAAGCTGCTGTCCAAAAAGTAAGCAACAAAAACAGGCTGGGGCAAATCCACTAAAAAACAAAGAGAAATGAGAATACAAAAACCAAAAGTACAAACCAAAGAAGCACTGGCAACACAGATGGGAGACAATGCTGGAAGCATTCACTACTTATGTTCTTCTACGGATTCAATGTTTTCTGCGAATAATTTCCCAATTTAAAATGAATGGCGGAAACTCACATTTTCACACTTTTTCAAGCATTTTCAACTCTTAACTATTCATTAATTTTTCAGCAATCGGACCAACAATCCTTCCACATTTTTCAACATATTCACTCCATTCAAACATTTAAATATCCATCTCGATTAAGACATGACTGCTTCTACATATCGTATTAACATCATTCATAATTTCAGAGATGTTCAACATTTTTCTGCGATTTTTCCCATTTTGCCAAAAAGACAGATTTATCAACGAGTGCAGTTTAAAACACAAACACGCACAAATGAAGTCAACCATGCACACGTAAGTGTGCACACATGACTACACACATAAATCAAACAAATACAGCCACAAATGCGTGCTTAAGCACGCACCCACATGCATACACACAGACACGGTGACATAGTGCATTTTCAAACATTTTAACTATATCCAACTGTTATCTTTTCATTCATTCAAGCCAGAAAGTCCATTTAAATGTTCCAAATCATTGATACATGGTATCATACTTGGTATGATCTCATAGTTTCTACCATATCACCATTTAAATGATAGCAGTTACTGTCTTTCAGGGAGAAGCATGATAATGTGAGGTGAGCCTCAGCTAAAATCTCTAAATCTCTAAAATCAACTTTCTCAGTCAAATTGACTTACAACTTAGTTACCATCCCAGTGGCAACCAATAACAATTGGACAAAGACAGAGGCAGATGAGTGCAGTTTGACACAAACTCTCACACACCTACCAACACTGTCAAACAAGCATGCGTCAGACCATACTTGTGTGACATCATCTCCCACAAGATTCTCCCTTTCTCTCCCTCTCCTTGGATCTGCCTTTAGTTTTTATGCCCGAACTGCTTGGAACTGGTTACAGAGCACCCTAAAAGTTAACACCTTGATAGCATTTGCTGTATTTAAATTCATGAATTTAAACCACTCTATAACTGGATTGTTTGTTGTGCATTGTAGCTTCTATGAACACTATTTATAAGGGTATTTGTACTGGTATTTGTATTTATATACTTTTTTTTAAATTCATAGTTATTTTTGTATTTCATAATATTTTATTGTCTTTTTATTCAACTGCCCTCAACAATAATCACGTTAAAATAACGGTAATAATTTCAGCATTACCATGGTGATGGCTGTACATGCATCTTTACAGAGCGCTGGTTCAAGACAAGGGGAGGAGAACACTGGTTTACATCAATGATGCTTGTTGCTCAAACGCAGTCAAAGTAGATGGACAATGTTTTCTCAGATGTTGCCCTATTGAGGTTTATCATCCATATTATCCAAGAATTTATTTGTGTGTTAGTTGTTGCTGTGTATGTTCCTCCGAATGCAAATTCGAAAAATGCAATACATAAACTGAAGTCATTAGCAGTCACAAGACAAGACAACTGCATGGAATTTTGTTTGTAACAGTTGGTTTTAATCAAACAGGCCTCAGAACTGGTTTACCTGAATTCCAGCAGGTCCACAAGTCAACCTGGGCAAACAATACCCTGGACCATGTTTACACAAACATTCTTGGCAGCTAAAGCCCTCTTTTGCCAACATCATGGTCAATCCCTGCTTCTGCTGCCTACTCACTTCTAGCTGATGAAAAGGCGAAAGCCATCAGAATAAACAGTTTAAGTATAGACAAATGACGGTACAGCAACTCAACAGGCTTGTTTTGAATGCACAGACCGGCACATGTTCAGGGATTCTGCCACCAAGGAGAACCACATCAGTCTTGAGGAATATACATCTTCAGTGACATCATACACCAGCAAATTGGTCGCTGATGTGGTGATCACAAAGACAAAAAGATTATTTCCCAACCAGAAGTCCTGAGGAATTAAGTTGGGAGTGCTCTTTCCAGATCCCAAAAAGCTGACTTTTGATCAGGTGACAAGGAAGCATAAAATGCAACTAGAGCAAGACTGAAAGCTGGTATCAAGAAGACAAAGAGGACACATCAGCAGAGAATGGACAGAGACCAGTCCTGGGTGTCCACCAAGAACACCAAGGATATGTGGGAAGCAATCAGAACTATCACCAGGTGCAAAAGCAGGAGTGCCCTCGTCATGGAGAAGGCAACATTGCCCGATGAGCTTTTTACATTTTGATGCTTTCTTTGATCTCCTCCACAAAGAGTGATCTGTAAAGTCTACTCCACCTCCAGGGAAACTGCCACTTCAAAATCGATAATGGACTTGGAAAAAATCCTGCTGAGTTCGAATATAAGCAAAGCTTCTGGCCCTAATAAAATCCCTGGTCACATACTAAAAATATGTACCAGTCAACTAGCTGAAGGCCTCCACTTAGTCTTCACACACCTGCAGAATAAGAACAACTACATTAGAATATTTGTTGATTTCACCTTAGCATTCATTGCAGTCTCTCCCATGAAACTGATGGGCTTGAGTAATACACTCTGCATACACATATTGGACGTCCTCACAAACAGAGAGCCCAGAGAGTTCTGATTGGTGGTCACACCTCCTCCACTCTAGTCCTGAACACTGAAGCCCTCCCAGGGCTTTGTACTCAGCCACCTCCTGTCCACACATCCATGATTGCACTCCCTGACACGGAGAAAATTCTGTTGTGAAGATTGAGGATGGCCCTCTGATCATTGGCTGAATTTAAATGATGATGAGTATTCATATAGGAAGGAAATGTATAGTCCTTCACACATCAATGGTACCAATCAAACAAGCATCACTGATATTGCTAAAGCGAGGTGTCTGCAATAGAGCCCAAAGAATATCTAGCCTAATCTTGTCTCTAATCTAAAACATGCACACACTACAAGACCTGAAAATAACGGCACATCACACACTACAGGATGTCATTAAGATTATCATGCCAAATACATATTTCTCCCATATTAGCCTCTCTGCACTGGCTTCCCGTAAAATCCAGAATTGAGTTTAAAATCCTCCTCCTCACATACAAAAGCCTTTAATGACCAGGTACCAGCATATATTAAAGACCTAATAGTACCCTATTACCTCTCGCCCCTCCTCCCTCCCTCCCTGGACTCTGAGTTATTGTTTAAGGGGCTGGTCTCTGCGCATCTTAGGGCTGAATGTGAGCATTATTATTTTGTTATTGAACCTTGATGTACAGAAGGTGTGGTGTGTAGATGGCTGTTTGTAGCTTGAGGGGGACTGATCTGGTTATCTGTTTTTGAAAAGGTTCTGTAATGGGATGATTTTAATTTGTGTGTGTGTGAGTGTTTGTGTGTGTGTTTGTATGTGTGTGTGTGTGTGTGGGGGGGGGGATGTTCAGTGTCCTGAATAGTGCTGTAATGAGTACCTAGACATGTTTGAATAAAGGTGGTTAAAAGTTAAGATATTTCTCCTCCAATTGTCGGGAGGGGCGATTAAGGGTTAAATCAGCTCAATACTGAGCATGGCCTTAGACCTGCTTAGCAGGGAGACAGGGGCGGAGAAAATAGAACCACAATGGCGGTGAAACATATGTTAACACACACTCACGTAGACACATATGCGCATATACCATAAGTATTAATGCATAGACACATTAGCATTGCACACACACACACACACACACACACACACTGACTGACTGACTGACTGACACAGAGGGAAAGCTGCTGCTCTCTGTGTGATAACCCCGAACACACTTTCATCAGCCAAAAGCTTTGATCCCCCATACGCCCCTGCACTCTTTTTCTGAGCACACTCTGAAGGCTCATCGACTGCATTCATGAATACTTTATGATAGGAATATGAACATTTCTGAAGTGTTCAAGCACTGTGGAGAAGAAATTGATAAAGAAAGTGAAGATGAGGAAGAAGAAGGGTGAAAAAACAAGTTTCCTGCTGTAAATTAAAGTGCTCATAATCAGAGTTGCTTTCTGTGTGGTTCAGCTGCCATCTGGTCAGCGATCCATCTTGTAGCAAACCAGCACCCAGTGACCCGCCAGCAGCCAAAAGGCTCCTTCTTTACATCAAAGATGGGCAACCATGAGAGCTGACAGCCTCAGGTATTCACTCAGAGCAAACATTACAGCAGTTCATTTCATATGCTGGCTTTTTATGCCTGCGTAGAGATGCTCAACAGCAATTTCACTGTGATTGTATATTATATGATTACATGTGAAAAATAAACTTGATTGATACAGTTACATATCATACAGACTAATCAATAGAGTGTTTTGGGAACATGAAGTATGAGGCAATAATCTGTTGACTAAAACAAAGTAAGAGGCTATACTTTTAGCGGCAGTTTTGAACGGGTAGGTTATAACAGCTTATCTTCCTGCAAATATTTCATGAAAAATTATTATGTTACTTTAGGTTCTGACAGTTCAAAGTCCGGTTGATAAAATACACATATTCTATCAACTACAAGGCTAACAAATTATTATTTAATATCATATCGTCCCTTTTTTATGACCAGGGTATAATGTGCAAAATATTTAGTCAGTTTGAACATTGCTTCCACCTTAAAATCCCAACTGTTTCTGGTTGCAGATTAAATTAGCTGTAATTAATAAGCTCTAACACTGTAAGAAAATTGCAAAAAGGCCAAAATGAAGCTCTGCTGATATCTCTTTACTGTGCCCTCTGCAAGTCAAAGTCTGTACTCAGAGACAAACACATACATTGATGTCGGTACATTTAAGGTTTTACAATGAATATAAAACATTTCTGCCATAAACACTTGGTATTTTTGCAGTTCAACAACAGCAAAGTGAGTGCTTACTACTTGAACCATCAGTTTATTGCATTATATCAATTTCAGGAGTCGGACTCTCAACTTTCATATGACGTGAATAACTTTAACAAAAAAGCTGATAAACTTTAATACATTGAATCAGGATCTTCAGTATTTGGAGCAAGAATCTCATTAAAAGTTCTGCTGCAGCTGTTATTTCAATTTAAAATACATATTTCATAATATTTAAAATAAACAATATATTCTGCTTTAGCATCCAAATGCACATAAAGCCTCATGAAAAGCTGTACTCCACTGCTACATTCAAGTGTGACTGTGAGGTACATGTTGTGTAAAGTTTTTTTTTTTTTTTACACTTTTTTGTAGACTAAACTCTCAAAGTGCCTGTGTATGTATGTGTGTCTGTGTGTATGTATGTGTTTCCTCACTGTCTCACGGTCCAGCTGCTTGTTGACTTTGATGACCCCACGGAGTGTGTCAATGAAAAACTGGTTATCTCGGTCTCCGCTGATGATGGAGTAAAGGATGGCTCCATTCAGCTGACTGTCGACATCCTCTGCTACCATCTGCAGACACACACACATACACAGGCAGGGTTAGTGAGTGTTTCAATTTAAATGGTCACACATCTTGATAATTTATCCCTGTCCTATACTGGACTAAACATACGTTTTATAAATACAATAAAAAAATGTTAATACAACAAAAAAACATTTGTATTTGATTCATATAGCATTAATTCCTTATGAGCTGTACAAATATGAACCTTCCTCTGTTCCAAATGTCTCCTCTTTCAAACTTTCAGGACATACAGGTTTCTATGGTCACAGAGACTTTGATGTTCAAAGTAATCAAAAGTGATCAAAATAATCTATATGCTCACACCAAAATATTCTGATTCCAGGACTGTATACTTGATTAGTCTGTAAAACAGACTAACCAAGTATTATTCCATCCATCCATCCATCCATCCATCCATCCATCGGTCCGTCCGTCCATCCATTCATCCATCAATCCATGTGATAGCGAAATCCCAGTGAATCTACTCTGAGCTTCCTCTGGATGTCTCTTTTGGTCACTACCCACAGCTCATGACCATAGGTGAGGGCTGGAACATAGATTGACTGGTAAACTGAAAGTTTTGCTTTTTTGCTCAGCTCTCTCTTCACCACAATGTTCTTGTACAACATCTCCATTACTGTTGATGCAGCACCAATTTGCCAAACTACTTCAAGCTCTATTTTGCCATTACTTGTGAAAAGAACCCTGAAATGCGTGAATTCCTTTGCAGCGAAGCAAGGAATCTGCATATGTAGATGCTGACTCTCACCCCAACCACTTCACACTGAGCTGCCAACCACCCCAGTGCCTGTTTTAATGCATCACACTCTGTTGAAGCTAACATAACCACATCATCTGCAAAGAGCAGAGATGCAATTCTTAGGTCCCCAAAACGGACATTTTCCTCCCCATGTTTGCACTTTGTAATAGTGTCCATGAATATCACAAACAAAATCGGTACAAGGGACAGCCCTGGCGGCGGACAACACCTACCTGAGACAAATTTGACTTTGTACCAAGGTTATGGACACAGTTCTCACTTTGGTTTTAAAATGATCAGATGGCTTGTATTAACAACACCAGTATCCTATACCTTTCTTTCTCTATTCAAACGACAAAAAAGGTAACCCAGTCCTCTTTCACACAGATAGTATATAAATCTCTTTTGAGATTATGCTGTTCTGCAGTGATTCTTAACAATAGAAAAAAAGAAATGGAATAAAAAAAGACTATGGAAAAGATAATACGATGACTATATGATATCAAAATGTCTGCTCAAAAAAGCTATCACTAAAACATATAACAGCTCTTTTATACAAAGAAAGTAAATACTAGGCCATTAGGAAAGTGATGAGCAACTGCAGCAACATACAAGAAAGGTCAGAGCAGACTCCATCTGCTGAGGAAGCTCAGGTCCTTTGGGGTGCAGGGGGCACTCCTGACAACTTTCTATGACTCTGTGGTGGCATCAGCCATTTTCTATGGAGTAGTCTGCAGCAGTAGAGCAGCAGCATCTCAGCAGCAGATAGGAAGAGACTTGATAAACTTATCAAGAAGGCCAGCTCCATCCTGGGATGCCCTCTTGACCCAGTGCAGGTGGTGGGAGAGAGCAGGATGATGGACAAGCTGTCATCGCTGCTGGTGAAGGAGTCCCACCCCCTGCAGGTCACTATCACCACACTGCTCAGCTCCTTCAGCGACAGGTTGATATACCCCAAGTGTGTGAAGGAGAGGTATCGCAGGTCCTTCCTTCCTGCTGCTGTTAGACTGTACAACCAGCACTGCTCCCAGTAGACCTCACATGTGCACTGTGCAATACAAAACTCTAGACATATCCACACACTTTCTGGTTTGCACTAATTGGACAATTTTTAATACCCATATTTATTATTTATTGTTTGTAAATAATAATACCAAACTGTTTATACTTACACTGTTCATATTATAAATACTATGTCATATTGTAAATACCAAGTTCATATTGTAAATACTATGTATATACAAGTTAATTCTATTTCTTATTTCTTATTATATTGTTTATTTTTTACTTTTTATTATTGTTTAAGTGTGATACTGTCCTTTGGCTGCTGTGACTAAGGAATTTCCCCATTTGCGGGACAAATAAAGGAATTCTGATTCTGATTCTGATTCCGATGATCAAGGGGATTCTCTTTTGACTATGAACATCCATAGCAAATTTTATAAATACATGGCCATTGGCTGTACAGATATCTTGCTCTGGATGAAAAGTACTGTATGGTATTTTCAGACCACTTCCATCCTCAGGCCTCACAAACATGCAGGTAAAGCTCTGATTGGAACCTACCTGGACGACAGACTCTCCAATAGTAGCGTCCTCTGACACCACTGCATTGTAAAGGTCAGAGCTAAACATGGGTGCATTGTCGTTGACATCTGTCACATTGATGTTCACCGTGGTGATGGCACTCAGTGGTGGCGTACCGCCATCACGAGCCTCCACTGTCAGGAAGTAGTCCCTGCAGGTCTCATAGTCCAGAGACTGGGAAACTAAAATGGCACCTGGGGAAGATGAGGACAGAGGGGGAACAGAAATATGCATTTGAGTAAATTAAAGAGAATATTTTAAAGCGAAACATCATGAGGGAGAGAACAGAAAATGTATTAAATGTCTACTGTCAAATAAAAAATCATCATTTATACACATCATTTGGGTGTTTGTGGCTACTTGAAGAAGTTAAAGGTCTAACAATCGTCTATATTTTTATTAGTCAGCCCAAAAAGTTCTAAAAACACATCAATCACATGATCCTTTATTACCATGAACACACTGTGTAGTTTATTTTGACTCAGTCTCACATACAGTCCTGCTGCTCCAAATGGTCACTGCATGGAGCACCAAAAGTGCTTTATTCCACTGATGACAACAGTCCACACCAAATGCACTGTCTTTGTTTGTGTCAGGTGTGCTAATACTGTAGTGGCTGACTGTTTTGGAAACTAATGAGCCTTTTTAAAAATGAAACATTATATTTATGTTTCTAAATATTTATGTCTGCAGTAGAGTTTGAAAAAACAACCAATAAATAAATAAACAAACATATACATCCAGTAGGTGATTTGTTAATTTTTAACAGGGGGGATTGCTCAATGGGAGCACCACCCTGCCCCGACACACCTATGTACACCTCCCAAAGGACATTGTTGACGCCTTAACCATAACTGTGAAATTTCTAATTCTACAACTCCATTTTATCCAGTTATCTTCCTTCTCTCCCTACTACAATTGTCTTTTCATAACTGTATTAAAGTAATGAGTAAATACGCCTTTAAATTGTATGCAGTGGACTGAGTTTATTCAGGCAGGGTTTTCTCATGTTTCTCATAATTCACTACAAGCAGGGTCATTTTAAGTTACATGACCCCTTGGAATTTTTTACCATCTAAATTCCTTGAAGGACACACAATGAACATTGTGCAAAATAGTAGAGGCTCACCGATTCATCGGTAGGCTGATTTTATCGGCCGATATTAGCCTATCACAGATATATCGGTATTGTCTCATATATTGTCCGATATGCACCGATATGAAAACCTTATATTTAAAAACTATAATGCAGAAAAACATGCTTGGGCTAATTTATAATTGGTGTAATGACATAGTTTGTCCAGCAGAGTGCGCTTCAATGGGGGATAAAACAGCTGGTGTCAGGAAATGTAACAGCTACCTCACTAATGGTTGAACTATAAACAGTAGGCGATTTGAGGGGGGATGAGGGGGGATGCCGTCCCCCTTGTTAACAAAATTACCAAAAAGCATCCCCCTTGTTAGCCTGCCATCACTCTCCATCCCCTAGTAGCAGGAAGTGTGTTACAAATCACAAGCGGCCGCGATCGACGGCGCACAGTGGAGTCCAGCCGTGCACAGCTGCTTTGTTCCGGCTGCCTGGTCGTTTTTTGACGGAAGCCGCAACAAGCTACACAGAGCAGATCGCGCCGGCAGGAAGTCAGAGACACAGGAACGGCATAGAGCATCCGGTCAATTTTCAAAATAAAACACTGTGTGTCCTAGTTACTTTTCAGATAACATTTTTTTACAACCTTTATTCCCCAGTGAAAACCATGTAGCCTATCTCTAAACATGGTCATTTTTAATGGGAATTATTAATTAACTATTAAGTGTTCCTTAATGGTTGAGAAATTGTTCCTATTTCTTAAGCTAAATTATTATATTGTCACAAACTGAAAACAAGCTGTTTTGTCTGAGCTCATGAAAAGTTGAGTATTTAGAGATACAATGTTCTAACAGGGCAGCAATGCTACAGACATGATTATCTTATGCAATATGATGCATTGATGTGTATTAAACTACCCAACAGTGTATAAAGTAGTTAAAATTATGACAATCTTTAACATCTACAGCCAGAAAAGCAACGTAAACATGAATGCAGCACTACTGTAACATTAATGCAAAAACATTATAAAACCAATAATAATAAACATTAATAGGGATCAATTTTCTACACAATGAGTATTTGAATATACTGACACTTTAAGTCCTTTTTTCTGATAATGTTTCTATACCTTTAATTAAATAAAAGTATTGACTGCAAGAATTTTACTTGTGGTATAGATTATTTTACAGTAAATTCAAAGTACTTTTACCACCAGTGCCCTCTCTCCTTCTCTACTGCAAGTCTACCCTTTATCAATTGACGATTTTTATAATGTTGCAGCACCCCTTCTTCCTGCGTCCATACCTGTGTCTCTTTTTTCAATTCTGTTCCAATCTTGGTAATGATGTGGCTTAATATTTTTAACTGGGTTGTCATGGATTGATATAAAGCCTTCATGAAACTTGGAAAAACCCACAGGGCAAAGTAAAGATGAAGCCTCTTAAAACTTCGCATTCTTCCATGACGGGGCCCTAACCGGTGCATGATGGGTCCGTGCTCGGACCTGGAAGAGTCCATGACTGGATTGAGATCCCCGCAATGACGTAGTGAACGTGGGGGCGAATCATAACACCCCTAAGCACCATGTGTGGAAACCAGCTGCAATGGTTTATCTATCCACCAGGCAGGAATGTAATTTTTCATGCTGTTAGATTACTGCTAGACCACACCGTCAGGTGCATGCAGAAATCCGAGAGCAAACATTTTTCTTGCCACAGTGAAAATATTATATTTGAAAGGCTAAATGCCAACAATCAGAATATTTCGTTAGGTAAAAATGTTCAATATATTTTGACTTTTGGACTTTTCAAGTGCAGAGGACTTCATGATCATAAAATAAAGTCAATGACAACAGATGTACTATGTGATCACAGATCTTTTGTTTTGAGTCCTGTCTTTATTGAATACTCTAGCTGTGGAGAGGAATTAAAGCGAGGAGACAATTTCCATGAATGTGGATCAATTAACAGAAGTTATGAGTGTCCATCAGTATGTCATATGGTGCTTAAGCAGGTAACAGAGGAAAGCTGGATCTAGTGCCAATACAGATTGTATTACTGTTGAAAAAGTGTAGTCATTCCCTACAGACAGCAGTTAACATTTCCAAGTCAGGCGACAGACTACAGGTGTGAATGCATGTCACTTTTCCTATGATGGAATCAACAAGGTTTCCCCATAATTAAGCAATGTTTAATATTTTCCCTGACTTTTGCATCAAATTTCCAGATGGGGAATGTAGCTCACCTTTAGATCATTTGAACCAGCCTTCATGATTCAACTGAGGAACTGTGGAATTGTCCTGCTGTTCTTTTGGTTCTTCACTGAACATTTCAAATCTAAAGTGAAATGTATTGTACAGTCTTAGTGCAGTGTGACATGGCATCACATCCCAAGCCACATTGCTGTAGTAAGTTTGTGCAAAGCTGTGTCAGCCAAGTGACTTCTATTGGCATTATATTGTCACACATACTATGCTATGCACACATGCTATGCACAAATGCATTAAGTCTGTGGCAAAAGTGCCCCATACTCACGCTAAGGCCTTTGCACGCTGCCACGCAGTAATTCGCTATTCCAATTCATTTCAATGATGGAAGGGCAGAAGAGGGTAAACAGTTTCAGCCATGTTGGTAGGACAGATTTTGCTCTGCCATTCAGAGTTCACTGTGAGGGACTACTTGTCTATTGCTGACCAATCAAACAGAAGTGGGCAAGCATTGTGGAAATAGCAGGCATCGCGTTTCAGAAGCAAACATGGAAGAGCTGATAATGTTTGTGCCTGAGTACCCGAAGCTGTACAACACAGCACTAGCCTTGCATAAGGACAACCAGAAGAAAAACTTGGAATGGGACAACATTTCCACCAAAATACAGATTACTGGTAAATTGCCCAATTCGCCGTGACACTACACATCCAGCAGACATTTAGCAACATTATCATCCAATCAGATGATCTCATGTTTATGTCCACCTGATTTAAACATTAATAATTAAGTCCCTTTACCTCAGACCAGCTTCTGATAAAAATATCAGGATGGTCAATGCTTCTCTGCACTTTCAGATTTTTAATTGAAAATGGCTGCCTGCTTCGGCTGAAATATGGTATGAAAATGGAGATTGTGGATTGTAAAATCAAAACAATGAGGTAATAGAGCCCAAGTTGCTCAGCAGCACTGAAGGGATATGCAGAGTTGATGTTATTTCTCTGGTTTGTCACTATGAGCAGCAGTTTGTACATTACACATTGTCATTTCATGCAAAAATAATGATCAGTACAGCTTTAAAACATCTATGTATAGAATTTGAAACTACATTTCATTTTTTTTTAACATAACACCTTGTGGATGTTAATAATAATATAAATATATATAAATATTATATATAAATATAAATATAAATGAAATGAGGGATAGCTACTGCAGAGATGTGCTTAGCACACTCACCAGTTAGTGGGTGGATGTGGAATTTCCCATGCTCATTGCCTGATCGAATGCTGTAAGTGATCTCAGCGTTGGTTCCTATGTCCTTGCTGGCGGCATAAACTCTCAGAACCTCTGTTCCCACTCCTACATCCTCCGGCACTGTCGCAAGCTGATCACGGCGCTCAAACACAGGTGGGTTGTCATTGATGTCCAGCACAGTGATCGTGACGTTGACCAATGAGGAGAGGGGCTGCGGTGAACCCAAGTCAGACGCAAGGACTGTTATCTGGTAAGCCGGCTGAACCTCGCGGTCAAGAATGCGTTCAAGGACCACAATGCCTGAGGACTTATCGATGGAGAAGGAACCTCCTGCAGAGTCGGCCAGGGAGTATATCACCATACGGCCCGGACCTGCTGCAGAGCAGAGAGAGGTACACATTAGAGATTTAAAGCCTGAAGGGATATGCAGTAATGAACACAGTGATGACTGCTTCTGACAAATTTTGTACGTTTTTGAAACAGACAATCTTACAATTATACCAAGTTCTGCAATATTGCTCTTCCTGGAGAAACTATTGGTAAATATGCTCTCTTTCTGAATATTACCCCTTCCCCTGGCCCAATCATTATTTTTTTCTACAAGGGCACTAACATGGTGTTGTCATCAGTGTGAGGCAGAAATTAGGGGGGAGTGGGCCAGGAGGAGTCTGTGACATCAGGCTCATGGGTTGTTGGGAGTGGAGTGGAGGTGGAGTAATTCATTCATTCAAATTTATTTTGCACCACACTTTGTTTTTATTTTCACTGAATTTAATGTTTGTTTCTCTGTACTTTTGCTGTCTTTACTCATATGACCTTGTTTTTTTGTATCTGCTTCTGACTTCTTTTTGTGCTACTATTAAAATAGTATCAGCTTCACTCATTTGTTGTTCTGAAATTAACACACTTATAAGTGTATTATAGTAGCATTTGAACCACTACTTGCAGTAGTGTTAACACCAATGGTAGCAAGTAGCAATACTAGTAGTTGTAGTATCACCTTCATCAGGGTCTATGGCCTGGATTCGAGTGAGCAGGGCTTTGGTGGCTGTATCTTCATAGACGCTGGCAGTGTACAGTGACTGGGTGAAGATGGGTGGGTTGTCATTCACATCAGTCACTATTAGCTGCACCTCAGCACGGCACCCCCGCCCACCACCATCAGTTGCCTGGGCAACCAGCCTGTAGCTGGGTGTAATTTCACGGTCGAGAATCGCAGATGACTTCACCTCACCTAGGCAGGTTAGAAAACAAATGTGAAACATTGAAAGATGGAGCCATATGGGGATGTAAGTAGTATCCACAGTAATAAATGTGACTGAACTTGGCCCTATTACACTGATGAAGTGTCAATTTGCGCAATCAAAACCATACCGGTGTCCGCGTCCATGCTGAAGTCCTGGGATCCAGGACCATGTAAGGAGTACTGGATCCACGCATTGATGCCTATATCTGCATCTGTAGCTCCAACCCTCAGCAGCACACTGCTGACTGGGATGTCCTCTGGAATGGAGGCAGTGTACATAGCCTGCAGACACACATACACAGCAAAGATATAGAGACCCAGTCAATGGAATGAAATTACATTATGAAAGGTTGGTGAACCTTTGACAATTGCTACATTTACAGATTTCTCATCCAAGCAGTGTATGATGTGCTACCAAGCCGATTAAATCGGCACACATGGGGCATAGCAGAGTCACCAGCCCACTATGTTCAAGGCCGGGAACCCTAGAACACATTCTCAGCAGCTGCAGCAGCTCTTGGAGAGGGACCGATGGAGGCATCATCAGGTCCTGAAGACCATCACTGAAACCATCAGAGCAGGAGTTGAGTGGGCAAAGTGGTCGTGACCCTCCAAGGAGGTCATCGCCTTTGTTGGAGCTGGAGAGCAACCAAACTCAGCCACAAGATCTGCAGGCATCCTAAACTCAGCAAGGGTCCTGCAGATGCTGGTGGACCTCAAATGGCAGCTGAAGTTCCCTAGCCATATTGCAGCCACCATCCTGCAACCAGACATTGCTCTCGTGTCCGAGTCCACCAAGCAAGCTTTGCTGCTGGAGCTAACAGTCCCATCGGAAGACTACTTGAAAGTGGCCTTTGAAAAGAAAGGACTCCAAATACGCAGGACTGGTCAGCGACTGTCAGCAGGCAGGCTGGAGAACAAAGTGTATCCCAGTGGAGGTTGGGTGTATGGTGTTTAATGACCCGAAACACCAGATGATTCCAGGAACATCACTGAAGATGTGTCCAGAGGCATCAGTAGATGTATGTTCACAACATCAGTAAGCTGAGTCAAATAAATGTAGTAGACAGTAAAGTATCTACAACTAACTGCCATTTGCCAATGTCTTTAACTGCAACATGCAGTTTTATTCCTCACCTGGTTACAGATGGGGCTGTTGTCATTGGTGTCCAACACTGTCACCTCCACCGTTGCTTGGGAAACAAAGAGTCCATCACTAGCAGTGACATTGATTATGTAGAGGTTGCGCTCCTCCCTGTCCAGTGGCCACTTCACATACATCTTCCATTCACCCTGAACCAGACCCAGTGCAAAGACACCACGATAGTTCCCACCTGGACAACACACAGGCGAGATACATGATCAGTTAGGACAATTTGGGACATGTAAGTCAAGGTTTATTACTGATTTCCTCAAAAATAGCATAAAAGTAGTAATACAAGTAGTGTTACATGTGCAACATGTATTCTTTGTAACAAAGTTTCCCTCAACTCAATGAGTTTTGGGATTAAAAAGTGGATTCCTCTCCACCATTGCTTCCAAACATGTCGGCAGCAACGAGTTTCAGAGGTTCTGAAGTTCACTGTAATGTAACTTAATGTAATGTTAATTCTCTCTTGATTGCTGAATGAAGGGGGTATGTTCTTTATTTAATGAACATACAGGAAAATGGAGGACTAGAAAAGAAAAGACACTGGAGGATAACAGAAGGAACAGAGTTTCTGATGAGTGCTGGCTTTAGTTATTGGCAAAATGGAACACAGACACATGGGCACAAACATCATTACGACTAATGTACAGTCAGGAATTCTGGCTGTTTAATTAAATATCTTTCCTTCTGTCAGTCCATACAGTATATATAAATACTATACTATATACTATAAATGAAACAGATATTTTTTTTGACAATAAGAATGTATGTTCCTCTACGTTCTCTCTTGATTAGCTGTGGCACTGTTGTACTCAATAACATAAAGTGGTTCTCTTATGGAAGTGAGAAAGGTCACAAATCGTCTGCATTTTTGACAGCTCATTTGCTTGTTTTTTTCCCCAGACATTTCTGTTATCTACAGTATCTTTTAAACTTTCTCTCCTTGTACTGTTGAAGCAGCCCATTTTGTCTCTCCTCCTTTCTCTTCAGCTGTAGGATACTAATTACAATGCTGTTCAGGGAAAGATTTCCTTTCCTATCAGCAAAGTAATTTCTTTGATCACTATCTGTATCATTAAACACTGAGTCATTTCTGCTGATAGAGGTCTCTCAATAACAAGAGACAGGTTGGAAAAAGTCGTCAAGTAGCACTGAATCATGGGAGTTGCTGTCATTGTTGGTAAACAACTACCATTGCCAGTGAAAATCTAAATGAAGATCTATATAAAACTGAGTGATACACAGGTAGAGAATATTTTTTCCAGAGTTACTATTATTTTCCTCTTAAATAGTCATTTTTAATAATTTTGGAGTAATATTGGAGTAATAAAGCATAACCACACCCATGGGCGCCGATTCTGTGGGTGCTCCGACCCGAAGCACCCACGGAGATTGCCGAGCACCCACGTGTGCCAGCCTACACTTGTCACTGATTTGCTAATGACCACTCCCCCGCTACCTATCAACGCATTGCATTGTGATGTCAGATAAACAGGCTGGACGGCAACTTGCTGATAAAACATAGTGGTTGATTTAGCCAACAAAATGGACAAATTTGTGGTAAAAATACCAAAAATATCCACCGACCCGACACCGTCTTCCAGTGAGGACTCTACCGTGTCAACGACTGAGGACAGTAGCAGTACAGATGTTAGGCAGAAAAAAGGTCGGACTTTTCAAGCTAGCTGGAAAGGCAAATATGCATGGATAGTCTACGATGCTGCAAAAAACAAGGTATTTTGTGAGGCTTGCACTGCAGCCAAAAACATGGGCGCCCCTCTCCCATCCACAACACATGACCAAGAGTCTTTTAGAGCTTTTGTATGGGATGGTTTTTCCAGCTGGGCCAAAGCACTGGAGAGATTTCAAACTCACGAAAAGTCAAACCTGCATAGAGCTGCAGTTAGCACTGTTGCTGCTACTAATGCGGGTGTAAATGTTGCCGCATCAATTTCTGCCGGTAAAAATGAACTATCACAAGACATTGTCAAGGAGTAGGAACCTGGAAACAATCGCGGACCAGTTTATAAAACGCACCGCTACCAGGGGCAACACATTCCTCATCAAGAATGAACAAGAATGGTGAGTGACAAAACAACAAATTAAATATTTGTTATGATATAGCCTACTGTGGTACTATGTTTTAAAGGATGTGTTGGAATGGTTTTGAATTGTGGATTTGGTCCATGATTTGCTTTTATTTGAACCTTTTTGCTATAGTTTTGGCGGTTATGATTATTTCTTTCCTGGTGTGTGTTGTTAGTAAAACTTTTGATTTACCTACAACTATATTTGTCTCATTAAAAGCCAGTTGTGATCATTGACAGTATAATTAATATCAGGTTGTGATTAATGAATGAGTGGAGTAGCCTAGTTGCTGATGAGTTGGTAGGCTGTTATTGTTTACCTATACTGACTTTCAGCACAACGGACAGTTCCTTCACAGGCCTATTCGGTTACGGTATGCTATTCAATCCAGGCTGTGGTGTTGGATTGTGGATTTTGTTTCTCCTTTTGCTTCATCGGAGCCTTTTGCGTTAGGTTGTATTGACATTAACTCCTTGTATGCATCACCAGTGTGTAGACAGTGTGTTTGTGAAAGAGAGCGTGTGCATGTGTGTGTGTGTGTGCGCACGTGTAGGAAAGAGCATACATGTGTGTTCATTGCGGCCGCTGCTGTTAATTGATCTAATGTGTGTTTTACTGTGAGATGAAAGTGCGCGCGTGTCAAAATAGCAACGAGTCATGCAAGCACTGTGAGCACCCACCAGCAGAAACATAAATCGGCGCCCCTGACCACACCCACTGTGGCTTCTTAAATTTCATTTCTGCCGCCATTACGGGTCTCTCGCGTAGCCTAGAAGAGCGGTCTGTCAGGGGAACAAGCAAAACTCTGTTTTACTCTAGGATAAAGTCTGTAGGGGGACACGCTTTTTCCCTGCTGTTTCGACGGGCAGACACATGAGTTTTACTCTGGACAGATTTGGCAGGGACGCAGTTTAACCAGTTATTTTGGTCAGTGAACACGTGTGTTTTACTCTGAATAGAGTCGGTAGGGACGCAGTTTTTACCTGCTGTGTGATTGTTGAACACATGAGATTTACTCTGAATAGAGTCCAGTAGAGGTGCAGTTTTTAATCTAGCTGTTATATGCTGCCAGTGCATAAAATTAGCATAATTCAAGCTACCCACCCCTCCTAGTCCCGTTGCAAGCTCAAATGAAATAGCACAGCTAGGTCACCCACATGGGGTTTCTTGGTCAGCTACAAAAGTATCATGAGAAGTGATGGCAATAACAGTCTATGTGTACATGTTTAGTTATTTAACTTTTTATTTTAACATGTTGGTGTTAAAATTACTAAATTGCTGTATTTTTTATATTGTAATTATAATGGACGTTTTTCTTGTCATCAAAGATGCAGACGGTACGAGTGAAGTAAAGAGATCATCAAAAGTACATTTTTTATGAGGGGCAACTAACCCTCAGGTCCTTTAGTTAAGTGAATGTACGTAGTTACATTCCATCACTGTACCCAGTACTCAATAATGATTTTAAAAGTAAGCAGATTACATGATAAAATGCATACTCAAGTACAAGTGCAATTACAGACTTGGGAAAAAAAATGCACCTAAAAGTTGGAAGTATCTACAAAAAAACTGTTCTATTAATTTGGGTGGATGTAATTAGTTTCTTTCACCTTCTTTCGCCAATAGTGTTTTTCGGTATAATGATGTTGCCTGTATTGACTAATCAGAATTAGGGCTGCAGCTATCAATTGTAATTTCAGTAACAGTCTACTACTGATATTTCCATTGAGTAATCAGAAATATGCTTCCCCAAATCACAGATCAGATTTGTTTGTTTTTGGAATCGTCTATAATTATGCTCATCTGTATAAACCTTAGCCGTTCTCATTGGTCATCGTCTTTGCTGATTAGAAACGGTTTTAAAAACGTGATTTCTTAAATTTTTACACTGCTACAATTGTACCGTTATACACAATGGGTCCCAAGGGTCGAATCCTGATGTTGAGTTGCTTAGAGCATTATATTCATCCTTATAGTCCAGGCTATTCCAACATGTTCTGAGTATCTGAGACAAGTAGATATATCTGTTAAATTGTTGATTCTCATTTTGATGATTTCAAATGTTTTTGTGCTCCTGTCCCACACCCTTTGAAACAGTAGCTTATCTAGTCAAATGTAATGTGAAGTTTGTGCATTCCACTTGTCATTAAGAAAAAGTCCAGAGTAGTGATGGATTTTTCACTTTAATTGTGTAATGTTTACAGTGTTAATCACACCAACTAAATGTTAATATGATTGATAGACTGGCTGAGCTCCCCAGCAAGCAGCTCCTTTGCAAGCTCCAGTGGAGACAATGAGGCGGACTCTGATGACATCATAAATCTTTTTGGCTTTACTTGGTCCAGTACAACACTCCTTTTTTGCTGAAGGTGTCATTTACACATTGATACTTTTTTGGATCTCATACAGCTAAGTGTGTCTGTGTGTCTTCAACGCGTGTCAAAGAGGACTACACAAAGGGCATCACTTCCTTGTTCTCATACCTGGCTAATCTCAAGAGCAACTTTGGCTATGAATCAGAATCAGAATCAGAATCAGAAATCCTTTATTTGTCCCGCAAATGGGGAAATTCCTTAGTCACAGCAGCCAAAGGACAGTATCACACTTAAACAATAATAAAAAGTAAAAAATAAACAATATAATAGAGATAAGAAATAGAATTAACTCGTATATACATAGTATTTACAATATGAACTTGGTATTTACAATATGACATAGTATTTATAATATGAACAGTGTAAGTATAAGCAGTTTTGTATTTTTATTTACAAACATTAAATAATAAATATGGGTATTAAAAAATTGTCCAATTAGTGCAAACCAGAAAGTGTGTGGATATGTGTAGAGTTTAGTATTGCACAGTGCACATGTGAGGTCTACTGGGAGCAGTGCTGGTTGTACAGTCTGACAGCAGCAGGAAGGAAGGACCTGCGATACCTCTCCGTCACACACTTGGGATGTATCAACCTGTCGCTGAAGGAGCTGACCAGTGCAGTGATAGTGACCTGCAGTGTAAGTACATTCAATACTTTTCTCTTATATTTTAGATTTTTTGTTTGTTTTTTTGCTCAGAGTGTAAATATGGATTAAATTGTAAATTGTTTTACTGTTGAGCTATGTGTTTATTTTCTGTTTGCGCACCATCTCTGCCATGGCTCTCATCTCTGGTTTTAAATCCCAGTAGAGATCAGCACTGTAAGAGCCAGACCTGTTGACTGTGATTGTGCAAATTCTTCATCTGTGGGCACAAATGCAGTTTTAAGGATACAAATGAAAAGATATTTTAATCTGCTCGTTTAAACTGAATAGCACTCTTACCTTTAGGAGCACCACTACAATGCAGAAGATGGGAGTGGGTATCCGGCATGAACACTGAAGTTTGTTCAAAAGGAAGCATCAGAAAAGCATCTTTTTCCTTTGAGTTTTTTATTTTTATTTTAGTTCTTTTACTGGTTTGGTATCTTTTTTGTTTTTACTCCTCTGTATTTATTCTGTGTCTGAAATGAATAAAATCAACGTATGGGATACTTGCAGTTTCTGAGCGCTGTTTTGTAAATCCTAGGACACAATGCTTGTATGCTGGGTTAAGAACACAAATGCCCTCTACAGGAAGGGACAGAATCGTCTCTATTTTCTGAGACGATTGAGGTCATTCAACATCTGCCGGACTATGCTCAGGATGTTTTATGAGTCTGTGGTGGCCAGTGCTATACTCTATGCTGTTGTGTGCTGGGGCAGCTGGCTGAGGGTAGCGGACGCAAAAGGACTGAACAGACTGAGCCGCAAGGCCAGTGACGTTGTGGGAGTGGAGCTGGACTCTCTGACGGTGGTGTCAGAGAGGAGGATGCTGTCCAAGTTACATGTCATCTTGGACAATGCCTCCCATCCACTCCATGACGTGGTGTTCAGCCACAGGAGTACATTCAGCACTAGACTGATCCCACCAAGATGCACCACAGAGAGCCACAGGAAATCATTCCTGCCTGTGGCTATCAAACTGTTTAATTTCTCACTCTGAGTGTGGCATTATTGCTCTGTATATATGTACATTTCTTGTATTTTTGTTTTGTTTTTGTTCATATTGATATTATTATTATTATTACTATTATTATTATTATTTCTGCATATTCTGAATTTTGAATGGGAGCAGCTGTAACACAAACAATTTCCCCTAGGGGATAATAAAGTATTTCTGATTCTGATTCTGATATAGAATAGACAAACCCAGTCATTGGTTCCACCACTGTTACAGATGGTCCAAAAGCTATAGAGACCTCTCCAGAGAGGAAAACTGGCTAACTACAGAGAGCCTGTGTTGCAAGGCCATTGCACTGATGAAGCATACAGCTGATGAAGCAGCTGTCAAGTAGGAGATGAAAAAGACCTGTGGCCTACTGTACTACTGACAGGCAGAAAGTCCTTGAACAAAGCCGTGGCCTCACACAGACAGGCGAGCTTCAAGACCTGGTTCAAAAATGCTGGGATTTAAAACCAGAGATGAGAGCCATGGCAGAGATGGTGCGCAAACAGAAAATAAACACATAGCCCAACAGTAAAACAATTTACAATTTAATCCATATTTACACTCTGAGCAAAAAAAACAAACAAAAAATCTAAAATATAAGAGAAAATTATTGAATGTACTTACATAGCCAAAGTTGCTCTTGAGATTAGCCAGGTATGAGAACAAGGAAGTGATGCCCTTTGTGAATCCACAGCTGATGTGGAAAATGGTTTGCTAATTGGAATATTGGAATTGGAATAAAATATTTGGAATAAAATATTTATACTGATATACTAAGTATTATACATGGAATGAATGTCTGTCATCAATAATGATATTGTTGACAAATTTGTACTTGTTTTTTAGGATGGGACAGTGACATGTCATCCATTTTGATCCTTGTCCACCTTTTGCCACCCTCACCTCATGGCCACAAGAGACCAGGAAACCTCTGAGCTAGACAAGCCAGCTTGTGAAGTTCATCGAGGTAAGGTTACATTTCAATTAAATTTGAGGGATGATCACTGTTATGTCCTCATTCCTAATCCTATTAATCCTTGTTAAGATTGTAGTTACATAATGTTAAGGTCATGTTTATCTGTTGTTTAAAAACATTTCCTCAAACTGCTTGAGACCGTGATTCATTTTTAATAGCAAACTAATGACGTTTTTGTGTCACAGATGGGGACCAGCATCCAGCGGCATCTGGACAGCATCACTGAAAGCCTTCAACCCTATCTGCCTGCAATGGGGACCAAGAGGAGTCTGATTCACAAGTACTTCATTGTGATTGACAAACAGGCTATACCTTGTAAGTCACCAGACTCTTGTGCCTGTTTTAATGAGCTCTTTAAAGCTCATTATGTCTTCAGTACCTCCTACAACCACGATCTGGTAAATGTGTACAACTTCTTAAAGCCCACCATCTATGAAATAGATGTTGAAACCACTAAAGTGAACCTGAGGGTTGCAGAGTTGAGGGCTTGGATGCTACACTGAGTTGATATTAAGATGGTGTTTTAGAAGGCCGGGATGATTCATTGAGTTGATCCTGAGATCTTGTGTTTTATTTGCAAAAGCCATCAGGCAAATGCCAATTCCCTGACAAAGCCCTTGAAGTTGGTCCGTGGACTTTGCTCAGAAAAAACACTTTGTCTTAAATGCAGTCAGGCTGGCTATTCACAAGTTTGATCCAGGTGAGGGTCCCGCTACAGCTGAACACTTAGCAGCAAGTCATTATGATGAACTGCCATCTAGAAGTGCCCCTTCCCATTCAGTCCTTCTCAGCAAGAGTCTTGTGTGTTCAGCTGTGCTGCTACTGTAGCTGAGCCTAAAATGGCAGGTGTAGGTGAAACAACCATCAACTCTTTGGTTATTCCAATGGAAGAGGTAGTTGATGATATCCATAATCAAGCAAATTAATCTGTGAACAAGTGTCTATCTTTAGAAGACCCCATCATAAGGGACATGAGTGTAAAATTGTGTTTTGAAAAATGGAAAATCCTTTGGTGTGTTAAATTCCAAAAGTAAAAGACAGCAGTATTTTACAGAGAGGTGGGGAAGAGTAGACCCAGTTGAATATGTTCTTGGTAGAAGATTTGATACCCTGCACAATCAAACTACAGCAGCCTATGATCAGGTTGTTGTTACCGATATGTTTGTTTACATCCCAATTCTGAAAACGTTACAGTATATTTACAAACACCCTTATATAAAGGAGATAATGCAGGCTGATTCTAGTTCAAAAGAAAATCTCCTTTGGACTTGCATCAGTCTTGTAATGACCTCCATGGAGATCATTACAAGAGTCATCCTCTGTTTTCCAAGCAGAAGCAGGCAATTCAGATTCAGCTTTTCTATGATGATTTTGAAACTGCAAATCCTCTAGAATCAAAACGTGGAATACATAAATTAGGAGCAATCTATTTCACCTTGTGGAATGTACAACTCTAGTCTGCATAACATTCATTTGGTGTGTTTATTTCATACCCATGACACTGAAACATACAGCTTTTCTAAAATACTTTATCTACTTGTGCAGATATATTGTACAGGATAAATAGCACTAGAGAGGGATGGAATAAGGGTCCCCCGTATGATCAGCCAGTGTATGGAACTACTGTCCAAATTACAGGTGACAACCTTGGTCTTCATTGCTTGTTTGGTTTTGTCAAATCATTCAGTGCCAGAAATTGCTGCCGCTATTGTCTTGCTGGGAAAGAGGACTTTCAGACAGAATTTAATGAGGATTCACCGAAGATAGTTATGCGAACTCAAGCACTTCACGCAGAACACCAAAAATGGAGGCAAATCCTAGTCTTCCCTACGTGATGGGTGTTAAACATTCATGCATTCTGAATTCCTTGCTGTACTTTAATACCTGTGAAAAATTCTCAGTCAATATTATGCATGATATCTTGGAGGGAGTGGCACAATATGAAATGAAACCGTTAATACTGCACTTGATAGACAAGTACACAACATCAAAGGAAGTAGATTGTCACGGTGCTACTGTTGCAGCCCTGTTGTTTTTCTGTGTTCGATTCCCCCTACCTGCTTTTCCTCCCTCCTTTTCTCCCTCACCTGCTCCTTCTCCTGTGTGTGTGTGTGTGTGTGTCTGTGGGCATGGCAGCAGCAGCAGCTGCTCTACCTGGTCTCTCCACCACTTCGGCGCTAGATTATTACATCCCACACGGTGACTGTAGTGCTGCGACGTAGTGTTTCCTAGACACTCAAAGTATTTTGTGTTTTCACCTTTGCGCTAATGACCTTGTTCTTTGGCTGCAGAAATCTCCAGCGCCATTCTGTACTGCTTCCAGTTTGCTCTCCTGTGTTCCTCCATGCCGGCTCCAGCCAACCCTGCTTGCCTGACTGCCTGGTCCTCTCCTCCCCATTACCCTCCGGACATCACAGTTTGTGAAATAAAATCCTTTGTTCACTGACTTCCTGTCTCGATATCTGCATTTGGGTCCTAAGAAAAACCCCCACCGTAACATAGATGGGAGAAGTAAGAGCTTTACCTATGGCTACATGGAGCAAAACAACAAACCTCCTGTACTGAAGTTGGGAGAGGATTCAAATGACTTGGGGCTAAATGCCATCCAATCCTGGTGTTTACTTCACAATCTACCACTTATCTTTTCAGATTTAGTTTGTCAAAATGATCAACACTGGTATTTGATACTGTTGTTGCTTCAAGTAGTAAACATTGTATTTTCTCCAGTGTTATTAAAGGGTATTACTATTTTTCTTGAAACATTTGATCGCTGAACATCACAGGTTATTTAAGCATTTGTTTCCAAACAAGAAGCTGCAACTGAAGCATCATTTTATGGTGCATTGTCCTAAATCTATTCTTAAAATTGAACCACTTTTGCATTGTTGGTGCATGCGCTATGAAGCAAAGCATAATTTCTTTAAAAAACAATTGAAAAGCTTCAAAAATATAACTAAAATATTGGAAGAACCACCAAAGTCAAATAGCTTACAGTTGGCAAACATTTGACCCCAAAAGAAGGGGCCAAACACCATGGAAATGTGTATCAATCAGGTTTGGTTGTTTATTGTTCTCTTTCTGTTATATTTCCTGGTGCAAGAGCACTCTCCTTAGTTAATTAAACACCTGACTTTAACCAGAACCTGTCCCAGTGTCGCATTCCTCCTCATTTCTTTTCCCCAAATATGTTACTGCTCTCCAAAACGAGCCGGGTCGTAACATTCATAATTATAGTTCAATGTGAGAGGTCAGTTTTTCACAAAATCCACCATGTTGTTGTACTGTTAGTTACTTTCACACTACAAACAGTGTGTCTTGAGGAGCATTTTAATGCATTTCAAGTTTTGTGTACAACAGATGGACCTCATGTCGTTGATGTCAAAGAACTTTTCTGTTACAAACCATTTGATATACGGATGTCATACAGTCGTGATGATTCAAGTTTGTTTATTGTTCCTTTCTGTTTTTTGTGCTCTGAAAAGTGTGCACAGTAAGATCTTTAAAACACCAAATGTGTTCTATTGCAAATTTTTATTTTTCATTTACATGTACAGTTGGAACACAGGCCAAATTTTTATTTTCATAACATAATATGGTGGAAAAAATTGAACGTAAGTGATGTATTACACATTTCTCTTTAGGTGCTTTGTGTCATGATCCTGGTTGTGATTCTGTTATTTCTTGTTTTATTTTGAAATTGTGCCCTCATGTGTCATGTGTTGCTTTTCAGTTCCTCCCACTGTGTGATTTCCTGCCCTCCTTCTGTGTTCACCTGTGTATTGTTTGTCAATCAGCTCTGTGTGCTCCCTGATGTCCTTGTCAATTCATTCCTGTGTTACCACCCTGTGTTCCCTCTACTTCATCCACCTGTGTTATCCCCCTGAGCCTGTTCCAGTGTCTTTGAGTGTCTTCTTGTGTCAACCCCTGGTATGTTTTCTGTTTTTTGTTCCTGGAATTATGTTTCTGCTTTATTCCTCGTGTTTTTCCTGAGTTGTATTTTGCTCTTCTTAGTTGGTACTTTGTTTTAGATTTTGTTTGCTACTTAATATTTTCTGGTATTCTACTCCACCTGGTTTCAGATTATATGGTTTGTGGATTTTTGGCTTTTCATTAAAAGCTTGTTTTCATTTCTTAATCCTGCTTGCCTCCTGTGTGTTTCTGCTTTTGGGTCCTCACCTTTTGATAAAGTATAACACTTTGTTGAATACTGAATACTGATTTCTGATTTTTTGACCTTGAGCTTAACAATAACCTGTCAGTGTATTGTGGTTGAGTGAAATACAACCTTATTTTCTAAGAAATACCTCTATATGGAGGGAAACACAACTCTATATTGACTTTATTACTTGCATGTATTGAATGAAATAGAACTCTGTTAAGTGAAATTAATTCTATATGGAGTGAAATACAACTCTACTTCGATTACAATTCTATAGAATTAAATAAAACTCTGTCACGTGTAATTTAATTCATATAAGGAGTAAAACACATTCTGTATTGAGTGAGATACAACTGTGTTGAATAAATTAGTCTTAGTTATGCTACGCAGAGTAAATTATCATGTAGAGTAAAACATATACACTGGAGTAGAAATTACTCTGAAAGATTAACTCTGCCACAAGAGTACATTTTACTCTATTTAGACTGGGACCAAATGTTATCTTTTAAAATGTTATTCAATTTGAGTAAAATTTACTCTGCAAATTTTTTTACACACAATAGTAAACAATAGAGTGGCTAGATAGCTTGTTCGCCAACTTCCTTCCTCACTCTCTAGTGGTTCCTGTATTTCCCCCAGAAGTTATAGCAACTACAGTTGCTGAAAGGGATATGATGCCTATGACAGTCAAATGAAATGCATGATTTTCTTGAGTAATAGTACAGATTTCTCTGGGTTTGAACATTGTTGCAAACATTTGGAACAATGCAAGTACACAACTTAACAAAATATATCACAGGTCTAGTGTTTTTTAGACATTTTAAAGTGGAAATGTTACATATTATGCCTTTAATGCAACTTTGAAAATGCATCTTGCTTTCCCTTTTTTGTTTTCGTTTCCCTTAACTGACCGATATCTCTTTGATCTTTGTGACTTTTTTTGTCATGTCATGAAAACTGTTAATCTCCTGTACATCTGGAAAAGGATATGATACTGAAAACCCATTGATTTTCCATGGGTAAACTGCAGTGGCGCGAGTTACCTGAGTGACATCACATACGTTCATCACTTATGTAACTTACGATAAGAGACTGAATGTGGTTATTTTAAAGGTGCCATTTGTAATTTCCAGCCACCTGCTTTCATTATTATTTATTATCACTTAATTTGCTTCTATGCAAATTCATTATTGCAAGTTGTTAAAAATTGTGTGCATGTATGTATGTCAGACATGGTGTCTCTCCAGGAGGTGTTGTTTGCAGTGATAAAGTTGTTTTTCTGGAGCCTCTGCATCTTTGTGTTTCTTCATATTCTCCTGCAGCACACTAGATGCTACAGTGATTCACTATCACCCCCTGGCCAGGAGGACTTATAAGAGAAGGTATTACAAGAAGAGACTGCCTGTACCATGTTGCTTAGCAGTGGATATCTCTGCAACACAGTACATAGGCATCTTGGACATAACACCAGATCTGTTACTTCTTCACACTGTGTTGATAGGGTTAGTTAATTTTTTTGAATGTTTTAAACTTAGATTATGTCCAGATCTTACAAAATGCACCTTTTTAAGAGGAAGTATGATCTCTTCCAACCCCTAAACCTATTCCCAAACCCTAAGCCCTGATCCTCACCCTAACCAAGAAGCTTATTGTACTTGTAAATATTTGAATTTACTATCCCATGGAGTGTCTTTTCATTTGAATCATAATTTGAATGATGTAAGAATTATTCATTCACATTTATAGCACTTATTATAATTTATAATATGAACCCACATGTTTTGCAGTGAAATTTATATATTTTGGCACTTATCTTTATTTTAAGCACTTAGGAGAAATTAAAATATAAATCTTTATCGAAAAATATAGATATTTATACATTTTCTTTTATACTCTCGTGATAATGATAATGAAATGTAATTTCTTAAATAAATTGGATTATTTATTCAAACTGCCATTTTTACTTTGCTCAATTTTATTAACAGGCCAAGCTAACAGCGAACCATGGATACCCTTCGCATTTTAAATGCAACAATCCTTAGTCCCTCTTGAGCTACTGGTCGTTTTAATCATTTTATGTATTTAAATTAACATAGATGGTTTTATAAAGAACATTTTACAGTACTTTTACTTATCTGGTCCTCTTGTGCCCTTGCCCCTCGAAGCACTCATTTAGAGTGTTGTTTTCACCCAAACCTAACCATGTGGTTGTGGTACATTAACCTAATCAAACTGTGACCACTTTACAACATTAATACAGTCCAAAACTCAACATATGTCATATTATGTGAAATGTTTGCTTGAACCCAACACAAGGTTGCATATTACAAATTACTTTCTTTAGTCTTTATTTTGAAAGTCTAACCAAACATTGCATTTTAACATATTATTGCTGAATTGACTGCAGTGCCCGTTACGTGCAAAACTAGTGCTACAGGGGTTAGCATCATAGTTTAAAGCTTAAAGTCACTGAACAAGCTGCCTCTGATGATTTGGGAGTGAGAACATGTCGGCCATGCAGATATTGTGGAAAGCAAGAATTTTAAAAACGCTGACGCTGGATGAAAAAAAAAAACATCTTCATTTAACGATTAGAATTGTACAGTGATAGTTACAATTCAATGATAGACATCTACAGTGGTACTCACCTGTGATGTGGTAGCTGACTTGTCGGTTAACAGCAGAGCTGTCATCATCCCTGGTGTTCAGAACAGCCACCACCTCACCTGGTGGGTCACTCTCCTGAACTGAACCAAAGTAGTGTTGCTCCAAAAACCCTGGTGGGTTGTCATTGATGTCTGACACAGCTACGGTCACAGTGGTCGTACTGGAAAGAGACAGGGTCTCCCCAAGGTCTGAAGCCACCACTGTGAATGTGTAGGATGGATTGGTCTCATGGTCCACATCCTTGCATGTGGATATCCAGCCTGTGTTGCTGTCAATGCTAAAGGTGCCAACCAGTGTCTCTGAATCCCCTTCTGACTGTATTAATACCCCAAGACTGTATGTAACCTGACCATTGGCCCCCGAGTCTGTATCTAGGGCTTGGACTTGAACAATTCTGGTTCCAACTGACATTCCCTCCATAACTGTGGCCTCATAGGAGTTGGCCGCAAAGACAGGTTTGTTGTCATTTAGATCAAACACTTTGACTTCAACATCAACAGAAGTCACAGAATCCAGCTTAGCCTGTTGTACAGTGGCAGTGATTTTGAAGTGGTATCTTTTGATCATCTCATGGTCCAAGGGCTTATCAAGCTTGATTAAACCTGTATCTTTTTCCACCACAAACATGCTATCTCTGTTGTTTTCTTCGGTCTCTCCATTAACCAGGGCAAAGATAGCAGAGACTGAGACATATCCAGGAGGAGGGTTTATATGCACTGTCCCTATGGCTGAACCTATGGGGGTGTCTTCTGGTATGCTAAATAAGTACTGATGTTGGCCAAAGGAAGGAATAAAGGCATCTGGAGAAAGAACATGGATGTAGACAGATACTAAAGAGTGCCTGACTGGATCGCCTCCATCCACAGCCTTCACAAAAAACGATAATACAGAGTTCCTCAAGTGGCTGAAGCTGCCTTTAGTCACCATCCAACCATTGTCTGGGTCTATCTCCAGAATATCTATCACAGGAACATGTGCCTCACTGTAAATGGAATATGTCACTTTGGCGTTAGTGCCATCATCAGGATCATAAGCCTGAATCTGTGTCACCAAAAAACCTTTAGCTACATCTGATTTGACTGAAGCTCGGTACTCTGTTGCGCAGAAGCGTGGCACATTATCATTATCATCCAACAGAGTAACTTGTACTGTACAGTAAGAGACAAATCCACCTGAGTCCTTGGCTGCGACTGTCAAAACAATGTCTCTATATCCTGGGTCCTCACGATCAAGCTTTTCTCCAGTGGTGATTTGACCACTTGCATCAATGTTAAATTTGTCCATGCCGATATCATTAACAAAGGAATAAATGATGTGACCAAACACTCCAGGGTCTGCATCTGTTGCCTTAACCTGCAATTAAAAAATGTTTTAGTACAGATATCAGTACTTTATATTTATCATATTATTTTATCAATGCAACTTCTGCAACATTAACAAAAGGGAAAAAAAATAATATAAACAGCACATACCTGTATAACTTTGGTTCCAACAGGAGAATTCTCTCTTAACTCTGCTTCATACACATTCTGCCCAAACACTGGACCATACAGGTTGGCCCGCAAAACCTTAACATGAACCTGTGCAGTGCTGGTGAACACCCCATCAGACACTGAAACATTGAGGCTGTAGACAGGGTCCATTCTTTGCTTTCGGTGGCTGGACAATGTGATGATTCCTGTCTTTATGTCCATCACAAAGTTCATTCTTTCATTTCCTGATAAAATGCTGTACTCCAACTTGTCAAAATCAGAGCTGTCAGCATCTGAGGCCTGGACACAGGTTACAAAGTGACCCCTAGGTGCTAATTCATTCACGTATGCCTCATAAAGCAGCTGGTTGAAAACTGGAGGATTGTCGTTCATGTCGTTCACCACAACTATGACTGATACTTCACTACTCAATGGTGGGAAGCCATTATCGGTGGCCCTGACAATAAAGTCATACCTCTGGACGAGTTCAGGGTCTAACATACGTGCTGTGAGGATTAATCCGCTGCTACTATCAATGTGAAAGTAGTCTGTGCTGTTATGCACATCTGAGAAGATCTGGTAGCGAACAACATTGTTCTTCTCTGAGTCTTTGTCAGTGGCAATAACTTGAAGTGCTGGAGTTCCAATCATGGCTGTTTCGGACAAAACTACTCTGTATGACATTTTCTGGAAGATAGGAGGGTTATCATTTACATCCTGGACAACCACATCTACATCAACCTCAGCACGTGCACCAGTCAGATAGTCCGTGGCTCTAACAGTCAGGTGGTAAGACGATGCTGTTTCATAGTCCAAAGAGTGGATGACACTTATGACTCCGGTATCAAAACCAATGTCAAACTGAAGATATGGATCTCCATCAACAATGGTGTAGATAATGTTTTGACCTTCAGGACTAGTGGCATTAATGCCAAGGATAGGGGTGTGCACAGCCACATCTTCATTTACAAAGACAGAATAAAATGATTTGTCAAAGACAGGCATGGCTTTGTTAACTACAGTGATGGGGAACTCTATAGTAGATGAGAGAGGTGGATAACCACCATCTCTGGCATAAATCACCATCTGGTATTCCACATTGGACAGGTCAGACTCAAAAGCTCTCTTGAGTATAACACTACCTGTCTGTTGATTGATTTCAAAGTGACCATGGTCATCCTTGAGATAGTAAGACACCTCTCCATTAATCCCTTTGTCGACGTCTACTGCCATTACCCTGAAAATGGGTGAGCCTGGTTCAGCTTCTACTTGCACAGCTGCATAATAAGGAAGTCCAACAAACACAGGGACATTATCATTTACGTCCTCAACTTGGACTCTAACCATAACTCTGGCCACGTGCAGACGGTCATGCTCCCTTCTAGCCTCGACAACCAGTTCATAGAACTCTTGCTCTTCACGATCAAAGGGTATACCCGTGGTTTGGATCACGCCAGAAGTTGGACGGATTGTGAAGCATGTACCAGCATTCAACAAAGTGTACTTCAATGGTTCATTTAGATGGTTTCCCACAGCATTGACCACAGCCACTTTGGTGATATTTGACACATTCTCTTCAATAGATGAAGAGTAAAGGCTATGTGTGAATATGAGACCAGAATCCAGAGCTTCTCGGACAAGAATGGTCACCAAAGCTGTGCTAGAGAATTTCCCATCTGAAACTTTGACACTGAAGCGAAAATGTTCTTTGGAGAAGTTAACATGTTTGACTATGATGACTCCACTGGAAGGTTTAATGGCAAAATGCTCCAGTGCTCCATCAGTCAGAGAGTAGGTAAGCTCTGTAGAGACATCTTTGTCAGGATCTGTGGCTGAAACCTGCAATGCTTCTACTCCCACATATGTGGGGAGTAGCAGGATTGTTTCATAGGTATTCTGGGTGAAGTATGGTGGTGAATCATTTGTGTCAATCACTTGTATTGTGACTTCGGTTGGACTGTCTGCTGTCAATTGCGGCCTGCCATTGTCCCTCACATGGACATGGAAGTAGAAGGTGGCAAATGTCTCATGGTCTAGATTTGCAATCGTTCTGATGGAGCCAGTTCCAGAGTCTACTGTGAAGAACATTTTTGCAGTGTCCTCAACAATTTGGTAGACCAACAGAGCATTTTGGTTGCAGTCAGCATCAGTGGCCTTGATTACAAGAGGAGAGTCATCTGGGTTTAAGACCACACTATTGACTGGTGCTGCCTCACTGATGCTGCCACGATAGTGAAGCTGCTGGAAAACTGGTGGGTTATCATTCTCATCCACTACCTGGATTAAGAGAGTAGCATTGGAGGCCATGCCAGCCATGTTGATAGCCTGGACTATAAGGGTGAAAGATGCTGTAGTCTCATAGTCTAGAGGCTTTTGAGTAGTAATAACTCCACTGTACTGATTTATCTGAAAAACCCGATTGGTGTTGCCCTGCTTGATGTCATATGTGAGGGTTGACTGGCTGAGCGCACTGACTGTGGTGACAGAGGTCCCCACTGCTGCATTCTCTACAATCTCAGCTTGGTACTCAGGCTGAGGGAACTTTGGGCCAGCGTTGTCTGAGAGGGTGACAGCAATCCGCACTATAGTAGTGGTGGACAGTGGAGGGGAGCCATTATCAGTAGCTCTGACAGTGAGAACATAATGGCCTATGCTGGACAGGTCCAGGTCATGTGCAACAGTGATGAGTCCCAAAACTGGTTCCACATGAAATGCATTTCCATTGTTTCCTGTTGAAAAAACCAATAATGAATGTAGCAGTTATTTTAAGGCCATTTATTTACTGGGTATCAAACCTTTTATCATAACATTGCAATAGACGTCAGAGGTGCCTACCTGCTTCAATTGAGTAGTGTATCTCTGCATTCTCGCCTTTGTCTTTATCCAGGGCAGTAACCTGGACCACAGCTGACCCAACTGCTGCAGACTCATAGACAAAGCCTTCATACAGAGCACTGGTAAATATAGGTACATGATCATTTATATCTTCCACTTCTATTAACACACGAGCCAGGTTTTTTCTGTATGGGAACTCTTGGTCTTTTACCTATGAACAAAAAAACCCACAAACAAACAAACAAAAATGACAAGAAACAAGTCATAATTCAGGGCCACTATGAACATCAAAAAAAGAGCACATGTGGCCCAGCTAACATATTGGACATTAGACCATTCCTTGTCAGCTATGTTGGTGATTTCTTTTGTCTGCCTTTTGTCTAGCCACCATTTATTTTTTTGTTCTTCCAACACACACATGCGCACGCACGCGCGCGCGCAAACACACACACACACACACACACACACATATTGAGCCATGAATTTTGTGTACACCTGTTCTACAGTATAAGAACTAATTTGAGCTTGCAGTTATAATTGCCTGCTCTTGCTTGCTCTTAACAGTCTGGAAAGGGGCACGATGAATGGCCAAGGAAATTGAATGACTTTTAGATGAGACTATAATTCGAACAACAATGCAGGAAAGACTGGACACACTCAGTGGAAACTGAGGTGTCCAAAGAGTCAAGACTCTTAAGCTAAGACAGCCACAATATCTAAAATATGCGTAACTGGCAGAGAGACATAGACTTACAATGACAGTAAGGATGTGCTGGGCACAGGCCTCGTGGTCCAGCCTCTGAGCAGTGTAGATGGTACCCAGGGTGGGGTGAATGCTGAAAAGACGCATGCTATTGGGATCAATGGAGCTCTGCAGAGAGTAGGTCAGCCGGTGATGCTCATCACGGTCCGATGCCATGACTTGGACCACCTCAGTGTCAGGTGGCGTGTCTTCAGATATAGTGACATCGTAGGTCGGTTGGGAGAAGATGGGAGGGTTGTCATTGTTGTCCATAACAGTGACATGAACCTGGAACATGTACAAAGAGAAAGGAAGGAAAGGGATGAAAGAAGGCATCAGTGAATGAGTTATACTATCCTGTGCTTGACACACAGTAGTTTGTCAAGCAGAGCATGAGAGCACCACAGAAATGTACTTTGCCTCGGTGAGCCAAAACAGTGATTACAGGATTGACATATGAAAATGTTACTGTTATGAACTTTCAAAAACAGTCGATTAGTTGTGCAACAACCCTTTGTGTCCCTGTGGAGATGAAACACTTCCCTCAAGGGGCAGATACAGCAAGGAACTAGTCAAACCGGGCTGTTATAACAGCAGCGACAGACCAAGAATCCACTTTTGCCACCAGCCATTGCTGTTATAACAACCCAGTTATAAAGTTTTACCTGTCTCATTGAAGAACATCGTCTCCTCTGTTGTTGTGTTTTTTATACTCTCTCAGCTGGTCGTCTATTGCTTAAGAGGGAGATTTAGCTTACTTCCTTATAAGGCCATGCAGCCGCTTCCAGTAGCACGGTGATGTACTGGTCAACTGTTATTCCTCTTTTTTTTGCAAACTCATTGTGAAATCTCGACCTTTAACCCCACTTCAGCTTGCATAGTACTTTTGTCTGATTAATCTCTTCGTTCAATATTGTAACTGTTTCTCATTTTTATAACTTCATCGTAACTTTATTGTAACTTCATTGTAGTCATGACACCAATCATTACACATCTGATTATTAATACAATACGCTAATAGCAGAGCTCTTGTATATTTCTTAATCACTTGTTAGAAATAGGTATAATGTCCTTTTACTTGCCGATGGTATATGGCCGGTGTGTTATGATCTCAACTCTTTTGACAATTTTAGCGGACAAAATACAGTTTATCAGCAAAGGATGAAAGGGCTGTATATAAATAATCCAAGACTGAGCTATTGCTGGGTTAGGTACTGAGATTCCTGACACTGAAAGTGATGCAAACCCCATTCACCAGAAATATATGATGCATCACTGAGCTTGACACTGTACATACTAATTGGGAAAAAAGTGTTGCTAGCTGCACACTTTAGAGTTTTGGGGCAAGGGAGGCAGGATTCCAGCCCTGTGTCAGGTAAGGGACCAGGGCTGGAAGCCAGGGGCAGCAGGAGACAAGCTGCTGCTACAGTGTGGAGGAAAGCAGGGGGAGAAAACAGGTCAGGATCTGGTGCAGTGTGGCTGGTGACAAAAATCGTTATGCCAGAATGAAAAAGCACCAGTCTGGGCAGACTGATTAGCAGGCTGCTGCAGTAAGAGAGGCAGAGTAGGGTGACAAATGAAAGAAAAATCCAACATAAAGTGTCTTAGACTGTATTTATAATTGATGCAAGGGACTTGCGTAGATATCCATGGCGTGCATTTTTGATTTTAGCATCAGATTTCACGCATCCAAACCAACTACGTCCCCACCAAATCACCAAAAAGCTGTCACTATGTTTACTTTCTTTAATTCACTTTGTGATAGATAGCTTGCAGGTCTTTGTTAGAAGTGTGTTACTGAAAAGAAGACAATAACTGAAACTTGAAGGATAGCTTGATCGATTATTAGTCTTAATAACTGAAGTAGATGAGGACATGTTTTAAAATGTAAAAAATGCAACAACCAAAAAAAAAAAAAAAAAAAAAAACCCAACTATAAAATGACTCCATACAGCTAGTCCACAGTAATGAAGTAGAGTGATTTGAAGAGCCACACACCCCCCTTTCACTTCAGGGGGGGGTGTGCACTTTTAGCTTAGCAGCTACAGGAAAGATTTGGACTTAAATAAAGGGTGTGAAAAACATAATTTTGAATCAATATGGGACTGCAGGGCTTCTAGGGATTAAGAATATGCTGAATGAGTTTAATGGAGCCATTTCAGTTTTTTGTTGTTGATCTTCAATTGTTTAGGAGAATGCTGCAACACTGTTCTGATGTGAAGCACCAGAAATGGTTTGTGGACTATGAAGGTTCACCTGAATTGCCATCGGCATGGAGTTGAGTAGATTATGACTGAATTTTCATTTTTGGTTAAACTGTTCAATTGAGGAACAGCAGAAACTTGTAGGAGAAAACACAAGCACCGAAAGCTAATCGATCTCAGTTCTTGTGGTCTCCCTGTGGTAGCCACTGTACATGTCATCTATAGCAGAGCTACGGCTGCTACATGTGTAGGCTTCATTAGCTCTACCGTAATCCCTCAACTATAAAACCCCTGATTTAATTATTATTATCACAGTTAGGGATAATATATGTAATATTGTTGTTGTACTATTATTACAATAAAATCCAGATTATAATAAACCAGAATTTTACCTAAATTAAATTTGACTGTTCATCTAAGTGAGAAAATCCAGGAGATGTTATATGTGACAGATTTTTTAAAAAAATTTTGACTGCATTTTAGATAAATAAATAAAAAATAATAATGTTTTTAAAGAAACTAAAGCTGGTGAGGTGTGATTTATGTCATGTATAAAAAACATTGACAGTTCTGGGTTCTGGGTCTTTGTTTCAATTTGCTATCTTTACACCTTCATTACTGAAGCATGTATTGCCTATGAAAGATATACAGTCATCAAGATTAGAAAAGGAACCATGGGAATAGGATTTGGTGCAGCGGACCTTGAGATGATCACTACCCACAACATCTTCCGATGACCAAGCCTGATCAACTGGACCAAACCTCACTGCATGCATTGTGACCAACACAGGAAGAAAGAGAAGAGAGCCAGGATAATAGTTAAGCTAAACTAGCTTGACTGATATTATTCCACAACCCAGCCTGGCTAATGTCCGGTTGCAGGAAATTAAAATGGATGTAAAAAGACTCAAGCTCACCCAGCAATGCTAAATTAAAGATTGTTGTGCACACATCTTTACAGAGACCTGCTCCATTTAACATCCTGGACCAAGCTATTGTACTTGACTAGAGGATTCTTTCTTCACAGCTGACAGAGCACAAGACTGTGCAAAGGCAAGGGGAATCGGACTCTGTGTGGGAGAAAAATCTAAGGTCCAGAACACTCTGGCCTCACAAGATACGATGTCATACTTACCCTGTATACACGTTAGGCCCGATAAGGTATGGATGAGGGCATAGCAGTGACGTGCGGTGAGGTTCATGGCTGGTGAGGCACTGACTCCATCAGAATCAGATTTACAAATATATGAACCCAACAGAGTAGATTATTCACCATTTGACAGCAAGGGCTGGCTCAATTCATGGCAGAAGCAGCTAGTAGTGGCACTTCCTGCCTTTCACTCCAGTTGCCGGTGTCTGAGGCAGTCACTGCCCTGCCACGGCAACTGCTGCTGTTACTGCTGCTGTTACCGGTGTTGGTCTTCCTTTATTTATTACCTCCTGTTTCGATTGAAAGTCCAGTTTAGAAAATTGTTTGAGCTTGGATATAAAATCCTCCATTGTAAATCCAGGCGGGCGAGAGGGGGAAAAAATATCACTGCACTTGACTCGCTCGTAACCATGGACTCTAAGATTGTTGCTAGCTCACTGTGTGTCTCTTCCCCGTATTTGAACGGAAATGTGAAAATTCAGCGATTTTTAATAAAAAACTATCCAAATTGTTTAAGTTAAATGGAAAATGAGTTTATAGTTCAAACCATTTGATAAATATAACCATTTAATTTATTTGTTTATTATATATTTTATTTTTTCCATGATGACAGGTGAGGCTCTTCCTCCCCTGCCTCTCCTGACCGCACGTCACTGGGGCATAGTGATGTCTGATCTATGAGTTTATATCTCTCATGGTCTTTGCAAACTCAGCAGTTCAATATGTCTACAAAACCAAAGCTGTTGTTTGTGTAAACTCATAGGATGGCCTTCAACCTATCTGCTGTAAGCAGACTAACTTTCCCCCACATTTCTGAGCTTGAAGGATATAACGAGACACTGCTGAAGGTTTGGGAGGGATTAACTTGACAATGCACATTGCATACAGTTGTGCTGTTATTTTGTTCATCCTTGCAAGTTTGTATAAACTACTTCAACGTAAGTCATTGGTCTCTATGAGTGTTCTTCATCTCTCCTGAATGGTCAAGCGGGCTGAAATTCCACAACACTCTGTATTTACATCAGTGCTTTTGATGCTTGATGTGGTGTTAACCAGATGTGTAATTCAAAGTTAAAATGCAGGTCATTTACCTTACCAGTGTCTTTGTTGATGCTGTTTACATTCCTCAAGATGTAAACTACAGAAGGGTCATTGGCAGTCACATGACAAAACAACCAGATGTTGTTTTTATTGCACCTGGTGATTTTAATCAAACACAACTCAGAACTGTAACCCTGGACCATGTTTACAGAAACATTCCTTGCAGCTAAAAAGCCCTTCCCCATCCTCATTTTGGTCTTGCAGATCACTTTCTACAGACTGTTTACTCCAAGCTGATTACCACTAGAACCAAGTCATGGTATACCTAAAACCATCAATGGCTGAAATTTACCTGTGTGCCTGGGTGTCATCTTTCTTATACAAAGAAAATTACTCTCACTGCATGAAAAGTGGGATTTTAGACATGAAGTTGCACTGTGAATTGCTGTGAAATTTCACTTACACAGATCATTTGCAGACAATACAGAAAACTGCTAGGAATGCGACTGAAAACCTGCCCCCACACTTCCAGACACCTCGGCAAGTGTGCTCTCTAGTGAAACTCACATGTAATGTGGTGTTCTTGACAGTAGCAAATGGCATATGACAGCAGGGCAGTGGACAAACACTCAGCTCTGTTTACATCACATTAGGGTTAGGGTTAATTGATCGGCAAAGTGGTAGCAATAACCTTAGCAAATTTGTGTGTGGTTGACCCGTCAAATGGACTACAAACCAGAAAACCAAGTTCTGTGTGCCTCACAGCACCAGCACGCGATGGTCATTTGCTTGTATTCACATATGTGTGACCGTGCCCATATAGGTGGAAAGTTCCAAGCCCTTAGAGAACACAAAAGACCAAGGGCTAGATTTAAACCCAGGACCTGTTCCTGTGAGGTGAAAGTGCTAACCGCTCAACCGTGGTGCTAACTATGACTTTGCCAAAATAAACACAGTGAACTCTGTTAGGATTAGAAATTACAAAATAGCAACACATCCATAAAAAGGAGCCTGAGTTCGCAGTAATTCCTATCCAGAGAAAACAGAGACCCGTGAAGGGAAACAGAAACAGGAGTTGAGGGCTACCAGGCAAGAAGTCTAAATTTAAACCCTGCTGCAACAGTACGCCGTCTGTTGCTCAACTGTGGAGACATTCCCTGGTGGCATGCTGGCCCTCCATCTGGGAGCCTTCTTCCCATTTTACAGGTGTGTGTGTGTGTGTCTGTGTGTGTGTGTGTGTGTGTGTGTGTGTGTGTGTGTGTGTGTGTGTGTGTGTGTGTGTGTGTGAATAAGAAGTATGTCTCTAAAAGAAAATGTAAAAAACAGGGAAAAGGCAAAATTACAAAAAAACAGGCAACTTCATAACCTTAGAAACCAGTTGAAATCCTATATTTGTGTAGATTTTAAATTAGGCTTGACATTGTATCAGAGGTGTGAATCCAACTTTGGTTCTTTTGGAAGCTGAACTTAGTGGAGGTGATGATATTCCATTATAATGACAACTGCATTCTAATTTAACACTACCACAGACTTTGTGCTAAACACTGACTGCAGATTTGCATTAACACCTTTCTGACCGAGTGTATATCAACATTGTTGGCTTTATAAAGATAGGCTCCTGCAGTTTTAGTGAGTCGACTGAGCATTGATTACAGTTTACAGACCCACTTCCTGCTTCAAGTTTGACCTGCTGTACTTTCTTTGTTTTGTGAACACAGTTTTCCCGTTCTATGAGGGATGGAAGCATAATTGAACGAGCATTTAATGTGCATTATACTTTAACAAAGTAGTTTTGATAATCTGGATAAACTACTGGCTTGTTTCCAACCTGTCTGATTATCTCACTGCTTGTGTTTCTCAGCCCGCCTGACTTTGTTTTATTACATCCACCATGTTTCCAGATCTCTACAATTACTTTTGAGCACAACTTGTTTTTGAGAATAATCAATGGGCTGGACAGTTCTTCAAAAGTTTTGGTTCAAATCTATCAAACGTGTACATTTATCTGTGTGTGTACAATGTGTCAAATCTAAATTGAATTATCAACATTACAAAATAAACATTAACCCATTGGTGAATAACAACTATATTTACCATAGTATTACCAGCGTCACGTATTTTAACTGAAAGTTGAAATTAGGAGGTTTTATAGTCCCTTGAAGTTTAACATATCTGGCGTTGGATGTTCAAATGACTAAAAACCGAGTATAAACCCATTACTTAAATTTGAATGTCATGTCTGCGCCACTTGATGTCGCCATTTTCTCTTGCTTCCTCTTCTGTTTCGGGACTGAGCAGCGGTGCGCAAAGGATCTTGGGATATAGCAGGCCGCGAAGGATAGTAGCGGTGCGTCCTCCAAAAAGGGGAAATGAAAGCTGCATTTGTGGGCTGCATTTGAAGGAGCCTTCGAATTTGGACAGCCTTCGTGCAGCGTTGTGACATAATTGGCCTTCAAATGCACCCTTCGAGGGCTGCAGCCCCTGAATTTGGACACAGCCAATGACCAATCTGACGTAGGGTGGCAGGTGCTGTGTCCTGTTTGCCATTTTTGGTTCCTGGTCTTCTTCTAGTTAGGAATCAGCTTAAGCTGCTCCACTCTGTGCTCTCTGTTGTATCGACCACATACTTCAGTCTTTGAGGACACAGCAAATTTGGCCTCCTGGAACTTCCTCTTTGAGGGAGTGGTATTCCTTGCCTGGATTACACCTCATGAAGAAGCTTGTTACTGCTGGATCCCAGGTGTCGACCCCATCTCCCCTCAGGAGGATACTGCATGGGAGTCTATGGGTCACTCCTGATGCTTCAGGTTCCTCGATCTCTGCACCAATTGAGTCAGGGAGCCCTGATTCCTCCAGCATAGGTGGCTGAGTCCCTTGAACCACGTTGTCTCTTTTGTCGTTTTGAGTTGTCTGCCTCTCAAAGCCTCTTGTAACCCGTTGAGTCAGGGATGATTGGCAGACCGGATGGGCTATTCTGCGCTGTTGGCTGAACTTGGTTCTACGTCCTTCGATGGGCATCGGTTGTCCCGCTTGCTCCCTGTGATTCTCTGTGTGTCTGGCAACTCGGCGGATCCTTGCTGGTCGTCTGGAGATTCCCCTTGCTTTGGCGGATCTCCCGTCACTGGGCAGATGGCCTCTCTGCTGCAGGCCTTCCTCGGGTCATCTCACACGAACACCGGCTAGCTCTCCGCTGGGGTTCTTTTGGGTGACTCCTGCCACCATGCCCTACATTGGGCGCCAATTGTTAGATCCCAAGTTTACCCCTGTTCAGGAGGTCCTGGACCAGCTCTCCGCTACAAAGGGTTAGGTAACTAAACCTACAAGGTGTTGCTTTAATATGTATTTAAATAGGGACTGCTTAAGCTGGTAGGGAGAAGACTCGCCTAGCTTCTCACTGCCTGCATCCAAACGTCTACCCTGCTACCTAAGGGACTGTTTCAATTTGGTAGGCTAGAGTAACCATTAAGACCATTTAAGATATTTTACACACTTATCACCTGCTTTTTACTTCCATCAAAGGATCATAAAATCAATGTCCACAACTTCTACTTTGACTACAGTTGAAGGTTTATCACAAAGTTTTAGCAATGGCAAAGCATACAGCTCAAACTTATCTTAATTACTATCAATTATTATCAAGAATACCTATTGATAAAGATCAAATTCAGTATATAATAAAGATTATTCTAAAAGAGCTGAGGCTGGTTGCTCACTCCGTCATGTGGGTTAATCCAAGGTAGGAGAGTGGAGGAAGAACATCGTCTCCTCTATTGCTGTGTTTTTTATACTCTCTCAGATGGCCATCTATTGCTTAAGAGGGAGACTTTGCCTACTACCTCTTAAGGCCCTGCAGCCGCTTCCAGTAGCATGATGACGTAATGGTCAACTGTTATTCCTCTTTTTTTTTGGCAAACTCATTGTGAAATCTCGACCTTTAACCCCACTTCAGCTTGTATATTACTTTTGTCTGACTAATCTCTTCATTCGATTCTATAACTGTTTCTAATTTTTATAACTTCATTATAACTTCATGTAATCATGACAACAATCATTACACATCTGATTATTAATACAATAAGCTAATAGCAGAGCTCTTATATATTTCTTAATCACTTGTTAGAAATAGGTATAATGTCCTTTTATTTGCCGATGGTATATGGCCAGTGTGTAGAGATCTCAACTCTTTTGACAATTTCAAATATAGTTTATATCAGTCACTTGTAAATTATGCAAATGTTTGCAATTTCATGTGTTTTGCTGTTTGTATAGCCTGATGTGCACCTCCCCAGAAATGTAACTGCATGTCACAGTGACGTGCACCACAATGACTGTGATTGGTTGCTTGGAAGCATCGCATTTTCCGGCTTCTCCTCCGGTGCTTAGCGGCGGTGCTATTAACAGAGTTTGTGACCTGTAATTTTCCCAATAAATACACTGCACTCTTTAGCTGTTGCAGTCTCTCATGACCAGCTGGCTGCTGCTCTTCCTCCAGAGCCTATGGGTAAGAAAGTGTGGACAGGTTGAATGTCTGAAGGGCAGACTGACCCCAATGAGCAGCCCATGGGCAAAGGCAGACTTGCCAAAACCAAGACGCTCAAGCCGGGTTTCACGGCCCTCCCTGCAGACATTCTGCCTGTCCGCTCTCTCTCCCAGACACAGCTGTGACCCGAAGGAGACAGTGTGTGTGCAGACCTGCCAGCGTATATGTATAAATGCTCACTACGATGTAGGCCACTTGCATAGGTTACAGCGTCGGCTCTGTGTAGAGCCTACGTGCAACCATAAATCAGCCTTTATTATAACACCACAAGCCAAGCTTGGTAGATGACATAAACGTCTTTAAGTCTTTGTTTTTAATGCTTGACAACCCTAGGAAATAAGGTAAATAAAGTAACTAAAACTAGCTAACTAACAAACATACACACATCAGGTCATTTAACTAAAATCAGTTTAATGCTCCTATTACTCTTGGGCAGGGGTATTCTGAGGTTACATTTTGACAGGCGTCTGAATATTTCCTTAAAAAACATGGATTAAGTGTTCATTTTCAGTTATATTCTTATCAAATTTAAACTTGGACCATGTAAGACTCTTTGATGTGGACCCATTGTGTTATTGTTAAGCATATTTGATAGTATGAGTAGCGAAGCCATGTGAAATAGCCTACTCAGTGATGTCATATTAGAACGTGTGTGCCTGCGTGCACTGGGATGTTTTTGTGAGCATGTGCAGAATAAACGGTCAGTGAGTTCCCAGACCAAAGAGACGATGACGGTCTGTCATTTTTCTCCCGTGAATATAACCATATTAGAAGGTGCTAGCTAACCACTTTGGTGACTGGTAACGATAGACTGCTGCAGAAATGTCTAATGTTACAGTTATCCAGTTGAAAGGGGCAGTTATAAGTCATCTGCAGGCTTATTTCTGCATGTGAGAGAAATAACTATTATTCATTTTGTTCAGACTCTTATAGATTAATGCCAGAAGAGCCTTTGACAGCTTATAACCTTTCAAAAGAGCAAAACCATGGTTCAACAACAGTAACCTAACCTTACCTAACCTAACCTAACAACCTTACCTCTTGGTTAACTTATTGGAGCTGGTGCAGTTATGTGGACACATGCACTGTTATCTGGTGCATAAGCATTTGAAGTTCATAAACAGTTAGTAAGGTAGCCTATAAGCCTATAACTGTTTACCACCAAATAGTAAACAGTTGGTGAAATAAAGGTTATGTGGTACCTGTGTGTATGCAGTGTTGGTCCCATCTGTGGCCTGCACCGTCAGGTTGTAGAAGGAACGCTGTTCAGCATCCAGAGGCTTGGCAATAATGATGGTACCCACAGCTTTCTCTATATCGAACACACTGTTGGTGTTCCCACCTGCTCCGCGAGAGGAGGGAGGTCAGACAGGAGAAGGGGGTGCACACAGTGTCAATATAACAGACCGTTATGACACACACACACACACACAGCACAGCACAATTCAAACATTCAACCATGTGCAGAAATGTCCTATACACAATCGCAAATTTGCTGTAATGCATACGTTTGCATACTGTCAGTTAGGGAACTGACTAACTACAGCACATGACTGGAGACACACACCCACACACACAGACATATTAGCTCCACACACTCCTGCACAAGATCACAGCAGCACAACAAAGCATGAGCACTTGCCATGCAAGCAGCGACAACATGTGTGTGTGTGTGTGAGTGTGAGTGTGAATGTTTAAGAAAGAGATATAGAGAGAGGGAACAGTAGCTCTTAGTAATAACAAAACATGTTTGCATTAACTTTGTTCTTTTTTTCCCCTTTATTACTGAAGTGAGTATTACTTATACTGTATACCGTATACTGAAATACAAAAGGAAGCGTAGGGATTGCATTAAGTGCAGTGGACCTTGAATTGTTCGCTGCTCATATAATCTTCTGACCATCTTGGTCAGTTATCCAAGAAGGAAGAGAGCCGGGACAAGAGCTAAGCAAACCCAGTTTGGACCTAAGTTTGTTCCACAACCCTGCCTACTTCTGGCTAATGTCCTGTCACAGGAAAATAAAATGGACCTGCTGCAGTACGACCAGACGACAGAGCAGAACAGTTTTTATGACATTTTATTATTCATTCATTTATACATATTTTGTTTTGTGAGGAGAAGGGACTACCATTTGCATTTTGTTGTATAACCCTTTGTTGTGGAATGGTTAAAAGGTGAACCTTGTATCTTACGGCCAAAGGATTATTATAGCCCACTGGTGATATTTTGAAGAGAAAACCAGTGTGGGATCTTCAATCTAGAGACAACCCACAATGCAGGACTGGACTGCACATAACTCCCAACACTCAACTAATTAAAAAAAAAAAACAACTAAATATAGGAAAAACTCACTGTTGTCATCAACAGCTTCCTAATTGTCTTTGATAGAACTTAAAAGAGCTACCATGATTTTAAAAAGTAAAGCAGTGTGTGGAAAACACATCAGTTGAGAAATGCATCATTATGGTGATAAGATGACAATGCATTCAGAGTTGAGTATGTGTAGTCCAGCAAGCTTCAGGCTATTGAGAAACAAGAAAATGCCTGCCTTCGGTATCGTATGTGTGAATGCACCACAATAAACATGTTAAATGCATTTTGTCATTTTCAAAACTTTTGCAAATCTAATTTATAAAAATATATGACACAATAAAATAAAATGCATTTTATGCATCCTTGCTTGCATGCTTATATAGCAGGGGTCTCAAACTGCCCCTGGCATTTGTAGACATTGGATCAGTTTTAAATATGTCTGGGAGTAGTTTTATTCAGTCTGTGGGTGTATTGAACAAGAAAGAGCAGTTTGATGAAGAGCTGCAGGCAACAGGATTCTCACCCCTCAACTTCTCAGTGAGGTAACGACTCATTTTCCCTGATTAACTTTATCAGGTTTACTATTATGACTGAGTTTAAATTGGACATTTTGCCAAACAGGCATGCTGTCCCTACTGCTGCACAGAGTAGACGCCTCCCCCAGTTTGTAAACGTTGCGTCCATTGTCATACTATTGATTCTTTAAAATGAAAAATGACTGTGGGGGTAGTTGGCAAGTAATGTAATCAGTTTAGGCCCAACCACCAGGTAACACCGGGAACACAGACAACCACGGCAAGTCTAGTGCAAGGTTCAAATAAGTTATTAATATGAAAAAGCAAGGTTCAAATAGATGAAAAAAATGTGCACTGTTAAAAACTAAATCTGAGCAGAAATGCTACCAGGTGAACCAAGAAATTGAGAAAATTACAAATGTTTATCATTTGTGATTTCAGTGCAAGGTTTCAGTCAGTGATTTATGAGTAAGGAAAAATATTTGAACTAACTGTTAAAAACGAATCATATAAAAACATATGCGATTTTCAGTTTGCATTTTTGTATTATTATGTTAATAATATTCAGATAAAATTCAGATATATTGCGCTTTCTTGGAAACACTGAAGTGGCCCTCCTACAAGAAGACAATACCAGCAGTGGCCCCAAGCTAATCACTGTAACTTAATAAGGGAGAAGGAGTTGTTACCTCACTGAGATGTTGGAGGTGAGCATCCTGTTGCCTGCAGCTCTTCATCAAACTGCTTCTTAGTAATTTCTCCCTGTTTTCCTCTGTAGATGCATTTTTGATGAATTGACAGTGGTCCTAACTGAACACATTGCTTTTCCTGTGACTTGTCTACATCAAAATAAAAATCATTTGCATTGCAAAAGGCATTTTAAATAGAATTGTTTTTTTTATTCCAATAGCATTTGAAGGCATATTTTAAATTGGTGTGAATCAACAAATGTAAGAATTAAATTTAAAAAAATATTTTGCAGGCCTGTTTATATTATATTTCTGACATCAGGTCACAGGTCCGAGGGAGGGGGAGGGTGCCAGAAATGGCCGTTTGAGACCCCTCTTTAGTGCATCCATCTGCAATGATGATTAGCAAAAAGAAAGAGAGAGAGAGATAAGGTACGATGACATATATATGTGTGTGTATGTATACATATATGTACATACATACATATATACATACACAAATACATATATATATACAGATATATATATATATACATATGTTTATCAGTCAAATGTAGTGGTGTAAAATGTGCAATATTTGCCTCTACAATGTAGCGTACAATTATAAAGTAGCAGAAAACTGAAATACTTACCAAGTTATATATATATGTATATATACATATAAACACATATATACATATAAACACATATATACACACATACAGTATACGTATATATACATATATGTGTATATATATATGTATATGTATACATACGTATATATACATTTATAAATAAATATACATATACTGTATGTATATATACACATATATACGTATATATGTGTATATATATGTATATGTATACATACGTATATATACATTTATAAGTAAATATACATATACTGTATGTATATATACACATATATACGTATATATGTGTATATATATATATACATATATACGTATATATGTGTATATATATATATATATATATATATATATACAGTAAGTGATTTGTTAATTTTTAACAGGGGGGATGGCCTGATGGGAGCACCACCCTGCCCTGACACACCTATGTACACCTCCCAGAGGACATTGTTGCAGGACGCCTTAACCATAACTGTGACATTTCTAATTCTACAATTCCATTGTATCCAGTTATCTTCCTTCTCTCCCTACTACAATTGTCTTTTTATAACTGTATTAAAGTAATGAGTGAATACACCTTTAAATTGTATGCAGCGGACTGAGGTTATTCAGGCAGGGTTTTCTCATGTTTCTCACAATACACTACAAGCAGGGTCATTTTAAGTTACATGACCCCTTGGAATTCTTTACCATCTTTTATTTTGAAGATTTGCCGGATGCTCTATGCCGTTCCTGTGTCTCTGACTTCCTGCCGCGTGATCTGCTCTGTGCAGTTTGTGGTGGCTTACGTAAAAAATAGACCAGGCAGCCAGAATGCAAAGCAGCCATGCATGGCTTGACCTCACTGTGCGCCGGAGCTGATCGCAGCCACCTGTGATTTGTAACACACTATCTGCTACTAGCGGATGGAGAGTGATGGCAGGTTAACAAGGGGGATGCTTTTTGGTAATTTTGCTAACAAGGGGGACAGCATCCCCCCTCATCCCCCCTCAAATCACCTACTGTACATATATGTATATATATATGTGTAAATATATATATATATGTGTAAATATATATATATGTGTAAATATATACATATATATATATATATATATATATATATATACATATATATATATATACATATATATATATATATATATATATATATATATATATATATATATATATATATGTATATATGTATATATATATATATACACACACATATATATAAATATTTACATTTAGGGCATTTTGCAGACGTTTTTGTCCAAAGCGACTTACAGTAATTCATACATACATTCATTCATTCATTCATTGATGGCGGTGGTTGCCATGCAAGGTGCCGACGAGCACATCAGGAGCAGTTTTGGGGTTCAGTATCTGGCTCAAGGACACTTCGACATGCAGACCAGGGGAATCAAACCAGCAACCTTCCGATAACAAGACGCTGGTGCTACCCCTGAGCCACAGCCGCCCTGCATTATATATATATGTAAATATATATATATAACTTGGTAAGTATTTCAGTTTTCTGCTACTTTATAATTGTACGCTACATTGTAGAGGCAAATATTGCACATTTTACTCCACTACAGTTAACTGATAACTTTTGTTAAATGACCTGATGTCTCAGGTGTCTATATACTCTTATTGGGGAGAGATCTCACATACTACATAATGATCGACAGGAAAAGGAGTCTGTAATGTCTCCTTCTGGGATAGCGTTCTGCCCTGGCACACCTCCCCCGACTCTTCCTCCTTAGCTCGCAGCACTGCTGTATTACAGAGCGCTAATAAAGGCCGAAAATAAATTAGTCTAATGATATTGATATATACTTATTTATTGTGTGCTGTTTATAATATGCTGTTTATTATATGAATGTAGGCTATTTAGTCTCCACATTGGCCATACAGCATGTCTTCTGTATAGCCTTAACCTTCAAAATCAGACACATAAGATCAATATCTCTCCATCTCCAGTGAGATTACCATTGCCCACGTGTACATGACGTTAGAGTAAGTCGTGATCAAGTTGGACATAGATCTAACCGGCATACATAGTGCGATGATCGCTGCTGATCAATTCTGCGCATGTCTGGCTGATCTTGAACAAGCCTATTCATTGAGCACCACCCACTCTACCAGAAGACTCCAGGGCCTGTGATAGAGAACAAAGGTTACAATATTGTCCTGGTTCAAACCCTGGTTCTATTGGCTGCAGGTCCTCTACCTATTGACCCTGGCAGACAGAAGTTTTGTATTGATTGGCCAGCTATGCACACAGAGTTATTTAAAAAGTCCAGTAGAGTTTAGTTGAGGGCTTCGCCTATGCTAATAGGCATTAGCTAAAGTATGGCAAGACTAGCTCATGGGTAGGAAAATAGTGAGAGATTTGTTTGCGTGTGTAAAAAGTGTTATATGAATGCATGTGTTAATTGCATCGGGAGTGTGTGTACAGGTGCTGCTAACAGCAGGTCATTAGACAGAGCTGTCACCAAGGTAACCCCAGGGTTGTTGCCATGGGAGCAGATAAAAAGACTTTGACAACTTTTTACGAAAGCCCCATCCCCATCCCCTCAATTAACCTATGCTGCAATGTAGTACTAATGTGAAACACACACACATACAAATTGACAAATGTACACTCAGACTGAGCTGCTATGCAGTTTTTCCCCTTGGCCCAACTCCAACCAACAATTCACTGTAAGGCCAGCAGCACAGATGAGAAGCACAGGGGTGAACGATGAGCGTCAACAAAGGGGACAACGGGAAAGAAAGGAAATGAAGTAGACAGCAAAGAGGAGTAGTGGAAGTTGGAAACTAGATACCTTCTGAGGAACAGTTCCTGCCACAAGCGCTCTGCAGAATATAGAACATCTCACGGAAAGACCTGGGACCTTCCAGGCATGAAGCATTGAGGAGAGAAAGGAGAGAGAGGGTGAGACAGAACAGACATAAGAGACCGAAGGAGGTAGACAGGAGGACAGGAAAATAATGCAATGAACAGAGGAGAAGAGGATACAGACTGATGAGACAAGTGAGTGACTGCTATAGAACCTATGACAAAATATTTGGCTAATCCTGAGCCATGAGATGTAGTCTACTAAAAAACAAATTTTTAGTCATTTTGGTTTGGCACTGCTACATTGAATCATGCCTTGTTACTACACTGATACATATTCTGATCGCAACTGCTTTCTCTAACCTTACCAAAGTAATAACTTCAATATAAATGTAACTCTTTTTCTATTGATATCATTTTATACTATTTTCTCAATACATGCACCAGAAAAGACAGTACTCTGACAAATGATATCTAGCATGATATCTGTTATACCAAGGTTTTGATACCTTTTACAAGTATGCATATGAACTTCTTCTTCATAGTATAAAAAAATTGTACTTCTGAAAAATATGTATCTGTTACATTACATGACTTACATTATTTCTATACTTTGTGCTATATGAACACATTTAAACAATCACTTGTGATTGTTTTATTTGTTTTATACTTATTATGACTGTAATAGCTGGGCTTCCAGAGAATGGATCTATACACACCAACAAATTATAAATGAACAAGTGAGAAAGAATGTCTACAGACAGAGAAAGAAAAAAATGCAAGAAAGAGAGAGAAGGAGTGGAAGAGCTATGGAGAGCCAGAAGCACAAGCCAGAAGGTATCTCCAGCTGGGTACACATGGACTGTCACTGGCCAGTTACAACAAAAGGAAAGATGGATGGTGCATTGATGGAACCGTCGTCCATTCTAGTTGCTGTTGTCCATCTAGTTTGGGCTGACTGGAGTCCATAGTACATGCAACGCAGCTGGGGAACTGTCAATCTATATAGTTGATAGTACTAATATATAGTACTGATAATTAGAATTTTTGAGTCACTTCTACCACACTAGAATTGTCACCACACATAATGCACAAAAATGTAGTTTAGTGCACCAGGCTTGACATTATCTGGTTAAGCCATCCAAGTGGCTAAAAGTGACATTTGACAGATCAAAGGGATTTAAGTGTGCCATGCTGGGTATTTCCCACTTATAGGGGAATGTAAAACTGGCTTCAAAATCTTTCAGAATGTTCTTTATTGAGAGTGTACAATACCTCCTCCAAGCAAAGATTTATGAAAAGAACAAAATAAGTCATGAATAATTTATCTGTTTGTATGTATGCATTTCCCTATAATACCTCGAGAACCGTTCATCCAATAGACTTCATATGTGCGGGTGTATTGCTGGGAACCAAAGGAAATGTAGTGGATGGGAAGTATTGACGATATCATTTAAAGAAAACATTTAGTAGACCTTGACATCCCCACTATGGTGGCTGCAAGTACCTGCATAAATGCTGGTGCTGCATTAGTTTACTGGCAGATCTTTACCCCTCTGATATAGCGCCATGAGATGCATAGCTGCAGCATTCTGCAGCCAATCAGGTGTCACACTTGTCAATTGTATTGCTGAGGACCAAAGGGGGTGCCATGCCAAGTGTTAAGTTATTTTAACACAAGTTTAATAAACTTTGAAAAACAAGCAAACAGCAGGCCATTCAGGGGCTGTTTGATGTAAACAGAGTCACATCACAGTGGATGGGGATCCAGGGCCCTGAAAGGCTGAGCGGAACAAAAACAGGTGGAGGCAGTAAAACTAACCTTAAGGAGTGCAGACAAGTTTCATTGGCAAAAAAGTGTAGAACTAGAGACTGTTAATAGAGTTTATTTTTAGTTCATAATATGATAAACTTGAGGCATTATTACTGTAAAATCTGCTTCGTCTTGCTGAGATGACACTGTCATTTTAAGAACAGCACAGGGCTAGACCCGTGAGAGTTCCCATGAGGCTGTAGACACAGGAAAGTGTAAGTTAACAAAACAACGCGAAACGTTGGACCACTGAGGTGTGTATTTTTGTTCATGTAGACAAAAATATCCTGGGAAACATTAAAGGGGACATATTATGCAAAACTCACTTTTTCCTTGGTTTAGTATGTATATTTGCGTATCCAGAGTGCCTCCCCACCCCTTAAGCATAAGTTTCGACAACTAAGTCAATATTTTGTACCTGGCGGAGTCAGGAATTGGGTCTCTAAACAAGCCGTTTGGATTTTGACCGGATTGTTACGTAACAATCCGGTCTTTTGCATACTCCCGCCCTCGCGCTGGCTATCTCCTCCCACACTTCGCCAGCTACCTGAACGAGGATCCACCATTTTCTCGTTCTCGCTTCACTTGTACGCGACAGCCTGACCGCTACCATGTACAACACGAAAGCCAAGCACTGCTGCTCTGTCTTCGGATGCACGGATCCTCCTGTTTCGCTACATGGCTTCCCTACCAAAGAGGATATCAGAGCGAAGTGGCTACATTTTATTTATCAGGGAAATGTCCCAGCTTCAGTGAGCAAAAGCGTTACGTCTGTGCCAGTCACTTCACGCCAGACAGCTTCCGCAACCAGGGTCAGGACTGGACGCTGGACTGGCAACAAGATTGTCCCTTAAAAGATGGATCCTTACCCACTGTCAATGATGGAGCTGTAAGTATTTAAAAAACAGTGTAGTTTGTGTTACTTTGGCCGTTTAGCACATGAGCTAACGCTAACCGTCGATGTAAATATGAGGCTGAACCAACATTACATGTGAAGTTATCAACGTTGGGCTTACTGGCCGTAGTATTCACGATAATGTTAATGTTACCAAACGTTAATTTGTCATATCAGCACTCTTTTAAAACATGACAGTGAATTGAGAAAATGAATTAGGATATTGAGATTTTATCGCTTCTAACCGGCCGGTGAACCACTGCTCGGCCGTGAACATGGGGAGGAGACGGTGTGAAATGTCTCAGTTGTTCGCGGACGGTGAGCTGCTGTTCCGCCGTGAACAAGCAGAGGAGATTGTATGAAATCGTCTCAGTTGTTCGTGGACGGTGAGCTGCTGTTCCGATGCGAACAAGCAGAGGAGATTGTATGAAATCGTCTCAGTTGTTCGTGGACGGTGAGCTGCTGTTCCGCCGTGAACATGCAGAGGAGACGATATGAAATCGTCTCAGTTGTTCGCGGATGGTGAGCTATGTTAATTCAAGGACTAAAGGACAGTGTGTTAGATGCCCAGGAGTAACTTGGCAGTCGAACGACTTCCTGTGTGTTGGTATACATGTAATATGTGTGTAGCGTTAGCTGCTGGCATGAGAGACCAGACCTGAGAGTACCAACACGTTATCTGCAGTAAAGCAATCACTACTTTGTTTTGGAGCCGGAGACAGGGGTTAGCTGCTACATGTCTGCTGTGCTACTATCAGTCATATGCAGGGATGAACACAGAAAAGTTGCTTCGCAAATGTGTATAGCTCGTTGCCATGGTCACGCGATGCCTTCCTCACGTCTTCCGCCCGGCAGGAAGAGGTGGGCGGCGCACGCAGTAGCTCATTAGCATTAAAGGGAAAGGCACTCAAACCGGCCGCTTAGAGCAGGGCTGTGAAACTGGTGTGTAAACAACCCTGCTGTGCTCAATCCTTCATTTTTTTCGACCAAAGCATGTTACTATCATTCCATTTAGACATCAAGGAACCATGTCAACAAGCAGAAATGAGCATAATATGTCACTTTTAATGTAATACAGAAATAATCAACAGCATCAGCAGATGAGGTGATGTTTAAGTTTGCTGAGCAAGTTTGATGATTGATGATTTTGTATTCTTGCTGATTTTTGTAGATCGTTACAATGTGTTGAGTGTCATCTCTCGACCAGGCTGAGGAAAAGAGTGAACAGCGGGGAAGCATTTATTACATTTGTGGGTGAAAATCCAAGTGTACAGTGCTGTATGCTAACTGTCTCAATGAAATGTGTGTATTTTGTATACTTTTGCCAAATTTAGAGGGGAGATATGCCGTGTTGGGTTCCAGGTGTGTGTCTTTGTGCGCAGGCTACACACTGGAGCGAAAGTGAGTTTATCATTTTCTGATGAAGTTTCTTTTGGACTAAATGCACAGTACATTTCCACTTAAGTAATGCAATTTGCTGAAGTTCCTGAGATAATTGAATACTTTTGTGGATTAAAAAATGTATTTATTTGGACTGTATTTTGTTTTCTTTGTTTAGAAACAAGCCACTACTGTTCCCTATTGTCTATACTATTGCTTATAGTATTGTCTATTTGTTAGGATCTGCGGTGCCTTGTCATTTCCCCTTGTTTCTCCTGTGTTTTCCCCTCCCTTCTTGTTGCATGTTTGTCTCCCTCTGTCTGTCAGTGTCGTCTCAGGCTGGCCAGGGCTGACCTATATTCTGTTCATCAGCCAGACTCATCTCACCTGCTGCTCCACTCACCTGCGGTCCATCTACACTAATCACCAGAGACCTGTCTTAAGCCAGTCCTTCCCTCCCAGTCTCCGCCAGTTCGTTGTGAAACCAACCGTGGTAACACACAGGCCTAGTTGAGAAGATTTTGCGCAATTCTGCTTGTATTTTTTGTCTGAAACCTGCCTTTTTTCCCTCTGTGCTGCAGACCTGCCACACGCACCAGCCCGTCCAGTCCTACCCAGCCTTGCCTGTTGTCACTTCAATAACCCAGCTCTGGATTTTCCTCTGAGGACCGTCTGGAACTGCTGCCTTCTTTGAACTCTTTTTGTTGTCATTAAAGACCACCTTTTCTGTGAACTCCTGTCTCAGCGTCTGCATTGTGGGTCCAGTTTTGAAGTACTATGCAGCATAACACTATTGTTTGTAGTATTGTCTATAGTATTTAGGAATTGTCCATTTTGGTCACTATTGTGTAGTTGGTCAATCTAATCTATTTAGACAGTGAGCTAGACAGTCCACTTTAAAGGTGCATATTTGTTAATGACTGGTTTTCCTGCACCATTGTTACCAGAGTACTAGAGTGAATAGTTGGAGTACCTGTATTAACCATATAAAGGCAAGATAACCATCCTGTACTGTTACTGCTGTAATTATCTACAATCCTCAACTTACAGCATTAGTGCTGTTCTTATGTATTTTGTAAATTCAGTCGGGGAATAAAGACCCACATAAAATTATCTTCTGTTTCTGGTGCTGTCCTTTTATGACCAGGCCATATAAGTTTCACTTCCATTTTAGTAGAGGAGCACATGGCCGGTGCTGCAGGTTTCTCTCATCCTCTGTGCACTGTGGAAGGACATTATTCTGTACACTGAAGATATTGAAGGCCATATCCATAAGTTTTCTGATATTTCATAAGTCCTTAGTCATCTATTGTGAGTGTGGAATATAAACATTGTTCAAGTTGTACATTATTAGGCTAGCAATTTTTCTTCTAATACTTAAGTTGGGAACCCTAACCTTTTGTCTGTTTGTTGCTGTGTTTTAGAACACATTCATGTATAATTGTGATTATGCGTGATTCTGTACATACTGCGGGAACTCCTCGGTCTCGCCACTCGAGCTGTCCCTGCTGCACTCAAACTGGTGGGTGTTGACGGATGAGGGAGCATGTAGGAGAACCGCAGCGAAGCTTTTCCGCAACGCATATGCAACCAGTGGAATTCTGGAATAAGAGTCTTTCTGAGCATGTTTGATTGTTTGGCTAGCTGGATAAACTGCTTCAACCAAGAAGAGGGAGGCCAGCACCAACTGTTGGCTGCAGCCCTAGAGTATGTTCTGCCCAGAGCCATATGGATAAAGTTAAGGGGTTAAACCTATCTTTTAATGGTACTAGTTAGAAATAACGAGGTGTCAGCTCATTTGTGCTTTAATGGTAAAGTCTTAATAAACCTAAGCAGTCAGTGTTGAGTGTGAAGTAGCTGGGATGAGCGGTTCTCGAGAAAGCTGCAAGCAGCAATACTGGAAAGGCAATCAGCCTGTTACAAACAGGCACTTTTTAAAAAGGCAGGAAAGGACAGGAAAGTCCCTCAAAGACGTTTGTTTGAGTTTTATCTTGACTTAATCTACATCAATCCTCTTACAACTGCCAACTATTATTATTGCTTTAGAGGGCATATAGACCTGGCAGCTGGAGAAGCTGTTGCCATTGTGACTGAGATGGGCAGAGCACAACAGATCATGCAGCGAGGTCAAGGTACCTAAGCTGCATCTCAAATTACACCAGTGCACACCAACACTGTCAGCCAAACACACACCATGCAATGAGTCTGGGCACACCCTACCTCACACTACAAAAAGCCTTCCTCTGGCTAGCACAGGATCGTCCTCACCTATAGGCGGATTTTACCTGTGATGTCAAACCACAAGGAGGTGGAGCTCTGCTGCAGTGACACCACACCCACGATTTCAGCCACCTTGTCATTCTCCATGACAGTGAAATTGTAGAGTGGCTCATCGAAGAGCAGTGGGAGAGTCGAGGGAGGGGGTCGACGGATCCACTCTATGTGTAGGCGAGCTGTGGAGGACTTTTGAGGACGACCGTTGTCCATCGCTTTGATCTAAAGAGAGAAGCACAGTATGTAAGATTGTAAGCTAGGGAAAAAAGAAAGAAAAGAAGAAAGAAAGAAAAAAGATGCACAATATTTTTGAGTTTTGACAATCTTGTTTCGATGCAATGTGAAGTGACATCTGGCAACTCTAAACCCAAACCACTATATCGATATCGAGGAATTAAGTAAAACCTTGGATTATGTCCAATGCCAAGGTTTTAATTTTTTTTTTTTTACCATTTTTATTCCCTACATTATCTAGTGTGGTAGCTACAGTATGGATAACACTGGAAATGGTTATAAGTCAGTCATTACACATAAGGATGGGTACCGAAACCCGGTATTAAACGGGCACTGGGGATAACTTTAGAAAGACTGTGGTATCAATAAGCTCCGATATATCAGTTCTGCTAATGGTATTGGTCTATGATTGATTTTAATTTTTCCCAATCCTGAAGAGAGATCTGTATCGGAGCCTGTCCTGTGCAGGGGGCATGGCGGGCTCTCACTGTCTGTCCGTCACCTCATACATATGCCAGCACAAACAGAGACACAGGCACCCTGCTCCAAACGGAAATGACAGAGAAAGGCAAACATTCAAAAGTCTGGTTATACTTCACAAAAATCCATGCAGACAATGCTCGTTGCCACTGTCATTCACGAAGGAATATAGTGTGTAATTCCTCCGGAAAACGTGTTTTTCACCCATTTAAATCATTAATGTAAAAAATACCCATTACATTGAAAAATGCATTATTTGTGGTTAAAAATAGCGGTTGTTGGTAATGTATTAGAGACCCCCACACGACATAATCTTAAGGTCTGTCTGGCTACATAATGCATACACTACTTCCTGCACAGACACTGAATGTTGGCATTGGATGTAAACCATGATGTGTGAAATTGTCCAATATGGACATAATTTTTTGGATACAGGGCTGAAATTAGAGGTGGCCTAAATCCATACAGAGTCAATAGCAAGCTTATAACATATGCAGATAGATAGATAGATAGATAGATAGATAGATATTCCCTGGTAAAAACCGAGGCAAAAGTGCATCTGATAAATTAAAAATGTTTCAACTTGACCTTGACCTTTACTGACTCTTATACTACCTGGTCCCAGGTTTGTTTTGTCATCATTTAATTAAAATATTTAGGAATATTAAATATTTAAGTTCGAAACTGAAATAATGAATAATGTCTTGAAATTGGATACAGTGCCTTGAGATTAGGTAATAAATCACCTTAAACTGGCAATAAACAACTTTTTCCTTCTACTTATAATTCTAAAGTAAATATTGATTGCACTGTGTAATGGCTGCAGAAAAATACCACCAGCTGTGCGTTGATTGGTTCCCTTTAAATGTTGCTTTCAAAGGGCAAACTATGGTACAAAGAATGCGTGTCTGCCATTGTGCAACCAAAACACGAGGATACAGTGTTCTCCCTGGTCACTATCCTGAGGTAACGTGGAAACAACTAGAATAACCATGTAAACTACACTGCAAAAGAAAAAGAACCCTGCTGATGGAGGAGGCAAAGAAGGTAAAGAGTGATTGAAACCAAGGTAAAACAAGAGTGAAACTACAGGCATTCACTTGATGGAGAGCGCTCCAGTGTTGTGTCAATGTCTGCTCCCCTGTTGATATGTGTTTCCTCCTACCACCAGGACTTGAGATGGTCCAAAACCAGCATTCTTTCTACTAGATCAGAAAGTTACAAAACCTGTCTACTTATTAATACAACCAGCTGTTTTACTCTGCCTTTCAAACTCTGAGATGAGGGTTTCTGGGTCAAATTGGGATTCTTACAGTTGTTCTTTGCTTTGGACAGTAGCCAGGCTGCTAGCAGTAGCCATGTTGCTAATGCTGTATTTGCGACAGTGGCACCAACAGTAATACCACATGGAAATACTAGCAGTGGGGAAATTTGAAAAGTTGTCTATGACTGCTGAATCCTCATTCCTCTTAACCTGCAAGTAGTGACCAACAAATGCTTCACTATGCCCCCAATTCTCTACTAAGTTCATTCTTCTAGTCTTGATGCTGTGGTTCAGTTGATTATATTACCAAACAAATTTTCAAAAAAATGAACCTACAATCAGTAAACCTGCAGTTTTCAGTTCCCCTGTTGTCTGGGGGCCTAGCCCTGCTGCTTGCTTTGCCAGTGTGTAATCCATAAAATACCTGTCACGTATTAAAATATAAAAAAAGCTAAATGTGAGGCAATTAAAATGCAAATTCAAATAGTTCTAAATCAATCCTATAAAACAGAAATAGTTTAGACAGAACTACCAAGATTTTTATCCTGCTACCAGATTAACAGAAAAAATCATTGCGTTGATAGAGGTAACTGACTAACCACTGACTTATGCTGTGTTCCATTCAAAGTCAAAGGTCTGAATTTCCTACTTGAAATTTCAAACTTACAACCTCCAATCTTACCGTCTCCACACAGGGTAGATGGATTTTCCCTGAGTTTACTAGTAAGAATTCCGATTTCGAGTGGACCACCGAACTTGTTCTAGTAGGAGGTCAATAATTTTTGAGTTTTTAATTGTCTGGAACACAGCATAAGACTTGAATTCAGAGAATTACAAATGTCTTAAAAACTATTGGCAGACATGCTTAAAAATTGATGAAAGCTTGCATACAGTCAGGATGTCGTAGCTTCCAGCACTGAAAGCCTTGCGTGAAGATACAACTGCAGTCTTTGGGTCAATGAAGAACTTTCCATCCTCATTGCCATCCACGATGCTGTAGGAGAGGTCGCTGTTTGGCCCGTCATCACGGTCATAAGCGAACACTCGATAGATGGGCTCCCCCTTCTTTCTCCGCTCTCTCTCTGGAAGTTTGACCTGGTAGACTTTCTCAGGAAATGTGGGCTTGTTGTCATTTTCATCTAGGACCTGAACCATCACCCATACTGTACTCTGCCTGGGACTAGGGCCACCATCAGACACCAACACCTGCAGGGGCAGAACAGAGTGAGTGATTCAATGAAAATACATACTGTACACACAAAATGTGTTCCAATTCAAGGAATGGAAGAATAGAATCAAGGGCCGGACTGAGCCTGTTCCTCGTGCCCTAACTAACCTCACAGAGGACTAAATAATGGTGCATTCATGCGTTCCTCTTTAACTTGTCATTCAGCAAATAATCTTGTTTTTTGACCATCTGGGGTCAAAAACCAGATAAGTCTGACAAGTTGATTGATATTTTCTGACTTAGCGAGTTTATGAGTTTAAGATCACTTGATAGCAATGCTATCTAATTAACTTCAAATTAAAACAACTCCAATTGTGAGAACAATATCCAGGTGAAGTTCTATTTACCGTGGCCATTGCTGTGGCCAAATTGGGAAGCAGCCAGGAGTAGACTATGTTGGCTTTTCATCCCATCGTCAATTAAGAACCAGTTGAAATACTTTTGCTTTCAGAAATTATTGGACAAAAATAAAAAAGAATAAGTAGTGATACCATTGTGAAATGTTCATTATACAAAAGCCGTGTGTTCTGACAGCTACTGCATTAAGCGTCTGTACTTCTGTACATGTACTCTATAGTACATTTTCTAGAAGTGCAACCACTTTCAGCTTGTCAAAGATTAACAATTCAGCAATTAATTCCCCCGCCCTCATGGCTGGCTTGATTTATTGTACCATCTGTTATTTTGAAAATGCCAGACATGAGGAGCTGCGAAGTTGTGAAGGAAGAGTTATCAGATAATAAGAGAGAAAAGGAGGAAGAAGAATTTGACAAATACATGACAACAGCGTGTGTATTGTGTATTGAAGTTGACCTTTGACCTTTTGGATATTAAATATAACTTAATCATTTTATCGATTACACATTTGGGTGAAAAGTTGCCATGATTACTGTACGAATTCTTGAGTTATGGCCAAAAATGTGTTTTGTGAGGTCACAGTGACCTTTGACCACTAAAATGTAATGAGCTGAGTCCAAGCAGACATTTGTGCTAGTAAAAAAAATCCCTGTGATAACACAAGACCGAAACAGTAAAAAATAAGTAATAAAAACGACAGTTGACAGTGAAAACTAGTTTATACTTCTTAATACTGCATGTGTTGTGCTCATTGATAAACAGAAGTTTATTCATTTCATTCAGTTTATAACAAACCTTGTTCTATAAAAAGTTATTTTACTTTAACTTGTCTCTATTGATCAAAAACATTGAACTTCAGCTACATTCTGAGGCTGTTTTGTACATGTTTTTCTAAATATAGCAACGTCTGATCAACCCACATCTATTTCAGGCTCAAATCATCAACTTCCGGTATAATCCCATCTGCCTTTGCCAATGCCCATTCCAAGTGCAGATACAGATACAGATAATGTTCACTACCTCATCCCTACTTTTCAGGTCTAGCGTCCCTCAAACCACTTTCCAACACTCACATTCAGACAGTGATGGCAGAGGCTGCCATGCAAGGTGCCAACCTGCTGATCAGGAGCGATGCAGCACTTCCTATCAAAAGCACACAAGGATATATTTATGGTCAGCCATTCACACACACACTCACACACCAATTAAACAGTGAGCGATTTGGGGTTCAGTATCTTGCCCAAGGACTCTGCACCATGACATGACCAAACCACCGACCCTCCAATTAGCGAATGACCCGCTCCAACTCCTGTATCACAGCCACCCCCAGACTACAGTCTGTGAAGTGTACTGTAAGTGAACAGAGAAGATAGCCATTAGATCCATTCTTAATTGCAGTGCTGCGGCTATGTTTCACTACACAATATTTTTGATTGACACGTCGTTTCACTGATACATTAAGTAAATAAAAGCTGACAGAATAAGTAAAATACAGAAGTTTAAACTTTTGGGTGTGCAGCAAAAATTAATTGACAACTGACACAAAAAAAGAAAATCTATTTAAATTAGTGAAAAGCCCGACAACATTGCCATAATGAATCCAACTGAACATGTTTGTAGAACATCAGTTCACAGGAACGTCTTGTCATAGACATGTCAAATGTGCTGTTTGTGTAACACCTCTAAGTAAATGGTAAATAACTTGCACTGTGCTTTTTTAACTTAATGGACAAAGTGCTTTACAACTGGCCTCTCATTCATCCATTCACACTCACACACATCAGACACTGATGAAATGCAGATGGACGTGACAGAGTTGCCATACAAAGTGCTAGCCTTCATCTTGAATCAAGGTAGAGGAGAGAAGAGACAGGTTCATATAGAGACCTGATACTAGAGGCCAGACTCACAACAAAGATCCATCTGTGTGTGTGTGTGTGTGTGTGTGTGTGTGTGTGTGTGCGTGCGTGCGTGTATGTGCATGTTTGTGTGTCACATAGGACAAGACAAACGTACATACGCTAGTGTAATTATTTACTAAAACTGCTACATGTGTATGTACTGTGTGTGCATCTAGAGACAACAACAGTACAACTCAGCCATGCAGACTCATGTGCGTGTAAGTGTGACTCTTAACACAGGCATGCATGTCTGTGTGCACATCTCGAGACTGCACAGACATACATGTGTGACTCTTAACAGTCAAGCTTCAGTTGCCAGAATCAACATGGACACTGTCAACACAGAGGGTGGAGAAAACCAGCTGATAGCTGATCATGTTTCATTATTGTTTTCTATCTGCTTTTGCTAAATTTCTCTACTCTAATTCTAAAATCAAGCTGTTAAAGTTACAGTGTGTAATATATTGAGTATTTAGCGACATCTAGCGGTGAGGTTTGAGATTGTAACACTTCCTTGCTCACCCCTCCCTTTCCAAAGTTGTTGGAGAAGCTCCAGAAGCTACAGTGACTCTCATGGACAAGAAACTAATTTTTCTAAATATGGACTCATTCACAACAGTGTTGAGTATTTCTACTAATTCAAGTGATGAGGTGAAGAGGTATTTAGTTATGTCGTCTATAAAACTATAGGTTATAACTAAAAAAAAAAAAAAGATTACCATTAGGATCATACAAAGAAATTATGGAGCACTGTGAAAAATATTCATAGAATGTATTAACTCAGTGATGAGCAGACTTCTCCTCAGTTTATCTGTCACACTAAGTCATTACTTTGACCGTCTTTGGCACATTCCCAGCCCTAAATATCTTAGTTAATGTCTATGTTCCTGTCTCACTGCAACAGACATGGAATAAATCTAAATAAATCTTTCTAATGCGACGTTACCACCAGCTCTCTGAGAGGCACAAACTGAGGCTACGGTGTGCTCATATTTAACATTATACGTGGCGGCATTTCTTTTCAGTGAAACGAATGTACTGCTAAAAAACATTATCTAGGTTTTAGTACCTTTAGCAGCGGGTTATTATACACTAATTAAAACATACTTGTGAATATTATATTCCATTTCTGCCAAGTCTGTTCTGCTAGATGCCACTACATATTACACACTGTACCTTTAAGTCAAATTAGGTGTCAGGCGATCATTATTCAACTTTGATTTTTTTTTTGTTTGCTTTTTGTAAAGACAAACATGGGCAGGCTTGGAAAATCGGGGGTTTTTTTTATAAATTAGCCTAACACAAATTATATAAAGCCACAGATTGTTTTATTTATTTATTATTATGATTAATTACTGATGAATTAATGATTTGTTAATTGACAAATATGTTGTGTCAGTTTGAATTTGTTATGACCCATATTTACATTTCTTGTTAGGTGGCAACCTCTAGTGGCCCTAGTAATGATTACGGCAGCGAGGAGGACGGGGTGAGCGCAGTTACATTGGTCAGATGCAAAGCACTACTGAACAGCACCTGCCTCAATACCTGACACTTAGTACAGTATGGCTCCATCCAAATCTCCACCCTCCGGACTTGCAGACTGATGCCTCGTTTCCACAAGTGTGGGTGTACGGAGGTGAGTCAACTGGAAGTCCATTCTTTCCTATGGGAATATCTCTGTGATATCCGATGTGTCTGTGAAACTCCTCCCCTCTATAATATTTCAGTCTGGAATTTGCCCCCAGTACATTCCACAAATTGAACTTTCGCCGTGGATTTAGCTTAGTTAACATGCTGCTCACTAGCAAACACTATAGATTATTCTAATCCCTGTATGTAGTTGACGGGGTGGTGATAAACAAACCAAATTAGCCGTTCACCCATGGCTAAACAGGTAGTTTATATCCATCTGTAAAGAACTGCATTTCCTTGCATTGGAGACGAGGGGCATCCATATATTTACAGATCTATGGACACCAGTCACACACGTATGTTGAAACTAGGTGTGAGCCCTGGCGGATTTCAGTTATACGTGCCATGACATGTTCACTGGCATCACATCAAGTCTGTGAGTGTGTGAGACAGCAAGGCAAATACACCACTGATAGACAGCCCTAAAGACTACAAAAATAAAATCAATTTGCTTACCTCTATAGCCTTTACTTCTATTGATTTGAACAAGTCAGGAAAATCACTTGGAGCCATTTCAAAGCAGTTACAGATCCCAAGATCAACTGTCCAAACAAGTGTTTGCAAGTATAAAGTGCATGGCACAGTTGTGTCACTGGATCACAATCAGGAAGAAAACACAAACACCTGCTGCTGAGAGAAAACTGGTCAGGATGGTCAAAAGTCAACCAAAAACCACCAAAAAGCAAGTCTGCAATGAATTAGAAGCTGCTGGAAGACAGGTGTCAGTGTCCACAGTCAAGTGTGTTTTGCATCAACATGAGCTGAGAGGCTGCCATGCAAGAAAGAAGCTCTTTCTCCAGACGCTGTACCTTAAAGCTCGACTGAAGTTTGCTGCTGATCACATAATGATCACAAAAAACCTTCTGGAAGAAAACTCCGTGGTCACATGAAACAAAAAATGAGTTGTTTGGCCACAATGAGCAGCAATATGTTTGGAGGAGAGAAGGTGAGGCCTTTAACCCCAAGAACACCATACCTACTGTCAGGCATGGTGCTGGTAGTGTTATGCTGTGGGTCTGTTTTGCTGCCAGTGGATCTGCTGCTCTAAAGAAAGTAAATGGAATAATAAAGAAGGAGGATTATCTCCAAATTCTTCAGGAAAACCTAAAATCATCAGCAGAAGATTGGCTCTTGGATGCAGGTGGGTGTTCCAACAGGACAATGATCCCAAATACACATCAAAAGTTGTAAAGGAATGGATCAATCAGGCTAGAATTTAGGTTTTGGAATGGCCTTCCCAAAGTCCTGACTAGAACCCCATCGAGAACATGTGGACTGTGCTGAAGAAACAAGTTTGTGCCAGGAAGCCAACAAATTTAGTTCAACTTTACCGATTGTGTCAAGAGGAGTGGTTAAAAATTCAGTCAGAGGACTACCAGAAGCTTGTGGGCGGCTATTAAAAGCACCTACTTGATGTGAAAATGGCCAAGACAAAGTGTGTCGTCACATTTGATGTAATTCTGTTTATGTTGTTATTTTAGGGGTGATATTTCTGTCTGAGGAACTATTATGAGCCATTTTAACTTGGAGGTGTTCACTAATAGTATGTTTAAAGCCCCATACCGTTCCTTAACTGTACAGATAAAGACAGTTATATATATTAAAGATTAATCTTCATTTTAGGCAGGCAAATAGTCCTTGCTTCAAACAAGGATTTGTTGTTACCTGGTCTAGCAGATGCAAAGTTGTGTCCCTCAATGTTGTGGTCTTAATGTTTGCTGTATGACCAACTGTGTGTCAAGCCCATTATTTTTCAGTCACACATTGCTCCCTCACACAAATACACACACACTTACACATAGTGTGACCTCACCTCTAAAACGTGCTCTGTTTGTTGTTCACGGTCTAGTTTCCTTGGGGTTGTGGTGATCAGTCCTGAGACAGAAAAAAAATCACAGCAGAGAAACAATTATAAGAGACTAAACACACACAAGTAAGCCAATTGAGCAAAGTGACATGTTGTATATTATACATACATACAAACACATATACGTGTGTGTGTATGTGTGTGTGTATAATATATACATATATACATAAACATACATACATATTCATATATATATACATACATACATACATACATACATACACACATATACATACATACATATACATCATATATAAATACATATACATACATATATATACATACATACATTATATATACATGATAGGCAATTTATTGAAAACTGCATTTAAGACAAATCCCAAATACCTAACATTTCAAAAGGTACCTTTTCTGTTATTATGGTCAGTCTGATCACTGCATCGAGAATCATTTTGAGACATTGGAAAACAGTTAAACGTCCAAATATGAAAGAGTGGGTGGACGCAATGGTCAAGACTGCATCTTATGAGTCCATGCTCAACAGATTAATAGGTAAACTGGAAGATGGGACCATCTCCTGGGACTTCTTTTGGACACATAAAAACTGAGGAAGACCCTGGTTTGAGGTCAGGAAGGACTGAGATCCCTCAGTGACTGAAACATTCTTATTTTTTTGTATTATTTTATTTTTCATGCCATGCACTATAAACTGGATTTTGACTTACATGTAGACTTAGAGAGACTTTATTGTCATTCAGTGAGCAACAAGTGAACACAGAATGAAATTTCGTGTCAGAGACTCAGCATAGAATTAAAATATGAAAGTATATCAAAAAAATTCCACAATAAGAATTTTGGCTGTTCCAAAGTCGAGGCTTAAATCTAAAGCCGACCAAGCTTTTTCTGTCACAGCCCCTCGACTTTGGAACGACCTACCTGAGGAGATAAGGCTTGCAGAATCAGTAACTTCTTTTAAATCACTTCTTAAAACCCACTTTTATAGACTCGCCTTTTTGTGATGTCGTCTCCTCTTTTACTTTTTAATTTTTAAGTTTCATTTTATCACTTCTTTATTTATTCATTTATTTTTATCTTCCCAGTTTTGTTTGTATTCTCTGTATTTTACTCTATATAATTACTTAATGATCTACCATTTCTTATATGTTTCCATTGCTCTTATATGAAATGTTTTTATTGCACTTTATTGCTCTGTTTGTCTTAATTGTTCCTGAGTATCCTGCTTCTGCTTTGTTTGTCAAAGCACTTTGTAAACCCTGTTTTTAAAGGTGCTATATAAATAAAGTTATTATAAAAGTTATTATAAATATCAAAAACAGAAACATACTGAAAGTGCATTCAGGTATCCAGAATAAACGAGTTCAGCAGTCTGATAACATGGGGGAAAAAGCTGTTACAGAGCCTTGTGGCCCTGCACCGAATGCTGCAGAACCTCTTTCCAGTGGCCAGCATGGAAAACAGTCCATGGTGAGGGTGGGAGGAGTCTCTGATAATATTCCCAGCTCGGGACATGCAGCACTTGGGAGCAATGTCCTGAATGGAGGGGAGAGAAGTCCCAATGATCTTCTCCGCTGTCCTCACCACTCTCCTCACATTCCTCCAATCAGAGGCTTTGCAGCTTCCACACCACATGGCGATGCAGCTGGTCAGGATGCTCTCTATGGTGCTCCTGTCGAATGTAGTGAGGAGGGGCGGGGGCAGGAGGGCTCTCTTCATCCTTCACAGGAAGTGCAGACGCTGCTGTGCCTTCTTGACCAGTGCCGCAGTGTTCACAGACCAGGTGACGTTGTCTGTGATGTGCACCCCCAGGAACTTGGTGCTGCTGACCACCTCCACAGCCGTGTTGTTGATGAGAAGTGGAGCGTGGCTGGGCTGCTTCTTCCTGAAGTCAACAATGATCTCTTTAGTTTTGTCCACGTTCAGGATCAAGTTGTTTTTGCTACACCAGCCCACCAGCTGCTCCACCTCCTCCCTGTAAACCAGGTCGTGGTCATCCCTGATGAGGCCCACCACTGTTGTGTCATCAGCAAACTTCACAATGTGGTTGGTGCTAGCCCTTGGGATGCAGTTGTGAGTCATCAGAGTGAACAGCAGGGGGCTCAGGACACAGCCTTGAGGGGAGCTTGTGTTGAGGGTGATGACACTGGAGGTATTCTGACCGATCCACACTGACTGTGGTCTTTCAGTGAGGAATTCTAGCAGCCAGTTGCACAGGGGGGTGCTGAAGCCCAGGGGTCCCAGTTTGTCTACCAGATGCTGTGGAATGATGGTATTAAACGCTGAACTGAAGTCCAGGAACAGCATCCGAACATGAGTTTTTTCTCCTCCAGGTGTGCAAGGCTCAATGGAAGAGCGGTGGAGACGGCATCCTCAGTGGAGCGGTTTGGCCGGTAGGCAAACTGGAAGGGGGCAAATGTGGCAGGGAATCTGGAGGTGATGTGCTCCTTTACTAGCCTTTCAAAGCACTTCATCATAATAGGAGTGAGTGCAATGGGCCGGTAGTCATTGAGTGATGTGATCTGAGGTTACTTTGGCACTAGGATGATGGAGGCAGTTTTGAAACATAACTGAAACGGACTTTGGCTTGATCCAGTGAGGTGTTAAAAATGTCTGTTAGGACACAAGCCAGCTGATCTGCACATTCCCTGAACACCCACCCAGGTATGTTGTCAGGGCCCGGAGCCTTCCGTGAGTTGACACTCCTCAGAGACCTTCGCACCTCAGCTATGTCAAGGTAGAGTGCCTTTTCATCCCGGTGGGGAACAGTGTTGTTCAGTGCCTCAAACCTCCCAAAGAAGTTATTTAGTTCATTTAGGAAGTCCATGTCATCGTCACACGCAGGAGGGGCAATCCTGTAGTTGGTGATAGTCCATATGCCTTGCCACATATCCCTGGTGTTAGCGGGATCATGGAAAAAGTCTTGGATTTTTCGACTGTGAGCACGCTTTGCTAGTCTGATGGCACGGTTCAAGTTGGCTCTTGCTGTTGTCAGTGCCATCTCGTCGCCAGACTTGAAGGCTGAGTTCCGTGCCTTTAGCATTTTGCGTACTTCATCAGTCATCCAGGGTTTTTGGTTGGCCCAGGTGGTGATGGATTTGCTAGCGCTGACGTCCTCCATGCATTTGTTGATGTAGGCTGACACAGACATGGCATTCTCATCTATGTTGATGTGATCATTAAAAGTGGCAGCTGCTTTGAACATATTCCAGTCAGTGCACTCAAAACAGTCCTGTAGTGCCTCCATAGCCCCCTCAGACCACACCCTCACCTGCCTCACTGTAGGTTTTCCTCTGACCAGCAGGGGCTTATATACTGGAATTAGCATAACAGATAGATGATCTGAAGAGCCAAGATGGGGCGGGGGGCTGCTCTGAATGCATCTTTCATGGTTGTGTAAGCCATGCCTAATGTATTTACTCCCCTAGTTGCACAATTCACATGCTGGTGGAAATGTGGGAGAACTGACTTCATGTTGACCTGGTTGAAATCCCCAGCCACAATGAAAAAGCCCTCAGTGTGAGTAGATTGCAACTCACTGATAGTCCGGTAGAGAACTTTCATGGCCTCTTTAGTGTCAGCGCTAGGGGGGAACGTACACAGCAGTGATGGAAACTAAAGGTGCGTTCACACCGGACCTTTTATTTTTGTTGCTGGCGACAAGTTTACATATTAAGTCAATGCAAACGAGCGACTGAGCGATTAATCGCTCAGGCGAAATATCGCTGGGGCTCCGAGCGACAGCGACCGAGCGACGGAGCGAAAAAGCGCTCAATCGCTCTGTCGCTCGAGATGAGAAATCCCAAGTCTCTGGCCATCAGTCGCTTGTCGCTCAGCGCTGATAGGCTGCCGTAATCTATGTGTAACTATGACAACTACTAAAACCATGGTCGTAATACAACTCCACCGGTCCGGAAGTGCAAAGCCGGCTTTACGTTGACACACACACACGCACACACAGCCACTCGCCGGACACCAACTACAGGCGCTCCTCAGCTGGGATGGAGCGCCTGTAGTTGGTGTCCAACCGGGCAATCCTGCCTCCGATTTTGGCCAACAGCTCGTCAAACTGTCAGTCATGCTGGACCAATACAAACGGGAAGAAATGAGCGCCTCCGAGCGACGTGAAATTCACTGAAATCGCTTGAATGACGTCATCAGAGTGATCTGTTGAATTGTGCCGACGAGCGACTGCAGCTGAGCGACAGAGCGATTTTTTTGGAGCGACACGAGCGACAGCGACAAAAATAAAAAGTCCGGTGTGAACGCACCTTAAGGAAAACTCCCTGGGCAAATAGAATGGTCTGCAGTTTACATTGAGAAGCTCTTATTAGCTCTTATAGCACTCCGAGGCTATGTTAACACTCCCGAGAAGTCATGTCTATGAAGCCGAAGTCACTGGATGATCGTAATTCCAGCAAGAGATGGCGATCATATATTAATTTGTAGAGATTTTTGCCGTTTTTTGGCATATAAATATTCTAAACTATCATGAGCCAGTGTAGCCACAGCCGGACAGGGCGCCGCCATCATGAATATTAGACAGCCTGTCTGTGTTTTTATTTTTATTTGGGTGTTTTGTCATTTGTTTTTTATTTGCCATGTCTTGTGATGTCTGTGCCATGATTGGAGGGGGTTGGGGGGTTTGTGGATGCCATTTACCATCGATCTGTTGTTCATTTTGTTTTGTTGTTTTGTGTTTTGTCTTGAAATTTGAAAATTTCAATAAAAATTTGAATTACAAAAAAAGAGGCTGTTCATCAGCTGATCAAAAGTTTAAGACCATAAGCCCAAAAAAACTCAAAAAAGGACTCAGTAGTGAGTAGCCCCACCGTTCTTGTTGATCACTTCAAAAATTCGTGTAGGCATGCTTGATGCGAGTGTTTCCAGGAGGCTGGAGGGAAGGTTGCTCCATGTGGTGAAGATGGCTTTACGAAGGGCATCCACGGTCTGGAACTGACGTTCGTTTTTGTTAACGTTATTCTCCTAAAAGAAGTCACAACTCCTTCCTCAGGCAGGCGTTGTGAACTACAGTGCTGTCCTGTTGAAAGACTCAGCCATCACCGCACAGACGAGGGCCCTCAGTCAAGAGGGTTGCTCGCTGCAACATCTCCACATAGCCAGCCGCTGTTTGACGCCCCTGCACAACCTGAAGCTCCACTGTTCCATTAAAGGAAAAAGCACCCCAGAACATGATGGAGCCTCCTCCACTGTGCCGCGTAGAAAACATCTCCAGTGGGAGCTCCTTGTCATGCCAGTAACGTTGGAAGCTATCAGGACCGTCCAGGTAAAACATTTTCTTGTCAGAGAATAAAACTTTCTTCCACCTTTCAAAGTCCCATGTTTGGTGCTCCCTTGCAAAGTCCAAACGGGCAAGTTTGTGGCATGGGAGGAGACATGTTCTTTGAAGACGTTTTTTGTTCTTTAAGCCCTTCTCTCGCAGATGCCGTCTTATGGTTATTGGGCTGCAGTCAGCATCAGTAAGGTCCTTAATTTGGGTCGAGGATCAGGCTGTGTCTTAACGGACAGCCCATCGGATCCTCCGGCTCAGCACAGGTGAAATTCCTTTGGGTCTTGACTTTTTTGTCCCATAATCCACAGGATCTTTTAAGAAATTTAATATGACTGCGTCCCACCTCGGCAGCGATGGCATGTTGCGAGAGGCCTTGCTTGTGCAGCTCAACAATCCTGCCACGTTCAAAGACAGAAAGCCTTTTTGCCTCTGCCATCAGGAGGTCATGACAGTGTGAATGTCTGACAGAAAATGACATGAAAGCCAGATTTTAGCATGGATTTTGACTTTTTAAGGCTATGGTCTTAAACTTTTGATCAGCTGATGAACAGCCTGTTTGAGTTTGAATGCAGTTTTCAACAAATTGCCTACTCTCTATTTTTTGTCTCTTGCTCCTATTTCTTCTTTTTGCATGTGTATACACATGTTGCCAGTTTGACCTCACATCAAAACTTCACATGCCGCATGTCTGAACCCAACATTGCGCTGCTCTGAGAGGTGGACAAAAAAGAGCTCAGAAAATAGGGAAGAGCAACAGCATCGTGGGCAAGAATGTGAAAAGAGAAGAGTGCTTAGAGAGGGATATTGCTGACACTTCATCTATTAGGTGTGAACAGTGGACTGTTTGAGATATTTACAACAACTCTGCCTGCCACACTGCAGCAAGCAGAGTTGTTAGCTGCAGCTATTCAAGTGTCTCCTTTATTAGTTAAATAACAGTATTACTATACTATATAGTAATACTATTATACTTAATCATCATTATCTGCTTCACTTACCAGTCTTGCTTTCTTTTTTGTTCATCCTCTTTTTTTCTCTCTCTTTTTTCACTTCCAGACATAACTCCTCCTTATTTTCCTTTATTGACATTTAGTACAAACTTTGAGAAGTTATGCGAAACATGCAAGATCGACAGGAATGGCGTTGAAGCCCTTTCAGGGAGGTTTCCTACCGAGATGTAAATGCAAATGGTCCATCTGTTGTTTAAGTGGGAGGGGGTTGCAGTCACTGCGGTAGCAATATTTTGAGACATTGCTGTAAAGTAAAGTTTCCCATTCCTCGAGGGCCCCCCAATGGCCTGCCAGGCAGTGACTAGTGTCTCTCAATAAGTTAGGTCATAAGAGTACATGCAATACAAAACAAAGTTAAAAGTATATACAAAAACACACACTCAAATCATACAGAGAACCATAATCACATAGAGCAAGCCTTGAGATCATGGGAGCGACCAGTCTAAGGTGTGTTTTAAACAGTCCACAGACTCAGCCAATCTAATGGAAGGGGGAGATTGTTCCAGAGTCTGGGTGCCAGGACCGTAAAAGAGCAGTCTCCTTTGGTTTTTCATTGAGGCACGTGTAATAACCAAGAGGTTCTGGTTAGATGACCTAAGAGGCCGGTCGGTGGTATATGGGGTCAGTAGGTCAGAAATATAAGCTGGGGCTAAGCCATGTAGTGCTTTGTAACCAATTAAAAGAATCTTAAAATCAATTCTAAACTTTACTGGCAACTAGTGCAGAGAGGCTAAAATTGATAATTGAACCAATCTGCTGGAGAATGCTATATGTAGAATTGTTGGAGCCTGTAATAAGAATCTCAGTTAAACAGTTGCGAAGACGATATAGCTTGAAGTCATGATTTGGTTTTACTGAGACATATAGCTGAGTGTCATCCCCATCCGCATGATAGGAGATACACAACCAAACAGACTGATTATAGTGCCCAGGGGGTGCATATACAGAGAGAACAGGATGGGACCAAGGATTGACCCTGAGGCACCCCAAACAACAGTGGAGCGGAAGATGACTCATAATTACCCATGGCACAAGAAATAAAAGATACCAAAATATACTTTTTATTTTTAATTTGTGAGTCTTAACAAGGCAGTCTCAAGCAGACAGCCTTTTATAAATATATGTGTGTGTGTGTGTGTGTGAGAGAGAGAGAGAGAGAGAGAGAGAGAGAGAGAGAGAGGGAGAGAGAGAGAGCGTGTGTAGTGGCTGTGCAGCCAAACAAGAGAGACTGATGCTCAGAGCAAATAGGTGCTGTCAATTGGTTAGGATAGAAATCCTCAAGACTAAAGCCAAGTTCCTATGTTTTGCTTGTGATCTGCTGAGTTAATTGATTCATGATGTTGAAGTTAGCAACAACTTTGGCGCAGGAGCAGAAAACGAAAGTAGTAATGGTTAACAGCTTTTTAAGTGTGATGTAAGCACAAGATCTTATGCAGTGTTGTGGACAACTATACTGGTTAAAATAGGTGTAGCTGCACGTGACTCAATGACGTGTGTTTCTAGAATTTGTCTCAGTTGAACAAGCTGTAAGAGTAGTGTTGGGACCGTCCACATGGTTCTGACGTTGGATCGGCCTGTGTGCAGCTCAATGCTTTAATGCAGCTTCCTTGCACAAAAACCTTATAAACAAAGGAAAGTGCAACGACCCTTATGTCCCGTAGGGGGCGCCTGCTTGTCACAGCCCCCAGGTTTGAAAATCCCATCTCCCATTGTCTGCGAGCGCACCTGAACGCGTCAGTTTCCCAGAGTTACGTGTTGCTGGAAGCATCGCCTTTCTCCTACGCAACTATTACTCTAAGGGAGCATACAGATGTCCAGATTTATTTTTCCTGCCTAGGCCGCAGTCTTTCATCTCGCCGGACAAGCCAAAACTGCGCCGTGTTCAAACACGCTCCGGATCCTGAAAAGATGCTGTGCAACCAGCCTCTCTTTACCTGACTGCAGAAGGAGGATAATTTTATTTTTCCTCAGAAAATGCCCGCTTTTGCCCGTTTTCTTATTGCCCATGTCGACTACGCTGTCTTAACAGCATCGCAGGACGCTGCATCGCCTTTAATCCATGCCGAGGAAGCGAGCTGGATTAAGGAAGACACGACCACAAGTGAGGCTTAATTAGTGTCTGGGCAGATACTATAAGTTAGCGTGTATTGTATGCTTGTGAGCTACATTGTTCTTTGTAAGTTTGTGGACCGCCGTGTCCCTCTTTTTATTGCTGGTTGTTTTACGTTGTAAAACACGTTGTTTGCTTTCTCTTTTCGCTCATCACGAGCTGATTTGAGCCCCTCCACGCCGCGGAGCGGGAGTGTTAGCTTAGCCGCCGCTAAGGGCGTTAGCCCTTTGTCTTCCTCTCTCTTTTTCTCTCTCTCTCTCTTTAACTATCCTACATGTACACGCATATTAGGGGTTACGCTCGCACACATGTAATCTTATGGGCGACCTGTTGGAGACTTATGGTTGATGACCTCGCTATAACATAAAATATGTGTGTCTCGTGATATCTCCCTTTTATGATTTCAGAGACGGACGCCTCGTGGTAGCACATCCACCTTTTGTGGAACAGTAGGTCACTTTCCCTACAAATTCATCTCGTGTGCAATCAAAGTGCACACGAGGCCAACGGCAGTGTAACCATTGCCGTTGTTCAGATCTCGCGCGTTCGTTCATTTGACTAGCTTTAGGTGACGTATTTACGTCCACCATTTTTGGAATTCTAGACATATGATTCAGCAAAATCTATTGTCCTTTTTGAATCTGTATCCACGCATGACTGCTCCAAGTCACGTTTTGGCCATTTTTGTAGTCAAACGAACGAGAGTTCCCAATTCCGGTTTCGGCCATTTTTGTAGTCCTTTCAACGGAACACTCCGTGACATCACCCTCCAAGGGAGCGTGACCGCCATTTTGGCTCTCGGCCATTTTGTTTCTTTGACTACAACTGCCATCTTGGCTCCTCTTTCTTTGTCTCTGACACACACACACACACATGCTTGTTTGTTATTTGTGCTAGAGTTTGTCTTAGTTTAGTTTCATAGTTTAGCTGCTTTGGTTGAGTAATTGATTTGTGTTTATTGAAGGTATCATTGATTTAATCAAGTTGCTAACAATAATAAAATCTATTATATTGTACATAGCAGTTTTCTGTGATTATTTTGTGCATATGTTTTGTAGCATTTACTGGTTGTGATGGTCAGTGCTCACATTCATTTCCTTCACTGTTCCTTTTAATTGTAAATATTTTACAAATATTTACATTTAAAGTGAACCCTTCTTTGAGACTAATTTTGGTCTGGTTATTGGTCCCTGATTTCAGGGTGGTGCCCCGTTTTTAAAGATTTGAAAATTAATTTTATTAATTTTTATTTTATCAATTTTAATAATTATTTTCAATAATTATTCATTCCTAATAACAACACCCGCCCTACCATCATTCCCAACAGTAGCTTCACAGCCATAGCCTGCCAACTACTGCTGCACTTACACTAATAACATCCAAATGCTGTGCTTCAGCCAAGAGTCACTATGATACCACAGAAAGAAAAGTGAGGATTAAATTAGAGAGGAAATGATAAGTAGAGAGTAAACATAGTGCAAAAGAGACAATAAGGCAGACTGACAGAGGAAATAAAAAATGTGTAAGGGGAAAGACTTATAGATGATCTGCAGTCCCTAATCAATGTTTTATAATGACAAAATCAAATATTCAACATCTGCCATCAAGTGAGAGAGATACAAACACATAGCTGAAAAAAAACTATGAGGAGAAGAAAGGAGAAAGTTGAAGGGAAATCACAGTGTGATGAGAGAGAACATGAGAAGATGAGGATGACAATATAAAAAACTGGAGCAGAGAATATTTTTCAATAAAAACAGAAAGAGAAAGGAGTCATTGTCATTGCTTGAGATGAGTGGGAGGCATAATATTAAATTCAAAGCAAAGGGGTCTTGACTAAGGAATGGATAAATATAGCAGCAGCCAATTATACCCCTCTGCACCAGAGCCTTGTCTGCAGATAAGCATGAGGCTGCATATAGGAACATTAACACACATATCCCCTATATGTGTGTTAATGTTCCAAGACAATGTTGTTGCTGATTCTCGCAGCATCCTCCCTATCCCCCTCCTATTCACTCTTTCTGCTTCAACCTACACAGGTGCTATTTGAAAAAATTCCCTCAACGCCAGTGCTGCACAAAGTACCTTCAATTAGGTAACTGTATATACTATATAGTTATCATCACTCAACCTAATGCCAGTATGATCATCACAAACCCCAGAAAAACTGTGTCAGGACTAGATAAAGGGAGATATGTTACACAATCAAACAACATCAAAATAAAAGCCTTAGTTTACAACATTGCAGTAATTGTAAACTTGAAAAGGTGAAAACTTGCAAGCAACAAACTGTGATATTATTTTATAATCTGGTGTATAAATAATAGCTGTAATGAAGTCCTCCTCAGTCCGGTGAAATTATCCACTCCACTGTGTAAAGTATACAATCAGTTTTGCCCTCATTCATCTTCTCATGCAGATTTTCCATTTTTCTTTACTTCCCATTATTTCATTTTTTTAGCATCTGTTAAACTTTTTGTTAAATGTCAAACTGTTTGGTTATAGGGACATAATAGAATTTGTGTTATCATGGGATTTCAACAGTGGTATGGCATAAATGTAATCATAGCCTGCCTACCGCCCATTGTTTTGTATACATTTTTTAGTAGCTAAGACTTTTCTGTGTATGATAGCTAAAACCAGTGCTCCAAGTGGTAGGCTACTAACCTGTACACAGTACTGGCAAATGTACAATTTACAAATCTGATTAAGTGCCAAACAGCACCAGAAGAAGAAGAGCTCTTACACATTAGCCATTTAATTACAGTTTAGCTAGCTTTAGCTAACAGTTAACAATTTAGTGTCGTTTTAGCTGCTTTAGTTTTTTTTCACAAGAGCAGAGGAGGCAGATCATGTGAGTAAATTCCACAAAAATACAAACACAACGGGGGCACTGCTGCGTGGGTGAGATGCAGACCTGAAATTCAGCAGCTCCCAACAGGTGGAATTTCAATCGATCAAAAAAACCATTTAGCCAATGTCTTACTTTTGAAATAGTTGCGGGACGTTTATTCCACATTTTGAAGCAACAACTTTAAGTTCTCCGTGCCAAGAATGTCGAGTTCAGGCAAACTTAAGGCCAAAATGTTGCAGGGAGCTTTTGCTTCTGCTAGCCAAACTACTCAAGCTAGTGAGAAAGAGGAGGTAATAGCAACTATGCTCAGAGATATAATACAGTCTTTGAAAGCGGACATCTGTAACTCAATCGAGGCTGCCGTTAAGGGACTTCAAGCTGATATTGCCACTGTTAAGTCGGAGTTGAGTACGACTACAGGAGCCCTACAGCAGACCATAAATCTCCAAGAGGAAAGACTAGCCGCTGTGGAGGACTCCGCCACAAAGACTAGTGACAGCTTGGCTGAGGTGGAAGTAACCGTAAGTGCTCTAAAAGGGGAGATTCGTGCACTTCAAAATAAATGTGAAGATTTAGAGAACAGGTCGAGGAGAAACAACCTAAGGATAGTCGGCATTGCAGAAGGGGAAGAGGGCAAAACTCTGACAGCGTTTATCTCCAACCTCCTAAAAGACCTGTTGAATCTCGAAGATCTACCACTTATCGACCGAGCTCATCGATTAGCCCAAGTTAAGCCAAAGCCGGGGCAACCACCCAGACCTTTCATTATGAGGGTCCGCTTCTTCCACGTTAAAGAACAGATTCTGGCCCGAGAGAAAGGAAATCTCCGATACAATGATAAGGCCATACACATCCTTGGAGATCTGGCCGCTGGTGAGGCGAAGAGAAGGGCGGCTTTCAACGACGTAAGGAAGACTCTACAGAACATCCCGGGTGCCCGGTTTGGCTTCAGACATCCCGCTACATTCAGAATCACAATGCCTGGTGGAGAAGAGCATCGTTTCACGGATCTACAGAAGGCTATGGACTATGTCAAATCAGCCTCGTCAGAAACTACAGATTCAGAATAGTCCCTGGACTGCAATGGGCTTCTGCCTTCTGAATGCAAAGGTAAACTCGTAATCTCTCCTCTTTTTTTTTTTTTTTTCTTCTAATGGTTAGCACATTTGTGAATGTTTAAAATACGGTTCTGGATAGACAGTGCTGCCTGCTGGTGATTAGGTAGGCTATTCCTGACTTCCAAACATCGCAAGTCTAGTGTTTCAGCATGGATCTAGCTATGCTTTTTGGTCTTGCAGTCATTACTTCGTGACACCTGAAGGTAATGTTTTGGGGTTTTTTTCTCACCCTTCTTTTACGGTTTGAGTACAGCTGTGGTTACACAGCTTTAAAGCTGGTAAAGCTTTATGTTTGGGTATAGAGTGAGTTTGCGCCCATGTTGGGGGGGTGTTTGGGTGGATGGGAACAATGGGCTTGATGTAGTAATATGTTTTTGTGTTTCTAAATGTTGTTTTTACCCTCTTAATGTGTTTCTGTGGCCACAATACCTCTGGCTTTACCTTTGCTGTGGACTGTATGACAGTATGTTCTCTCTAAAAACATGGCTTGCATTAATTTTGCTAGCTGGAACGTTGCTAGCTGGAACGTAAAAGGATTAGGTCGACCCACTAAGCTCAATAAGGTGTTGGCCCATTTAGATAGCATGCATATACAGATTGCATTCCTCCAAGAAACTCATCTGTCTCTCTCTGATCACGTAAAATTGAGAAGAAAGTGGGTTTCCCAAAGTTTTCATTCTCTTTTCAATAGCAGAGCCAGGGGGGCTGCTATCATAATACATAGAAATGTTTTTACTTACTTACATTTACTGCTTCAGATGTCATTGCTGATAGAAATGGGAGATGTGTTAGTGTGACCTGAACTCTATTCAATACTCCTGTAGTGCTGGCTTATGTCTATGCTCCTAATTATGATGATGAGGGTTTTTTTTGTTAGATTTCTGTCATCCATCCCAAACCTTGACTCACACCATCTGATAATTGGAGGCGACTTCAACACATGCTTAAACCCAATGTTGGATAGATCGTCCAAGAGACAAATAACTACATCCAGGTTGGCAAAGGCGATAAACAATTTTCTCAAAGATTATGCAGTTGCAGACATATGGCATTCTCTTAACTCAACTACTAGGGCTTACTCTTTTTTTTCTAATGTTCACCAAACCTTCTCCCATATTGATTATTTTCTTTTAGACAAGAAACTTCTTCCATTAGTCAGGGCTTGCACATATGAAACAATTGTAATTTCAGATCACTCACCACTCTTATCTCCCTTAAATTGAAATTTAATGATATACCTATAACCAGTAGGCGATATGAGGGGGGATGCCGTCCCCCTTGTTAGTAAAATTACCAAAAAGCATCCCCCTTGTTAACCTGCCATCACTCTCCATCCCCTAGTAGCAGAAAGTGTGTTACAAATCACAAGTGGCCGTGATCGACGGCGCACAGTGGAGTCTAGCCGTGCACGGCTGCTTTGCATTCAGGCTGCCTGGTCGATTTTTGACGGAAGCCGCAACAAGCTGCACAGAGCAGATCGCACCGGCAGGAAGTCAGAGACACAGGAATGGCATAGAGCATCCGGTCAATTTTCAAAATAAAACACCCTGTGCAGACTCCCGATTGCATGAAAACGAAAAATGACCAGATCAACCAAATCTGAGCAAGTCAACAAAATCGGGCAGGTAAAAGGCTCGGTTCTGAAACGTTCCCGCTGGGTTCTCTTTATACATTCTTGGTATGACATGTTGGTAATTGTCATTTTTTTGCTGGTTTATAGTTTAACCATTAGTGAGGTAGCTGTTACATTTCCTGACACCAGCTGTTTTATCCCCGTTGAAGCGCACTCTGCTGGACAGACTATGTCATTACACCAATTATAAATTAGCCCAAGCATTTTTTTCTGCATTATAGTTTTTAAATATAAGGTTTCACTGGTGCATATCGGACAATATATACACCGATAACGATATATCTGTGATAGGCTAATGTCGACCGAAAAAAATCGGCCTACCGATGAATCAGTCAGGCTCTACTATTTTGCACAATGTTCATTGTGTGTCCTTCAAGGAATTTAGATGGTTAAAAATTCCAAGGGGTCATGTAACTTAAAATGACCCTGCTTGTAGTGTATTGTGAGAAACTTGAGGAAACCCTGCCTGAATAAACTCAGTCCACTGCATACAATTTAAAGGTGTATTTACTCATTACTTTAATACAGTTATAAAAAGACAATTGTAGTAGGGAGAGAAGGAAGATAACTGGATAAAATGGAATTGTAGAATTAGAAATGTCACAGTTATGGTTAAGGCATCAACAATGTTCTTTGGGAGGTGTACATAGGTGTGTCGGGGCAGGGTGGTGCTCCCATTCAGCCATCCCCCCTGTTAAAAACAGGGGGGATGGCAAATCACCTACTGCCTATAACTCATCCACGCTGGAGATTTAATACAAATATGCTGTCAGATGAAGATATAGTTAAGTTCATTACCACTAACTGATGTCTACATACAAACAAATTCCACACTCCATCCTCCTTGAGATGGAACAGTTCTTTACAGATATTGCTCTCCCCAGATCGACCAAGCCACAATGCAGTCTCTAGACAGACCACTATCTCCTGAGGAGGTGGCAAAAGCTGCTTTACAAACTAACAAAAGCCCGGGCCCTGATGGGTTCCCAGTGGAATTTTATAAAACATTTTATGCAGAGTTGGTACCAATGTTATTGCACATGTATAATGAGTCATTTGAATCAGGTAGTTTACCCAAAACATTACGTGAGGCTTCTATCACATTGCTATTGAAGAAAAATAAAGACCCCCAATCCTGTGGCTCCTACCGCCCTGTGTCTCTTCTGCCTGTAGATTTCAAGATTTTAGCAAAGGTCCTGGCCACACATCTGGAATCCATACTCCCACTTATAATTTCTCCAGACTCCAGTCTACTACACCTGAAGTTGTAGTTTCATTAGATGCCGAAAAGGCGTTTGATCGGGTGGAGTGGAGGGACTTGTTTTATACATTAGAAAAGTTTGGCTTTGGACATAAGTTCATATCATGGGTCAAGCTGTTGTATATGGACCCTGTCTCTTCAGTAAGGACAAATAATGTTTCATCTGAGCTCTTCTCAGTGTCCCGTGGCACACGACAGGGGTGTCCTCTGTCACCCCTGTTGTTTGCTATTGCAATTGAGCCTTTAGCACTGTCATTATGCCAGATGACACAACTGACCGGGATTTTTAGAGAGGGCCAAGAACATAGGGTCTCCCTATATGCGGATGACCCCTTGCTATACCTCTCTGACTCCTCCCACTCCCTACCATCTGCCTTAAATATTTTAGAGACATTTGGCAAGCTCTCTGGATATAAAATTAACCTGCCAGACAAATTTTCAAAGCTTTTTAAAGAGAAATTTCCTTCTCTCATGACAAAAGTTGAACAACTCTTAAAACGTTGGAACCAACTCCCACTGTCACTAGCAGGTCGAATTAATTCAATAAAAAATGTCTATACTCCCAAAATTTACATATTGGTTTCAGAATATTCCTGTTTTCTTACCAAAGTCTTTTTTTCGTAAACTGGACGGAATTATTTTGTCATTCATTTGGAATCATAAACCCACCAGAGCTAGGAAAAACCTTCTAACGCAATCCAAATGTTCTGGTGGCATGGCTCTTGCAGATTTCCAATCCTACTATTGGGCATTTAGCATCCGACCCATGTTGCATTGGCTATATGAAGACCCTGGTGCTGATGCACTTTCTTGGCAGTCTATTGAGTCTAAGTCATGTAAGCAATCCTCATTGGCAGCTCTTGTATACGTGCCTCTCTCATCATCGTACACAGCTCACACAACAAACCTGTTGGTTAAAACTTCTCTGAAAATTTGGATTCAGATAAGGAGACATTTTGGTTGGCAGTCCTTTTCATTTAAATCCCCTGTCTATGCTAATCACTATTTCAGACCATCCTTAATGGATAAAGCTTTCCTAATATGGTACAATGCGGGCATGAAGCAATTTCAAGATTTATATCACAATGGAACTTTTGTCTCCTTCCAATATTTTTGTGATAGCTTTAATATTCCTAGAACTCATTTATTTCGCTTTCTTCATATCAGTAACTTCATTAGGAATATTTCCTCTATATTTCCAAGACAACCCTCTTGCACCCCCTATGACCACATATCATATTATAGGTCTAACTAGGGCACAATCAAATAGTGTTGCTTTCCACATGCTCCTGGCCAGGCAGCTGATTTTGATCAAATGGAAGGACTGTAAACCCCCAACATTTACACACTGGGTCAAGGAAGAACTTTACTTTCTCAAACTTGAAAATATAAGATACTCTCTGAGAAGATCAGCAAAAAACTACAATAAAATATGGGGACCTTTTCTGGATTATGTCAAGGCACATATCACACTATCCTTAGACTAAATAGAGACATATACTCCACTGCATAAGGTTACCATCACGCACCATAAGGTTATTACAACTTTTAATCAGTGGTCACCCCCTCCCCTAAATGTGATATTTTTTTATTGTTTCTTTTTTGTATGTTTGTTTCTTCTTGATAATTTGTCGGTCAGATAGTTTTATTATACTTTATACTCTAATTACTTTTCCTTTTTGTCTTTTGTACCTTTTATTGTAAGTCACTTACTACATTCAATGTAAAGTTATTTCAGATATGTTTAAGATGTAACATCCAAATTAAACTGAAATAAAAAGAATGTTAAAAAAAATACAAACACAACACTTTTGTTTTGCTCCCATTTTTCACAAGTTGAAGTAAACAAAATCTAAGACTTTTTCTCTGCACACAAAAGGCTTACTTCTCTCAAATTTTGTGCATGAAAATTGTTAAAATCTGTGTTAATGAGCACTTCTCTTTTACCAAGATAATCTGTCCATATGACAAGTGTGGCATATCAAGATGCAGATGAGACAGCATGATTATTGCCTTGGACTGTTCACAATAAAAGGCCACTCTAAAATGTGTTTCCCCACACAACACAATGCTACAGATGTCACAAGTTTTGAGGGAGCATGCAGTTGGCATGCTTTCGGTTGGAACCTACACAGCTGTGTAGCCCATAATTATTCATTTCTGTACCATAAGACATCTCCAGTGTCGTTTGTCAGACTTTGGCTGTACATCCAACCATCCTCACAACGGCAGACCACATGTAACCACACCAGCCTCTACATGTGGCTTCTTCAACTGTTGATAGTCTGAAATTAGCCACCCAGACAGCTAATGCAGCAGCTGGTTTGCACAGCTAAGGAATTTCTGCACACTCTGTGAGAAGGCATCTCATGGAAGCTAATTCATGTGCTTGTTGTCCTGACCAGGCTCTTGCCTGACTGCAGTTTGTCGTCGTGACCAAATTCAGTGGCAAATATTAACTTTCGATGGTGTCTGGTTTCATCTGTGAAGTCTTGTCTTCACAGATGAAATGCACTGTATTGGCCAGATGGCAGACAGTGTCTTGTGAGTGAGCAGTTTGCTCATGTTAGCGTTGTGAACGCAGGAATGCTTGGTGCATGGTAGAGGTGAGTTTATGATATGGGCATAAGCTTTGGACTATGAACACAGATGCATTTAACTGATGGCAAGTTGAATGCACAGAGATACTGTGAAGAGACCCGGAGGTCCATTGTCGTGCTCTTCATCCAATGCCGGCACCTCATGTTACAGCATGATAATGCACAGCCCCATGTTTTGGAGCATCGGTACACAATTCCTGGAAGCTGATATTCCAGTTCTTGTATGGCCTGCATACTCACCAGACATATCAGCCACTAAGCAAGTTTATGATGCTCTTGATCAATATGTACTGCAGCATGTTCGACTTCCTGTCAATATCCAGCAACTTCACACAGCCACTGAAGAGGAGTGGACCAACGTTCAACAACCTCATCAAGTATAAACACAGGAAATGTGTCGCACTGCATGAGGCAAATGGCAGAAAAAACTTTGGAGATGCCCCATGGCACAGATATTAACATTGAATTAAAAGGCAACAGCTCTGGTGGACATTTCTGCAGTCAGTATGCCAACTGAACACTCAAAACGCTCAACATCTGTACCATTGTGTTGTGTGATGAAACACATTTTAGGGTTACCTTTCATTGTGGTCAGTCCAAAACACACCTGTGTGATAATAATAGTTTTTAAACAGCATCTTGAGATGTCACACATGTCAGGTGGATGGATTATCTTGGCAAAGGAGAAGTGTTCATTGACAGATTTTAACAAATTATTGCTCAAAATGTAAGAGTAATAAGCCTCTTGTATGAACAGAAAAAAAAAAACTTAGATCATTTAATTCAACTCATGGAAAATGTGAGTGAGAACGAAAGTGCTACATTTATATTTTTGTTGAGTATATTAAGAAAATCAGCGATTTTCACAGGCTGCTTACTTTTGTAGTTACACCATAGGAAGAGTAAAAATAATGTATGTGTCTTGGAGGAACAGATGCTTTTACACCTTTTCAATGTCTGGCTACAAGGTGTCAACATCAGATAACTATCCTCTAAATATGCATGTAATGACAAAGTGTTAATGGGGAGTAAGACTGCATTAAAACAGTTTACTTGTCCTGTTGTACTTTCATATTATATATTTGTCATCTGTTGATAAAAATGATATAATATACTGCATGCCATTTCATAGTTTTGCTTTCAAAGGTTACTTTTCAAGATGATTTGATATTGTTGATCTCATCACTGGCACAAAAGTCATCTAGATTTTTCCATCACTGTTGTTGACTAAATCAACATTGTCTTGCTGGGGATCAGAGGAAAACCACCTCAAGGTTCTAGTTTAAAGCCCAGTCACTGAAGGAGCCTGAAACCAGCTGTTCCCTCTAAACTGTCACCAAGTTAGCTACTTTGCCCCTACAACACTCAGTTTTTTCAGGATTTTTCATAATCTCTTTCCCTGGAAATCATTTAGACCTACAAAGAAGAGTCAGTAGTGCCTTTTGCAGTCACACACATTATAACTCACCAGTGCGGGTGTTGATAGTGAAGAAGTTCTGTGGGTTTCCACTGATGATGCGGTAGTTGAGCCTATCAGCGGTGAGAGGAGGTGTGGCATCAGGATCCTGGGCCTGGATCTTGATCACAGAAACATCCCGCGGAGAGTTCTCGGGCACTGAGGGCCGGTAAAGTGGCTCTGAGGTCAGTGGGGCATTGTCGTTAACATCTTCCACATGGATAAACACCTCAGTAGTTGCAAACTGGGGAACCACACCACGGTCACTGGCATACACTGTGAGCCAATAGGAGTCCTTGGTCTCACGGTCCAACATATCGGTGGTGTAGATCATTCCTGGAGGAGGAAGAGAGTAAAATGTACTGTAATGCACACCTAGTGCAGAAATTTAGAAAGCAATGTCAAGACTGGTTTTAAACTGCAACAGCACAGATAATTACAAGTAGCTCGTAGGCAAGGTCTGTGGATTATTCACAGTAACCAGGAGTCTTTCTGAAAAGTCATGTTGCTTAAATTTTTGAGCACTACAAGCCAAAGCCCAGAATAAAGTTTTGTTTCTGTAAACCACGGATATCTTAAATTAGGGCTGCACAATTAATCAAAGCATTGTTGAAAACACAATATGGCCAGAGGTAAAATGTGTGACGAACAGCATTATCCTTTTCTTGTATAAAGTACTGTAGTGCTGCAGAGTTGCTGCAGAGTTGCCTTTTAAAAAGTAAAAAAAAAAAAAAAGGTCTTGTCATTACACTTTATATGATTGTTATAACTAGTTTCTACCTAGAGTTGACTTTTATCTTTTACAAGTGAAAGGTGTTTCTGGAATAATTATCCTTCACTACAAGCACAAACAAACAACACTGCTGATTTGAATGTTTGCGATGACGTGTATCTATAATTAGTTTCATATTAAGTGAAATCAAGTGTCAGAAGAATCATTATGTGTGGAATAATGCCTTTCACATCTCATTTCCACAATCTGGCTTCTTTTCACCATCTCACCATTGGTGTCGGCAATTCTCTTTGCCTCCAAAATGTACGCATGGATGTATTTTTTTTATAAATCCCAAATTATTCTTTGAAAAATTTTGGGATTTTTGTGCTTTTCAAGTCCTATTTTGTGTGAACACAAGCTTTATAAATGAGGCACCTGGTGCAGTGGATTGTGAGTTGTAGTTGCCCGGTGGTCACGCCGATCACTTTGACTGTGTCAGCTGCAGTGTGCGCAATAGCAGGAAGAGCTGGCCTGTCCGCTCTACATAATGAGTCCGGAGACACTCTGGCAGTGAAGAGTGGCTTGGGAGGATGAGTGACACCGAGTGGAGCAGCAGAAGGCCAGGCGAGAGGCCAAAGGGGTCGATGTGTTTGCTGGCAGGGCTGTGGCTCGTAGGCCGCAGTATATGAGACTACAAGAAAAACATATCTGTCATCAGGATATCTGGATAAACTAATGAAGGTCCAAGTGCCAAAACGCTGTTGTCATTAAACTTAACTGCAAGTGAAGTGGACAGTGTGCAAGTTTTTTTCCTGATTTTGTCAGTCCTCTGTCTTTTCCTACGCATCTGTCAATTTTTAGGTGTGCGAAAGCTGTATGTTATGCCCCTAGAAAATGTGTGCCTTTCTAGAACAACATAGTTCTGTGTCATTTGTTTATTTTCGTAACCATAGCAACAAAGTAGCAGTTACAGTTCTGTGAGCAGTTACAGTTGTATGAGCAGTTACAATTGTGTGAGCAGCTACAGTTGTGTCAGCACAGTCATCTGTTCTTCAGTTAGCAGGCTATTTTTCCTCCCTCTTTGCTAAGGCAACTTCTGTGAGTATTATTCATCCAGCAACATAAAGTTATGAAGCAATTTGAGTTTATGTGAATATTGAGACTGCTGACATGCCAATTCTGTTGCAAAGCTAAGCTAGCTCTATATTTTGCTGCCGCTAGGATAGCTAAGCCATGCTATGTACCAAATACTGCTGTGATGTTTGATTTGTTTAATAATACCTACATTTTGTTGTATTGTGTTTCTAGTTTCACAAGATTCCCAGTAAACTTCATGGAAAGTAATCATCTGTGTCCTGGAGTTTTTCGGAGTGTTTAAACTGAAATGGAAACTTAGCCCATGACAGTGAAAAGACGGCAACACAGCTAATGGGGGACACAAGGATTGCCATTCTACGAAGCTACTCAGTATCAAAAGATAAGCGTCTAGCATTACAGCTTCAGATAGCTTCACGTTAGCTTTCTTCTCCTGATACTGAAACCACGCTGAGTCTCAGTAATGTCACAACATAACAGCGCTAACAGAGGGAATGGAGGTAACCATTCTGAGTCTGCACGCTCAAGGAGCAGTCGCTCATCTGGTACATCGTCCAGCTCAAAGATTAGCATGGCCATCGCCATGGCAAAGGCAAAAGCTGAAACTGGAAACTTAGCCCATGACACTGTACCTTGTGACTTAACAATTATGACCTTAACCAATACTTACTACTTTCATCTTAAGCTAATCTAATTTAAATTTTATCTCATAATTATGAATTTTCCCCCCATAATTTCAACTGTTTTTATATCTCATAACTACAACTTTTTATCTCATAATTTCTACCGTTTATTTCATGATTATGGCTGTGTCTCTTATAATTATGACTTATCATGGGAATATTTATTCATCAAGCTTAGTTTTCATCTCATCCTTCTTTGACAGGGTGTGACTGCAGCAGGTAGGCTGATTGTTTATTCAAAGCTGCTGCTGGGCACTGATTGTCCCACTGTGAATATTTTCTGATAAACTGACAATGCAGAAACTCCTGATTGACTCTGTGCGCAAAACCTGGACATGTCACATTTTAAATGAATAAAGGTTCATAGTTTGGCTCAGGTCCTAATTGCAGTTGTTGGTGCTGTACTCTTAGTTACTTGTTTCTACTGTGTAGGTCAGGTGAAATGCAGCCCCTCGGCCCTCGCACACAGAGTGAATGACAGGATGATACTGTACGTGCCCAGCTTGTTACATCATGTGTCATAAAATGTAACGATTTGCTCTTGCAGAGCTGTTCAGCTTTGCTAATGAGAAGATGCCAACCATTGTTGAAAGCATGCCATACAACCAAGTAGTTTTAGTTTATAATTTTATTATTTAACATTCAACCGGATTATGCAAACTGTAAACATTATATTTCTAAACTTGGAGAAAAAAAAGTGGCGGTGCAGCACTCCAGTGCGCTCCAGCAGCACTATACCTATGTACATTACCAAATTAACCAAGTTGTTGACATAAATCCACGTTGATCTAGAAATGTGCAGTTGCGACATCCATCTGATTTTGATAGACCACGTCACAAACATAGGCTACTGTGACTGACTGAATCAGTGTGAGATGTTCTTCTAACTTTATTTTTCCCTGGGTGCACAGAACAGCTTTTGTGCAAATAAATTCAACCAGGATGTAGCTAGCTATTACAGCCAGCCCACATTCAGGAGCCAGCCTATCACACCTTAGCAAGAAAATGCAAAGCCTATCCTATTAGCTTTATTGATTTAGGGAGGCGGGACTAGTAGAGAAAAAGATCTGTTAACAGTTTGTGTACCAAATTATTTCCGGGGAAATTTTTACTCAGTGGAGATTGGTGGGGACACATGTCCCTAGCGTCCCTACCCAATCCTACACCCATGAGTAAAAATGCCAAAAATGTCCCAGTTCCAGCTTCTCAATTATTGATTTTTGTGGCTCGTCTTTGTCTTATGTTATAGTAAACTGAATATCTTTCCACTTTTCACTATTTTTTACATTAAAAATACGTTTTTCTGATATTTTATAGACACAGCAGTTAACAGAGAAAATAACTGATAAATGGATAAAAATAATAATCAGTAGCTGCAGCCCTAGCCATACGTCTAAGTCAATTTGTATACTGCATATTTGTACTCCACTCCACTGTACTGGAAGTACAGCTGTAGTACAGAAATACAGTATGTGTCTTACTTTGCCGGAAACGTTGTTTCTAATTGTGTTTCTAATACACATGCTCCCACACTGTGGTAAACTCCAGGAAATAGTATCAAGACCATGGACAGTGTGTTACTGTTTTTGTCCTTTGGGACAATTCAATGCTCAAGGTTAGCTGTAATTAATTCAGAGTTGCCCTTTGCTGTGTTCCCTCTGCCTTGCTGTTCATTCATCTCTGCCTCCCTCTACCCCCTGAGTGAACTACAATTAATGACTACGCACCATGCTACAACACTGCTTCTAATAGCCTAAGCTCTTGCTTACGAGTCTGCTTTACAATTAAGAGAGTGGAATTAACTATAAACATCACAGGAGTGCTAGACATTAAAAACAATGGAGAAGCAGGGGGGAAAGTAGTCCTCATCACCATCCAATCAGCTTCTTCTCAGCACAGAGCAGAAACGAAGCAGAGCTGCTACAATGCTGCAGGAAAAGACTGAACACTGAATGATAGAGAATGGAATCAGGGTTCCCGACTTTTCTGGAGAATATTTTCCAAGACCTTTCCAGGACATTTTCAGTGACAATCTATCTGGTATGACAGAAAAGGATTGTGCTCATACACTAATATGTTCCTTAATTAACTAATTTATAACCCCAATCCCTTTTTCTCTTGTGAATTATATTAAGCAGCGCTGCCTGTGACAGATGCTGAGAGGAAGTCACTCTTTATTAGGCCTGCAGCCATGGATTATTTTTAGTTCTACTAGTTATTTCATCAAATAATCTTCATGAAATAACTAGTAGAACGGTCGCTCTCTGCAACAGTCGCTCTCCTAAACATCACAATCCTAATGATCTATTCGTGTGATGGAAAGTATGTCCAGTCTCTCAATGGATCTCAACGGTTTTTAAATAAAATTAAATACATTTTTTGACTTTGTGGCCCACAGTGTTGTGCTTCAGAGTAAAAAACACAAAATGCATCCGTCTCGTCTTTTCATTGCAACTCTGTATCGACATTTAGGGAATTATTAAATTAGAAATAACATTGGTAAAAAAAACTAGTTCACACTATGATGGTTATAGACTAAAGTTAAACTTGCTAGGAGTATTAACTGCCACGTGACTCTTATCAGTTTATCACAACATACTTTCATGTCATGTAAGGGTCCATTTTACCATAACAGTGCAGTACTGAGCTTGAAGGGACAATGCTAGCAAAGTGAAAAAGTACCGTTAGCCTGTATTTAGCCAGTGTTTGACTCGTATAGTTTGGCTGTCATTCAGAGTTTTAAACCCAGCTTCCTATTCATTTTTAACAAACTCTCTCAACAATGGCCAACACACATTTCAAACCATTGCTCCTTGCAACATCGAGTCACGAAACCTTAAGGTCGTATTTGTAAGAAAAGTTGATTTTTGAGTCTCATTCCCACCTCATCAAAAACTGTCACTTTGGAATTATAGGACGCGTCGGCCGCCATCCCAAAGCTAGGTCTGATTATATTTGTTGGGCTTGTTGTATTTCTCCCTCCTTCTGTACCCTTGCAGAACATGTATGTTTTACATGTGTTGTCTTCCTCTGGAATGGCAATAAAAAAAACGTGAAATGTTTGAATCTCCAGTGATTAGCACTACAGGCTGCACTTGTTCTTCTCCTTCTTCTTCTCCTTTTCTGTGGTTATTGATGGATCACAAATCAACTTTTTAGTATTTTTTGGATTAGTGATATAAATAGGTGAAAAGAAACCTGTTTTCCAGGCCAAATACACGCCATATTCTCTCGTGAATGACAGTGACAATGACCATGTAAATCCTTCTGTCTGGGGTGTGGGCTGTCATAACTTTTCTTATTTTAATTAATTAACTGTTGTTGTGATCTACCTCACCCAAATTAAGAAGTGGGCAGGTGTGTGTGTGAGTGGGTGCGTGCGTGCGTGTGCATGTGTGTATGTGAAAGCCATGGATATGAACCACACAATGTGATGCCACTAGTAACGGCAAAATCCCAGACTCCCTTACAAATCATATGATTTTCAAGAGTTGTTGCATAATGAGAAACTTAACAAACTTTGTGAAATACAGCTACAGCAATTCTAAATCATTAGGGCCTTCTTGTAAATTCTGCATTAAATACAATACATTAAGACATTTCTTTCCTTGTCAGACTTTTACAGTGATGCCGTGACAAACTGTCAGCTTTTTGTGTTTTCAGATCATCCTGTCTGCTTCCCTGTCTGAAGTGCGTCTTACCTCCCAGCTTCTGCTTGAACACACTGTTTCAACTGATTTCACCATTTACACTAAAATTATGAAAGAAGACAACATTTTATTGATGGTAAACATGTCAGATTTTACAAATCCAATGAACAGAAACTAATATAGACTACTTCTTTGGAGAAAGAAGAAAGTGGAGAGTCAATATTCCATTCAATTCAAATTTGGTCGCACTTCATTTTAGAGTACACAAATAAGATGTAATAAGATGTACTTTTTGTCCAATTAGACAAAGCCTTGAAATAATATGGTCTATATTAGACAGTAAACATACACCGTTACATGCCAAGTAAACTAATAAATACTTAATAAGCCATAATTTCTACCAAATAAGGCAAAAACTAGAAATAAAAAAGTTTATTAGAAATTAAATGTATCAAAACTTTATTAGATAGCAAACAAAGACAGTTATAAACTAAGTACACCAATAACACATACAAATCCATAATTTGTAATAAATTAGGCAAAACCTAGGAATATGTTCTTTATATTAGCCCAGGCTAATATCTGGGTCAGGGTCAGTCTCATGTGCAGGTTGATCTGCAATAAGACCTGAAATGTTTTTGTAGCTAAATGTTCTTTCACCACTTTTGTTCCCCTCTACACCTCTGACTTCTGCTACAACTGCCACCTGCAGAAGTTCTCTGATGATTTCTCCATTGTTGGATGTATCACAGACAATAAGGAGGAGGAATACAGGGAACTAATCAAGAACTATGTAGGATGGTGTCGCAGGAACCACCTTCAGCTCAACATCGGGAAAACCAAGGAGGGGGTGGAGATGGTGGACACCTACAGGTTCCTCAGGGTGCATCTGAGCAATAAACTGGACTGGTCAGACAACACTGAGGCCCGCTACAGGAAGGGACAGAGCAGGCTGTTCTTTTTGAGGAGGCTCAGGTCTTTCAATGTAGCACTAGGCTGCTACGAATGTTCTACCAGTCTGTGATAGCCAATGTCATATTCTTTGCAGCAGTGTGCTGGGGAGGTGGCATCGGGAGTGGTGGTGCCATCAAGCTGAACAAACTGGTGAGGAAAGCTCTGTGGTGGGGATGAAACTGGATAGTGTGGAGGCGGTGACAGAGAGGAGGATGAGAGGAGAGCTGCAAGCTATAATGGACAATTCCTCTCACCCTCTCTACACTGAGCTGTGGCAACTCAGGAGCACGTTCAGCCACAGACTCATCGGACCACAGACTCATTGGACCACAGGCTCATCCAACCACAGGCTTATCCAACCACAGACTCATCCAGCCACAGGCTCATCCAGCCACAGGCTCATCCAACCACAGACTCATCCAACCACAGACTCATCCAGCCACAGGCTCATCCAGCCACAGGCTCATCCAACCACAGACTCATCCAACCACAGGCTCATCCAGCCACAGGCTCATCCAGCCACGGGCTCATCCAACCACCGGCTCATCCAACCAGAATCAGAATCAGAATCAGAATCAGAATCAGCTTTATTGGCCAGGTATGTGAAACACAAACAAGGAATTTGACTTGGTTTTTCTTCGCACACAATGTACATAGACATAAACATGAACATAAACAAACATAACAACATTCAACTAGAAGGAACAAGAACAACAAAGAACAATAAGTTAAAAAGTGTTCAGAAGTCCGGACTATTATAAATATATAAATATATATTTAAGTATATTTATATTATATTATTTACAGTGTGGATATATGTTGTTCAATTATGTACAGGTAGATATATATATATATATATATATATATATATATATATATATATATATATATATATATGTACATATAAAGTGCAATTTGGTCTGTAAATGTAAAGACTATGAGTGGATGGTTTTGGAGTCAGGGGGGTTACTGACACTGGGTGACTGATCAAGTGTTCATCAGTGCGACGGCCTGGGGGAAGAAACTGTTCTTGTGTCTGGTTGTTTTGGCGAACAGTGTTCTGTAGCGCCTGCCGGAGGGGAGAAGTTCAAACAGATTGTGTCCAGGGTGTGATGGGTCTGCAGAGATGTTTCCTGCCCATTTCCTGACTCTGGATGAGTATAGGGCCTGGATGGTGGGCAGTTTAGCACCAATGATTTTTTCTGCAGTCCTTATTGTCCGTGTCAGTCTTTTCCTGTCCTGTTTGGTGGCTGATCCAAACCAGACGGTGATGGAGGTTGTAGGAACATGTGCCTGTGTTCCTTTCTCTTTGAAGGAAGAGTTAGGGTCGTCAGTATTATTATCGTTTTCTCTTTTTTTTTTTTCTTTTGATATATACACGATTTTTGTTATATAATAGACCTCAGCACATGATAAAGACAGACACCAACTCTGAACATGAAGTGTACCAGTTCAGTTTCCTCGACGATGGACATCATGACTTCATCGATCCAAAGTTCCCGCTACTACGGTCATTCAGATCGAAGTGGGGGATATGTAGGAACATGTGCCTGTGTTCCTTTCTCTTTGATGCTGAGGCCCTGTTTTTCTTATCAACTCTGTTTTTAAGTTTGAAGCAACTCTACAGGAAGAGGGGCGCCATCTTATCGCCTGGCAGAGAGGACAGTGTTTTTCTTGGTTGTAAATACTTCGTATGAAGACACTTTTAATTAATTTACAACCCAAAGCCTTTGGATGAACTTTCTCTCCCTTGCAAGCAGATAAATCCTCTTTCACAGGTCATGTTGAGTCCTCTGCCAGTTCACCAGGAGCGACGAACGAACTGGTCATCAGAAGGTGTCAATATAGAGTCTTTACATATGTAAATTAACTCACACATCAAATGGCTCTCTTTCCCTTTGTTTTACTGTATTTCTTTATACCTGTGTCTCTCTCTCCTCTTCGTTAACTTCTAATCCACACGTTAGAAGGGAGGACACTGGAAACCTTCTGACTTGTTCTATGCAAACACTCCCAGGTCTGTAATTTATGACACGTCTGGGTTCCTTATCTGTGGTCACATTCCACCCAAATGGTCTCTGTGTTCCTCCAGATTTCAGACCATTTCTAATTAACCATTAAGTCAGGATCTCATTCTCTTAATTCCAACAGATTAAGGGTCAGTAAGAGAAGTTCATGAAACTGATCTTTCTCCCGTTTCTTTAAGATGAAATTTGATTGAAATCAGATTTAATGTTTAAATGTGTCTTGTGTTTGGTGGAACCACAGTGCCCTCCAGTGGTGAGTCCGGGTACAAAGGAATTAGACTGTCGGAAAGATATCTTTGGCTTAATACGTTTTTCCTGATTAAAAGTCTGTAATATGTTTCTTCATTTACAGGTATTAGAACTATTAGAAATGCTTATATGTGGTCAGATTCTATCAGTTCTACTGTATCTTTAAGTGTTTTCATGTTTGATCCAGTGTTAATTTCTTTTAGTCGTTCAGCGAATTTAATCAGGTCATATTATTTCATTAAGTCCATTTATTTTGCCATGGTAAGGTCCTGAGAAAGGTGAAGCACGATCGCGAAACATTAAATCGGTTTAATTTAATTCAAGTTTCGTAAGTGTAGGCGATTGATATGATCCACAGTGAAAATCGTCAGCCCTCCCCTTAGGGACCGCCTGCCGATTTGGACTACAAATACCAAGAGACAACTCTCACTCGCTCTCTTGCTGTAATCTCTTGTTGTAACTCTTTTTGTAACTCTCTTCTAAATTTTTCTTCACTTCACTTTTAAATCTTTACCTTTTGTATTTTTGCGACACGCTCTTAGGCAGAAATCTCCGCACAATTGACCACGTGCGATTTTTACCTCAATACCCTAATTTGAGGACGCACTGATTCTAAGTGCTTTCGTTTTGTTAAGTGTCAGTATTTTACTCAGTAGAAGTTAATTTGACTTAATTCGTCTTGTTTTGAGTAATAACTGAGGACTCGCCCGGCCAGCGTTATTCTCTAGTTATTTTCGTCAAGAAAGTTGAATTAGTTCGATCAAAAGTTCAGTCATCACTCCATGCAAGAAGAAGACTTTATTCCGACCACCAGCGTTGTGCAGTAATTGCCTGCATCAACAAACCGTGTGAACGGTTTGCAACGAACAGACATTTTGCCAAGCCGACCGGCCTGCCTTCAACGCTCACAAGCGGTGCCATCCCGCTGGGCAGCGGACCGGGACCTTCCTGCCGAGTACTGGACAGACGGCGCTCTCCCTCCGACACCGGGACGAGAGAAACCCACTGGGAGACCGGACGAGCTGCGACATCCCTCCGGCTCTTGGACCGGCACCTCAAGCCGAGGTCAAGCTATCAGCTCCGGAGAGGTCCAAAGTGGTGAACATCTCCCAGTCTTCAGGCAAAGTAGGCTAAACACCCATGCACACTGCTGGAGTCACACGCATGTTCTTGAGTTGGTGGTGTCTCTTTTCTTTTGATTCATAGTAATCTTTAATTAATAAGAAATCCGGTTAGGGTCTCGTTAGTGTCATAATTACTCCGTAATCTTTGAATGCTTCCCAGACTCGCGACTTTACCATCCGCTCATCTCCATCCATTCATTACCATGATCATTTAGTCTCTACATTTTATGTTATCATTACTGTTTGTTTGAATCATCCTTTCATTTATTCACCTTGATTTATTTAGTAAATAAACATACTTAACCGTACGTCGTTGTCTGTGCAGGTTTGTTATAATGTGGAGAACCGATGGATATGTGTAGAATTCACTACTTCATCTGTGAGATTGAATAAATTGTTCTGAAATTGATTAGAATTGATACAAGTTAACCTTGTTTAGTCGAATTTGATTAATTACCTCCGGATTATTCAAATAGATAAAACATCGGAGGTGGTGCCCCATTAACGAGTGTTTTATTAATCGCCAGTGATTGATAAATTACATTTATTATCAGTGTATCTCCTACAAGGTGCAGAGAACAGACTGAACTATTGCTGTGTAGAACTGGATCAGCAGCTCCTGGGGCAGGTTGAACTTCCTGAGCTGACGCAGGAAGTACATCCTCTGCTGGGCCTTTTTGATTATGGAGTCTACGTTGAGAGACCACTTTAGGTCCTGGGAGATGGAAGATCCCAGAAACCTGAAGGTTTCCACAGCAGACACGGAGTTATTTAAAATGGTGATGGGGGGCAGTATAGGGGGGCTACTCCTGAAGTCCACTGTCATCTCCACAGTTTTGAGCGTGTTCAGCTCCAAATTGTTCTGACCACACCAGAGGGCCAGCTGTTCCACCTCCCGTCTGTAAGCAGACTCGTCACCGTCACGGATGAGGCCGATGACCGTTGTGTCGTCTGCAAACTTCAGGAGTTTGACAGATGGGTCTCTCGAGGTGCAGTCGTTGGTATACAGGGAGAAGAGCAGTGGGGAGAGCACACATCCCTGTGGGGCGCCTGTGCTGATTGACCGGGTGCTGGATGTGATTTTCCCCAACCTCACCTGCTGCCTCCTGTCTGTCAGGAAGTTTGTGATCCACTGACAGGTGGAGGCTGGGATGGTGAGCTGGGTGAGTTTGGAGTGGAGGATGTCTGGGATGATGGTGTTGAACGCCGAGCTGAAGTCCACAAACAGGATCCTAGCATATGTCCCTGGGGAGTCAAGGTGTTGCAGGATGTAGTGCAGGCCCATGTTGATTGCATCATCCACTGACCTGTTTGCCCGGTATGCGAACTGCAGGGGGTCCAGCAGGGGGCCTGTGATGTCCTTCAGGTGGCTCAACACCAGTCTCTCAAAGGACTTCATGACCACAGACGTCAGGGCTACGGGCCTGTAGTCATTTAGTCCTGAAATTGCCGGTTTCTTGGGGACCGGGATTATTGTGGAGCTTTTGAAGCAGGAGGGGACTTCACACAGCTCCAGTGATCTGTTGAAGATCTGGGTGAAGATGGGGGCCAGCTGGTCAGCACAGACCTTCAGACAGGAGGGTGACACGCCGTCTGGGCCTGGAGCTTTGCTGGTCTTCTGTTGCCTGAAGAGCTGACACACATCCTCTTCACAGATCCTGAGTGATGGTGGGGGGTCAGTAGGGAGGGGTGAGGGGGGTGAAGGGGGTGATGAGGTTTGTTTGATGTTGGAGTGGGTGATGGGTGTGAATGTTGGCTTCTCAAACCTGCAGTAGAAGACATTCAGGTCGTCAGCCAGTTCCCGGTTCACTGCAATGTGGGGGGATGGTCTCCTGTAGTTGGTGATCTCCTGTAGACCTCTCCACACTGACGCAGGCTTGTTAGCTGAGAAACTGTTCTTCAGCTTCTCAGTGTAACACCTCTTTGCCACTTTGATCTCCTTTGTCAGCGTGTTCCTGGTCGTGTTGTACAGGACTCTGTCCCCACTTCTGTAGGCCTCCTCCTTGGCCTGACGAAGCATCCTGAGTTTTTCAGTGAACCAAGGTTTATTGTTGCTGTATGTGCAGAAGGTTTTGGTCGGCACACACATGTCCTCACAAAAGCTGGTGTAGGATGTCACAGTGTCAGTGAGTTCGTCCAGATCTGTAGCAGCAGCCTCAAAAACACTCCAATCTGTGCAGTCAAAGCAGGCCTGTAGCTCCAGCTTTGACTCTGTGGTCCATCTCTTCACAGTCTTCACTACAGGCTTAACAGATTTGAATTTCTGCCTGTAATTTGGGAGAAGATGAACCATGCAGTGATCAGAGAGCCCCAAAGCTGCGCGGGGGACAGAGCAATACGCGTCCTTTAAAACAGTGTAGCAGTGGTCCAGAGTGTTTTTGTCCCTGGTGGGACATTTAACATGCTGTCTATATCTTGGCAGTTCACGGCTGAGGTTTGCTCTGTTAAAGTCCCCAAGAACAATGAGCAGAGAGTCTGGATGTTTCCTCTCCATGTCCGTTATCTGGTCAGCCAGGTGTTGTAAGGCCTCAGTAACACAGGCCTGAGGTGGGATGTAAACACCAACCAGAATAAACGAGGAGAACTCCCGCGGTGAATAAAACGGCTTACAGTTTATGAAAAGTGACTCCAAGTGGGGGCTGCATGATTTGTTTAACACTGTGACATCTGTACACCAACCTTCATTAATATAAAAGCAGATTCCACCTCCCCTCCTCTTCCCCGAGAGCTCCGTTACGCGGTCCGCTCGGAGAATATGAAAGTCCGGCAGATGTAATCCGGTGTCCGGGATGTGTTCACTGAGCCAGGTTTCCGTGAAACACAGGGCGGCAGATCTGCAGAAGTCCAAGTTTCTACTGTTAAGAAGCAGCAGTTCATCCATCTTATTGTTCAGGGAGCGGACATTTGCCAGGTGTATTGACGGGCAGTGTTGGGTGTAACGCGTTACTTTGCAAGTAGTTACTGTAATCAGATTACTTTTTCAAGTAACTAGTAGTGTAAGGCATTACTCTACTGAAAATAGTAATAATATTACAATTTTCCGGGCTCGTTACTTGCGTTACATTTGCTAGTAGCTACCAGCTACTTCACCACACACACATCACACAAAACAGCACGGAGGGAGGGGGGGGGGCGTGAATGGATCAGTGATTGGTTGGGGTTTGACACGAGGTATCATTTACCATCACCGATTGGTCGCCAGCGGCACCCGCCAGGGCAGATGGGTAAAAAATGGAAGAGTCAACAAGTCCGGAGCATGTTGCTGCTGCTGCTTCTGCTAGCTCGTGTCCTGAAGAAGGCACCGCTCTGCAAAAAACCTTGTTCGACGGCTGGAAATTCAACCACTATTTTCAATATTTGCAACGAAAGGAAAATAACCTCGTAGTGCAATGTACCCTTTGCCCGGGAAAAAAGCTACTCTCAACCGCTTCGAACACCACCTCCAACTTGAAAAAACACCTCGAAAGACAGCACGGACACATTGAGTTTGTTGCCAAGCAACGGGATGACTTTACCGAGCAGCCTCGCAAGCAGCTAAAACTTTCATTCGATCAAAAGGTACTGGTACCAGCATCAAAATCAGAAATAAATAAGCTCGTTGCCTCTTACGTAGTAGAGGAGATGTCTGCTCTCTTTCCATCTTATGCATCTCAGGCAATTTTAGAGTAAGTAGAAAAAAAGTAACTAGTAATATAACTAGTAATATAACTAGTTACTTTCTCCAGGGAGTAATATAGTAGTGTAAGGCATTACTAATTTTGAGAGTAATATGTAATCTGTAATATATTACTTTTTAAAGTAACTAGCCCCAACACTGTTGACGGGAGCGCTGTTCGAAATCCCCGCTGTCTGAGCTTAACGAGCGCGCCGGCTCGTTTGCCCCGTCTGCGTCTCCTGAACATCCCATAGAGAGCGGCTGCTCCTCCAACTAAAAGGTCCGAAAATATTCCAGGATCCGGCGAAAAAGTGTGACCAGTTGAATGATCAGACTTTAAAAGTTCCTCCCGAGTGTATTGGATGAGGAAAGGACAACTTATTACGTGACAAATAAACAAAAACAAACAAAGTACTGCGGAGCGAAGCACCGAGGCAGCCGTCCGTGGCGCCATCTTGATCTCTCTGCCACAGACTCATCCAGCCACAGACTCATCCAACCACTGGCTCATCCAACCAGAGGGTCATCCAACCACAGACTCATCCAGCCACAGACTCATCCAGCCACAGACTCATCCAACCACGTGCCTCAAAGCACTTGGGGGGCTCTTTCATACCATCAGCGATCAGACTACACAACACCACCACCACAGCCCCCAACACCTCCTTTCTCCACTGACTAAGGACTTAATCATACACTTCACTGTCACAAATACTGATTGTGTTTTTTGTTCTTGTTGTTATTTATTAACTTAGGAACCCTGCACATTGCACATATTGCACGGGCACATTTATTATACACTGCACACGTCATGTACACACAAGGACAGTTACTGTATATAGTATGTTATCTTTATATTATCTTTATTTTAATAGTTTTTATTATATTTTTATTCAAATTGTTATTTTATTCTTTCCAATATCTCTCTATTATTGTCTCTATTTTTTGAGACTTACTCTTGTGCTGCTACTTATTTCCCTCTGTACTGCGGTGTTACCTGTGAATTTCTCCCAATACAAGGGGGATCAATAAAGGAACATCTTATCTTATATTATCTTAAATCCACGAGGAGAGCAGAAAATAATTTATAATTTATGTCAACTGTACCAGTCACTCTCTCATACTCACACAGGCCTATGTCATGTTTTGTTATTATCTTGAGGATTAATTGTCCGACAGAGTCCGTTTTAATTCCACCATGACACCTACCAGGTCATTAGCTTAGCGTTAGCTTTTCACAGGAGCAGCCCATAGCAAAGAGAGAGTTAAAACAGGCGTGGTTTTCACATATGCAGTTAACTCATTAAGCCACAGCAAAGCTCACGCAGAACTAGCAGTCAACAAACCCTCTGCCACCAGTGCAATGCTGGTTAATCAGAGCATTAACTGTAAACTTTATTCTTACTGAAGTAAACTAACTCGGCCCACTTTAATGTCTGTTTCAATAGTAGACCCTTTATTAGACATTCTCAGTGGTTAATTAGTGACACATTAAAAGAAAATCGTACTCTAAAGTAAAGCAGAGAACATCTACTGCAAGTAGCTAAGATGACAGCCCACCAGGCTGGAGAAATGCAGTCACACACTGAGGAGGGGACAGCTGATGATTTATCCTGTTGCCACTTTTTAAAACTACATGTTGCTGGAAATGTTTGTCAGAAGTATAGAACTGTACATCCACCAAACAGGTGGTCTGATGTGATGTGTCTCTAATCCACCACTAGAAAGTAAAAAGGGCCTAACAGGTAGGAAATAAGATGTTCTCTGCTTTACTTTAGAGTACGATTTTCTTTTAATGTGTCACTAATTAACCACTAAGACTGTCTAATAAGGGTCTAACAGTTAGGAAATAAGATGTTCTCTGCTTTATTTTAGAGTGCGACTGTGTTGTAGTTGTCACTAATTAACCCCTAAGAATGTCTTATAAGGGTCTAGTTGTAATTAGAAACAAATTACCCTGTAATAAAGTGAAACTATATTAAATATAGCCCTGTTCTTTGACTGACTATTATTAATATGGCACTGCATTTGTCAAATTACAGCCTGTAAATAATTACATTACGGTGTGATTTAGGTATTTAGGTGTATTGTTTATAATAATATAAATATCTATATTATTTCTAGGGTTAGGGTTTTTTGTCTAATGTAATATAAAATTCCGCTTGTTGTGACTTAGTTAGTTAGGATGTAACACTTTTTATTTTCTAATAAAGAACATATTTCTAGGTTTTGCCTAATTTAATACAAATTATGGATTTCATGTGTTATTAGTGTACTTTGCTTATAATTCTCTTTGTTTACTATATAATGCAGACCATAATATTTCTAGTTTTTGTCTTATTTGGTAGAAATTATGACTTAAGTCTTTATTAGTTTACTTAGCTGTAACGGTGTATGTTTACCATCTAATAAAGACCATATTATTTCTAGTTTAACCCTAACCCTAATTTAATACAAATTGTGGATTATTATATGTTATTAGTGTACTTAGCTTTTAACTGTCTTTATTTACTATCTAAATATAGACCATATTATTTTGTCTAATTTGACAAAAAGTATGGCTTATTACATCTCATTAGTGTACTCTAAAATTAACTGTAACCTCAAATTCCATTAATAAAACACTCCATTTTGAGAATTGTTGCATTAGGAGAAACTGTATAAACTTTGTGAAACGCTGTCTACAATATATTCTTAACTATTTGGGCCTACTTGTTCATGTTCACTTAGTTAGGATGTAACACTTTATTTTCTTATAAAGAACATATTTCCAGATTTTGCCTAATTTAATACAAATCATGGATTTTATGTGTTATTAGTGATATTTCTTTCTTTGTGTAATAAACGTATTTGTTTCTTTCAGTGATGTAGGTGTGTATTTGCATATAGAGCGGGGAAGTGAGATCAGATCTCAAGTGGTCACAAGACACATGTCGAGAAAGGATGGACAGTAAAACCATACGTGAAAGGTCGCTCATTCTCCTTCTCTCTCCCTCAGAACACACCAATTCGGTCTATCGCTGCCATAAACGTTAATGAAGGTTAGGGTTATTTAATTTAGAGATCGCCACAAAGCTCAGATTATAATTCACACCCTGACTAAATCTTACTTTTCACAATATAAATGTATGTGCAGGCATGAGGAAATCAGATTTATGATTTCTTTATGTCTTCAAAATATCACGATGCAGATTCAAAACCCACAAAAGAGTCTGCTGCAATTTGGCCCATAATTGTAGACACATTTGTTTTAGATATCTTGTGTATTAGGCTCTACGTACATTATGGGTAGTGCTTAAGTACAGAAAATTAATTCAGGACAAACATTCAGGTTGTAGGAGGATGGTTTCTGCCTGTCACAGAAAGATAGTCTCTCTCTCCATCACAGTCAGCTCTTTATATCTGCTACTTGACTCAGAGAGAGGGGGGAAGCTGATGAGAGAGAAGGAGAAAAAGAAAGAAGGGAGAATGACAGCAGCTCCAGTATTAAACATTAAGGCCTCACATCAGGAAAGTAGCCAAATCCCTCTGTGGAGTTTGGCAAGACAATGGAGGAATCATGACTGACTGCATGAAATATGGGGAATTGTAGGTGTGAGAAATCAGCAGGTCAGCCATGTTAGACTGTGAGGAGGCTATTAGTGAGACATAAGCAGCAGGAGGCCTTTATCAGAATTCAGTCAAACTGGATCCACAGCTAGTCCTTCAGCTGTTAGCATCTGAGATAAGCCCCTGAGACCCCACAGGTAAATCCTTCATTAGCCAACTAGCATTTGAGCCATAAAGAGCTGGACCATAATGTGGGAAGAGGAGCAGTTTCTCTCAGCATGAGGTAGAGGGACACAGTAGATAAGTTAAGGTAAAGGTTACATTCCAGTCAATCTGTGGTTTGAGGTAAAATTGCAATATTAATCATTCAAGGATGTAAACAGCGTTTCATATCACTGAAAACAGCTTTTGGAAAACTGCCAGGGTGAAATTGTTTTCAGTGTTTATGTATAGACTAAAAAACAAAGGTTTTTTGGCTTGTCTCCTTTGTTTGGCAGGCTTTTGATTGGCCAATGTGGCCTTACGGTAGAGGTTATATCACCACCTGTTGCTTTGGTGTGCACTTGACATTGCTTGACAGCATGCGTTTGCATGTGAACACAATTTTTTTTTAAACTGGAGAAGGAAAAAAATGCGCTTTAAAAAAATACCTGTGTTAGTGTTGACTAGGTCTTAGCCAGTACCTTGGTCAAGAGCACTGACTGGAGAATCAACTTATGTGCATGTTTTTGATAGTGGGGGAAACCGGAGGACCCGGAGAAAACCCATGCAAGAAAGAACATGCAAGGCCCTAGCTGGGGCATTTCTGACAACGTTCCTTTTGTTTCAAACATGCAATTAGCCAACTGCTTTTGAAACTAACCTAATTTGGATAACTCGTGTATTACAGAACAATTTGAGATGATAATTTTTTTACAAGGCACTACAGATGTTCATTTCAATCCAATTAAGCACTTTTGTGAACAATACTAAAAAGTAACAGTTTCTTGTAGGTTTAAGAGCTCGTCATAGCACTGAGGCAGCCCTTGTAGAGGTCTCTAATGACCCACTTTAAACAATATATTGAGATGACTGCTCAGTTCTAGTGCTTTTAGATTGAGCACTGCTGTTGACAGAATCAATCACACTGTTCTCCTGCAGTCTAGACACCTTGGTTTGTCTTAAAGGAACTGCGCTATCCATGCTACATTCATACCTGTCCGATAGAACCTCTTCCATCATTAGAGCAAATGCCAGTTCCACTGTTGCTCATTTTAACTGTGCTTTTCCTCAAGAGTCCATTCTTGGTAGGCAGCAAAGGGCCACGGGTCAGATTTGAACCCTGAACCACTGTGGCAAGAACAAAGCCTCGGTACATGGGGCACACGCTCTACCAACTGAGCAACTAGGGCCCCCCAACTCATAAGCTGTGTCCAAATTCAGGGGCTGCATCCTTCGAAGGACCTGGCCTTTGTGGACTACGAAGGCCGGGTCCTTCGGAGAGTCCTTCGACGGGCGCATCAACCGTTGTTAAATTGGACGGTCTAGCCTTCGGAGTATTTCCTGGTTGCATCACCAGATGTTCCTGCTCTTACCCTTACGTCACGATTGCTGCCACCTAGGCCCGCGAAAGAAGAAGAAAGAAGAAAGAGTTGAAGATGTTTGAGATAATGGATGTCCTCATTTTCTTTTTAATTTACTTAATGTTGAATGAAAAGGATATGCGGCTCTGTCGGCGCCGCCTGCTGGTGTATCTCCGGTTGAGAGAGGAACGTGGAGAGGTAAACCTGTTATTTGAACCCATTGTAATGTTATCATTATTATCATTATTAGCTAGCTAACAGTTAGGGGTCATTAACATACCAATACGTAACGTTAATGCTAGACATATAAACTGTAGAACAGCACATATGGTTAATGCCATATAACCTTGACAATTGATTAATAGTTAAAGAACCCTGACCTTAATTTAATATTAAAATACTTTGTCATGAATCATCAAAACCAGATTGAGAAGCCCAGATAGACTGATAAGTGGATTGATAAACGGTTTCAGCATTATCTACCAAAGCTCTAAAATGAACTAGAATTATCTTATTGACTAAAATTATGTAGCTATTGTCTAATTAACCATTTTTCTTCTCCTGTTCTGCCTCTCCTTTCCCAATCCAGACCAGACCCCTGTACTGCAGGGTCAACCTGGCCGTTCCCGTCCTCGACGGACGGGGACTACCAGGTAGGATTTCTGGCTGAGCAGAGAGTCACTGGCAGTGCTGCTGAACCTTCTCCAACAAGATCGGAGACATGGATGGGGTGCCACAATAGAGACCTTGGTGTTCCTTTTCTGGCTGGCAAGTAGGACATCATACAGGGTGGTCTCAAGGGTGTTTGGGATGCCTCACTCCACCGTCCACTGGATAGTTCACCGAGTTACTGGGGAGGTGGTGGCCATTCGACACAAGGTCATCCACCTCCCAAAGACCGCTGAAGACCTGGCTGCAGTAACTCAGGGGTTTGCAGGGCTGGCAAGACATAGAGCTTTTTTAAAAGCTGCTGGAGCGATCAACGGCTGCCATGTGAGGATCAAGCCACCAAGCGGCCCTGATGGTCACTGCTACAAGAACAGAAAACTGTTCTCCTCCATCATACTGCAGGCAGTTTGTGACCATCATGGCCGCTTCATAGACACGTATGGAGGAGGTGATCCCCGACCACGACTATCTTTAGTTGGCAAGTAAAATAATTTTAAAGGCATTATTCCCATTTAAAGTGTTTTGTAGATAGTTTTGTTTGTTGTAATTATTCATTATTATTATAATTATATTATGAAATTATAATTCTTGCCTCTTTCTTAAAAAATTCTTAGTGACATGGCAGCCGTCGATCCGGTCAGCCCTGCAAACCCTGTTGATGGATGATGTGGTGGACAGTGGAGACTACACCCTGAATACCATCCCAGATGATGATGATGACACCAAGGTCTTTATTGTGGCATCCCATCCAGCCCAGCAGCACTGCCAGGGACTCCTGCTCAGCCTAACCCTGTCAATGGAAGGCCTCTGTCCTCACTGGATATTTGCATGAATTTATTCTGATGATTCTGATTAATGTTTAATGTTTTTATGTTTAAGTTGCATTAAAGTCTGTTTTGTTTCAAATCTATCAAAGGTGTACATTCATTTGTGTATCAACATTACAAATAAACATTGACCCATTGGTGAATAACACCTATATTTAGTATGTCGAAGGTTTAATATGGGACAGAAAATGAAAGAAGAAAGGTTTGATGTTTTAAAAACATTGTGAATACTAAATGGAATAGACAACGTGTGAAAAGTGAACATATTTAATTAATGACATAAATAACATATAAACAATGATTACAGTGAACAAATAGAACTCAACAAATAGAACTAATTAGAACTAACTAACAAATGAACAAAATACATGAACAGCAAACAAAAGAAAATTATCGCTCCGCCATCCGCTCAAGGAGAGAGAACAACCTGTCCATCCTGGCCTCGCTCTCTCGCTCCCTCCTCTCCTCTGCCTCCCTCTGCAGCCTCATGTCCTCCCTTATGAGGTCAAGGAGGTCATCCTCCCTCCTCCTCTTTCTTTGCTGGGGCTGACTCTCCTCCTCCTCCTTGTTCTCCTCCTGGTCAACCGCTGCACTTGGCCCTGGTGTGTCCTCAGGCATCAAGGCAATCAGGACGGGGGGGGGGGCAATGGACGGCCTCTGTCCTAATACCTCGTCCATGAGGACAAACCAGGGCCAAGTGGCAGCAGTGGGCTTCCCGCCGACCCCCTCTCCGGTAGCTGGATATTTGCCATCCTAAGGCAGTGGAAATCAATCACGTCAGCAATTTCCAGCAAAGTATTTATTAAATTGTAAACAAATAAAATGTAGTTTCCACATCATCATTCACACCTGACTTTACAGTTTTACAGTTTGGAAATAAAGCAGGGATCACAGCCTAATCTAAATTTGTTCATCTTGGTCCGTTTACGTACATGAAGCAAACATAGTCTCGTCACAATAAGATATAAGTCAACCTCTGAACGTCTAACATTTTGAAAGTGAAGGCTTTTAAGGCTTTACTTCCAACGACATAATGCTAATTTATGCCGTATGCTAATGCATTACCAGCGTCACGTATTTTAACTGAAAGTTAAAATTTGGAGGTTTTCCAAGTCCCCTGAAGTTTAAAATATCTGTCGTTGGATGTTCAAATGAGTAAAAACCGAGTATAAACCCAATACTTACATTTATGTCATGTCCACGCCACTTGATGTCGCCATTATTCAGTTTTCCCTCTTCTTTTTCGGGACTGAGGAGCGGCGCGCAAAGGATCTTGGGATATGGGAGGCCGCGAAGGATAGTAGCGGTGCATCCTCCAAAAAGAGGGAAAAGAAGGCTGCATTTGAAGGAGCCTTCGAATTTGGACAGCCTTCACGCAGCGTTGTGACGTAATTGGCCTTCAAATGCGCCCTTCGAAGGATGCAGCCCCTAAATTTGGACACAGCTATAGTGTTTCACATCACTGTTACACAGATTAAACACAACTATATGTCCCTGCGCAGTTCAGTAACTCAAGTGGTTTGGAAAACTGCCTTGTCTGTATTAGCAAAATTAAATGTTGGATGTCCCCAAATTCTTAAAACTGAATGATGATAAAGCTGAGGTCAAAGTCTTTGGTCGAACACATTCCACTAGCTGAAAGATAGAAAACAGCTCATAGAACTTTTTGTGACATTTTTGAGGCATATCTCTATTTTGAAGGTCATGTTAAGAGTGTTGTCCAGCTTTGCTTTTTTCAGCTTAATTTCCAAAAACAGATCATTCTGGTCTCCTATTGATTGGCATAAGGTTATCCAATTTAGTTTTCCCTGCCTGGACTACTGTAACGCATTTCTATCCATCAGAGCTCCCTTCACTGAGTACAACTGGAGCAGAGTGCAGCTGCCAGAATTTTAATAGGCACCAAGACACATGCTATCCAACTTACGCTGCCCATTTTGTGTGAGAAGGTTTAAAGCATTAAACAAAATTGCCTCAAATATTATCAATGTCCTTTAAACTCTCCGTGTGCCTGGGGGTTCCATTAGATAAGTGGAGGAGCCAGCTGGGATCCCAGATCCTAGACTATGACTTAACATGACTGGGCCTTTGCCGTTAGAGCCCCTAGATTGCCTCTCACTCTGGATATTGAAATCAGACAATCTAAATCATGAGTGTCTTTTATATCCCCTCTCAAACCTTTTTTACATAGAAAATTGACTATAAATATTTAATATCTCACCAGGTTTTATCATTCATCATCTGGGATGATTTCATATTGTTCACTTCATTGCATCCCCTGAAGTTTTGTGTTTTATGTTTTAAGATCCTTTTGTTTTCTTTTGTTTCTTATATTTATCTGCTGTTGTTTCTTGAAAGCAGAGTTAGCCTTGCTAAGAAAAGTACTACATAAATATAGTTTGTGAATACTATTATATTTTCTATCCAGCACTAGATAGGGTTATTTACCCTATGCCTAACAAAAAAATGCCACAAAAACATATCATTGTCCAATTTGCAAAGCAGGTACAGATAATTATGTTCATCTGTCAACATCTGTAATGTTATAAGGACCACATTGGAGACTTTTGTTCCCCGACTTTAGCTTAAAAGCAGTGTTGCCTTTAAGGCAGTGTATTGTCCTGGGAAGAAGCACTGTCTTTGTTTTTGAGTGCATATGCGAGTGAAAATTAGAGTGTGTGAAAAGTGTATTCAATTCGTGAATTAACCAGTCACATTTGATTAATAGTGGGTGGGACCAAGAATAATCGATCTGGGCCTTCACAAAGGCCAGCGCTGTCTTGCTTATAGTGTAACAAGTAGACGAGGCAGTGAAGCTAGTTTAAAATGTCAGCAGCTACGGCAGACGAAACATTGTGGGTAGCTTGATAGCTCAGTGATACTGAAACAGAGAAACAAGAATAAAAAAAAACTCAAAACATCTTACCTCAAAAACACTCAATTGTATAACTTTTCCAAATGGATGGTACATTAACAGATTAAATGGCAATTATCTACTGCTCAATACAAGTATCAGTAGTCTCATACAGCTCTAGAAAAACTCTATAACGCTATCATTATGTGCTGTTTGCTGCCTTCCACTGAGCTCAATGTGCAACAACTACACACCACAGACACCTACTGCTGTCACAAGCTACCGGACAGCCTGATGCTTATCCCCTCGCAAAGTCTTTTTTGATGCGTCTGCCTAGTTTTTCCCAGCTCTAATAGTCACAGTTCACCACTGAAGACATGGTGAAATAATTAATATTATTTTATGTAATGAACATTTCTGCTGAAGAAATTGTGAGCCATACTTTAAAATACAAAATGCACAGGTCTACTTTCACAGTAACCCCTTCACACACGAATAGTCCATACATTGTTTTCCTCACATTTATTTGAAATGCTTCTACTTTTAGTAGGCTTGCTTAATGTATTTGATATTAACAAGAGTAAAACCATTGTAAAATGAGTGCACAAGTGAGGAGTGATATATGAGAAGAGGGATGCTGTGAAAGTGCTGTAATTGTTCGTGTGATCACTCTGCTGATGGAAGGTTGCAACATCACTGTCGCATTTTTACAAATCACAAATATCTTAGTGTTGTGACCACTTTCTGGGGTTATAACATTATTACATTGGGTAAGAGATGTGAGCACATCTCTTAGGAGATCAACCATAAACATTAGCCCTGCACTATTCAATTCAGTTATGTTCTGTTCAATTCAATTCAATTCAGTGCAGTTAAATTCAATTCAATAGGCTTCACTGGCATTACTGTACATTTGTATATGTTATGCTGACGATGGCACACGCAGATGTGACAGCCAGTAGCTTCTCCTACTTTTTCGCCTTTATGCCCCCTTCTACTGAACCACACTTCTGCCTATGATAGAGATGCATTCATCAACATTGGAAAAGGAAGTATGGGGTTTGGATTGAGTGCAGCAAGCAGTTTCTCTACCAAGCCTTCTCCTGGCTAATGTCCAGTCACAGGAGAATAAAGTGGATGATGTGTGACTAAGGGCTCACTCAGCTGTGCGCACATCTTCACAGAGACGTGGGTAACTCCTAACATCCCGGATCAAGCTATTGCACTGGGTGGGTGGAGCTTGTTCAGAGCCAATGGGACACAGGACTACGGTAATAGGGGAGGAGGAGGACTTTGTGTCTACATAGTAATGGTTGGTGCAGAGAATTCATCAGTGTTTTTATTGTTGCTATGTACATTCCCCCAGATGCAAACTCAAAAAATGCACTGCAGGAATTGTATGATGTCATCAGCAACAACATGACTAAACAACTGGAGAGAATTTTCATTGTAGCTGGTGATTTTAATCAAGCAGACCTCGGAACTGTTTTCCCTAAATTCCACCAGAGTGTCCAGATCCTACCAGAGGAAGAATATCCGGGACCATGTGTATACAATTATTCCTGGCAGCTACAAAGCCCTCCCACATCCTCACTTTGACCTATCAGATCATATTTCTCTGCTTCTTTTGCCCACTTACTCCCAGTTGATAAAGGAGGTCAAACCATCAGAGATGCTGCCACTCAACAACATCAGTTGACATCTGCCATGTTGCCCAATGAGATGAACAAATGTTATGTTTGCTTTGATCTCCTCAACAAAGAATCAGCTGTACTCCACCTCCAGAGGACTGGCCACTATCAGTAACCACAGTGGTTGTGAGAAAAAAACTGCTGAGAGTGAATATAAATAAGGCTGCTGGTCCAGAAAATTATACCTGGCCATGTACTAAAACATATGTCTATCAGCTAGCTCATGTCATTTCTAACATCTCACTCTCTCAGGAGACTGTTCCTTCCTGCCTGAAGACAGCCATCAATGTTCCTGTACCTAAAAAGCCTGGTGTGTCTAGTCTTAATGACTACCGCCCTGTGGCTATCACCTCCATCCTGATGAAGAGCTTTGAGAAACTGGTTCTTCAGCACAACAAAGACAACATCCCTGCCACCCTGGACCCTGACCTATATACGTACTTTCAGAACCAACGCATCCACAGAGGGTGCCATATCTACTTCCCTTCACTAAGTCTTCATGCACGTATAAAATAAGAACAGCTACATCAGAATGCTGTTTGCCGATTTCAGCTCAGCATTCAACACAATCTCACCCACGAAGCTGATTGGAAAATGTAACTCTCTGGACTTTTTTAATGCGCAACATTGGAGGACCCCAGGGCTGTGTGCTCAGCTCTCTCCTGTTCACACTATACACCCATAACTGCACTCCTAGACATCAAGAGAACTCTATTGTTGCTCTATTGTTGATTTTAGAAGATAGGAGGCAAAGACACACACCCCTGCTCCATCAGTGGAGCTGAGGTGGAGCAGGTGAACATTGAATTACCATCTCTGTGAACACAACCCCACCCTGGTTAAAAAAGCACATAAAAGGCTCTACTTCCTCCAGAAGTTTATATTCTGGAGCAGTATTCTGGTAAACATAAACAGTGGAGCATAGAAAGCGTCACAAACATCACAAACTCACATGGTTCGGTCATTGCCCAGTACAGTACGGCTCTACAGCAGGTGATTAAAACCGCCCAGAACATCATTGGTACCATTTACCGAGCATCACTGACATTGGTGAACTGAGAGATGTCTGCACAGAGCCTAAAGGATGCTAAAAGACAACACCCACCCAAGCCACAGTCTGTTCACTCTACTGCCATTTGGGAAAAGATACAGAAGTATCGGTTGCCATACCACCTATGACTATGGAGCAGCTTAATTCTCCAGGCTGTGAGACTCCTCAATTAATCACCAACACAATAGATGTAGCACAAAAGACACAAGTATAGTTTAATTCTTTAAACCCTTGTTAAAAAAAATATATGATTCAGTAAATTTACCCTGTAATCTTGTATATGAAATAATAATAGTTTTAATAATAATAATAATAAAAGCTATCTAAACTGGCATTTTATTAACTTACTGTCATTCAGCATTACAGAAGATTATCCTTCTTCTTTGTCTGTCCACCATTTTCTGCTCTGCTTAATCAGTGATGTTGCTAGGTACACGTCCTGCCTCTCTTACGCATTAAAATTGGAAAGGACGCAGTGAACTCACTATCCATGCGTCCAGGGGACGCACCGTATTTTTATCCCAGATAGTGCTACATTGTGAAGAGACAATTATGTATTAAAATAATTCTGAAAAAGGTAAAAGGAAACTCGCTATTAAGACAGAAAAAAAAGCACTGGTCACCATTTCTGACCTTCAGCGAACTGTGTGTTTATCTCATTTATCGTGACATGATACTTTCTGCTGCAACAAGACAAATCTTTAACACACAGACTTCAGTGATGATCAGATAATGCTGATGGATGACGCTTTGCCATTCAGGGGACGCAACATGTTGAAACCTTATAAATAAACCACTTTTTAGTTTACTTGAAGTTTGTAGACAACTGTGTATCAGGACGATGTGATGGGGCTGTACCTGACTCAGAATTTTATCAGTCAGATTGGATTTGGCAGTTCAATAAAAAGCAAACATGTTTGTCCATGACTGACTGACTGAGTGAGTGAGTGAGTGAGCAACTTAGTTAAGGGACTGGTCCAGACAGTCAAGTAGCGTTCCACCATTGGCCAATGCCCTTTCAATCCATGGGAACGGTTATTCCGTCAACGGGGGGGAGGGTCTCTTTTCTCACAAGGCTGCTGTTGGGGAACAAAGGTAGGGCAGGTGTGGTTATTAGAAATTAATAATTGCTAATAATAATTCCACTGTTTGATGTGAGATAAACAGTAGAGTACAGTGTAATGTTAAACAGACTGAGCAGTTATTTTATTATTGTTATTATTGTTATTTATTTCTTCACCAGAGTTTTTTTTTTAACATGGTGAATGCTATGGTGTGTGTTTGTTATCTTGTTAGCGGTTGTTATGGCTGACCAATGCTCCGGTCTGTTGACTATTAACGTTATGCCGAAACATCTCGTGACAGCATAAAAAGTGTTCACAAACATTAATGCATTGTTCAGTGAGTTTAGTAATCACTTCTATTGTTTATCAAAAATGCTTCTTCAGAGCAAAACAATGGTCATTTTCTACATTTGTTGACGGCGGATAAATACTTATAATATGTCAGGGAGTAGTTTTATTCAGTCAGGGGGAATAATGGAACAAGTAGGAGCTATTGAAGATGAAGAGCTACAGATGATCAGGTAACCATTCCCCTCTCCCTCATTAACGTTATCAGGTTCCTCTATTGCAGTCTATTAAACCAGAAATATTGCCACATACGCCCTTTTGCTTTTCATCTCGTCAGTCAACTCATTACTCTCGTTACCTGATGTTGGGACCTCACCATATGGTATATGTTAAACCAAAAACCGAACATGTGGCCTTCATGCAAAGCCTACAATTTGGGGTATTGAGGAGGATAGGTCACATGCTAGTCATTCCGAGCGACTCTCAGGTAAGAGACTTAATGTCTGGGCAGAGAGAATAGATTTTTAGCGTGTTTTTTTTTTTTTGTTTAACTGTTGTATAACTGTGATTGTTGTGAACTTCATAGACCACAGAGTCCTGTTTGTGCTTGCGAAATACTGTACAGTATCACTGACAAAATGCTGCATTCCTATCTTGAACAAAGACCAGCGGACGATAGTTGAGCCAGAGTTCGTCTGCCGACCGCTGAGTGATAGGAAAGTGATTATTGTGTCCCTCCATGGTTGTTATCTTTTGCTGTGCTCTGAGTGCCTGCTCTCTCTCTTTTTTCCCTTCCCCCTTACTAACCCACATATACACACAGCCGATGAGCGGATCGCTAGTAGAGATTGTTGGATTGTTGTTTAGACACGTGTCCCTGGCAGCACGTCTTGGAACAACATAATTAGTTTTACTCCAGTTTACGCTCAATGTCATACAGTGTTTAAAGGAACACGTGAAGTAAGCTAGTGTTTTAACCATTGTCTTGTTCAGAACATGCGCGGTCATCCCCATTGATCAGCCCCTGGCATGACGTATCCATGTCCGCCATCTTGCACGCTTTCACAACCATCTTGCCATCTCTCTAACACTCCCATACATTCCCACACACACATACCACGTGTGCTTTTGTGCTTGCTTGCTTGTAGTGTTACAGTAGCTGTAATAAGATGTTTATTGATGCAAGTGATTAATATTAACTATTTATAATAAACACTGTTATACTACAGTATATGAGATCAGCTATCTGTGATTATTTGTGCATTTTAATTGTGATAACAGCTTGTTCTGACAGCCAGTGCTCAGATTCACTCCTTAAAATGTATAAATATTGACAATTTTATGATAACCCCTTCCTTTTTGAGACTATGTACACTGTTTGGTTATTGATCCCAGAATATTAATATATATTAATAATGTATTTAGTTAAATAATAATTACGTTTGATAATTATTAAATAGTCAATAACCAAATTGCTCCCACCAAATCCTAACACTGATACAGTGCATCCGGAAAATATTCACTTTTTGCACATTTGTTATGTTACAGCCTTAGTCCAAAATGGATTAAAATCATTATTTTCATAAGTGAATCATAAGTATTCACAGCCTTTGCTCAATACTTTGTTGTAGCACCTTTGACACCAATTACAGCCTCAAGTCTTTTTGAGTATGATGCTACAAGCTTGGCGCACCTATTTTTGGGCAGATTCTCCCATTCTTCTTTGCAGGACATTTCAAGCTCCATCAGGTTGGATGAGGAGCGTCGGTGAAGAGCCATTTTCAGATCTCTCCAGAGATGTTCAATCGGGTTCAAGTCTGGGCTCTGGCTGGGCCACTTAAGGATATTCACAGAGTTGTCCCGTAGCCACTCCTTTGTTATCTTGGCTGTGTGTTCATTGTCCTGTTGGAAGATGAACCTTTGCCCCAGTCTAAGGTCCAGAGTGCTCTGGAGCAGGTTTTCATCAAGGATGTCTCTGTACATTGCTGCATTCATCTTTCCCTCGATCCTGACTAGTCTCCCAGTTCCTGCCGCTGAAAAACATCCCCACAGCATGATGCTGCCACCACCATGCTTCACTGTAGGGATGGTATTGGCCAGGTGATGAGCGGTGCCTGGTTTCCTCCAGACAGGACGCTTGGCATTCAGGCCAAAGAGTTCAATCTAGGTTTCATCAGACCAGAGAATTTTGTTTCTCATGGTTTGAGAGTCCTTTAGGTGCCTTTTGGCAAACTCCAGGCGGGCTGTCATGTGCCTTTTACTGAGGAGTGGCTTCCGTCTGGCCACTCTACCATACAGGCCTGATTGGTGGAGTGCTGCAGAGATGGTTGTTCACCTGGAAGGTTCTCCTCTCTCCACAGAGAAACACTGGAGCTCTGTCAGAGTGACCATCGGGTTCTTGGTCACCTCCCTGATTAAGGCGCTTCACCCCCCATTATTGGCTTATTGGGGATAATGTGCAATATTTTGGCTGTGTATTATTTTTGTGCAGGGCATCATGCAACATTTTTTGTGTGTATATGGATCTATGTGTTGACTGTAGTTAACTGTAGTTTGATTGTTTATGTATACGTGCACATTGTGTGTATATGGAGAGACTGTGTGCTGCTGTGTCACCTGTGTTCTCTCTCTTCTCCTAAGGGAGACAATAAAGGCTTATCTTATCTTATCTATCTCATCCATAATCCAATTAAGTATTAATTTGAAAAGCAAATCGATGATGGGGTGCACGTCACAACTAGGAATCGAGCTCAAGCTTGTGTGTGTCCATCTATTTCTCAAAAATTGTATCAAACGCCATTCAAAAAAGTCCATCTACAGTATCAGAAGCTGGTGCTGTGGCACCATTTTCCTTAATATTAATATGCGTAATTTAATATTCAGTTTAAGGTGTTTTTTATACAAATGTTAAATTTAAATTGAATGGACACAGGCATTAATTATTAAAATTTGCCAAAGGCCCATGTGGGTTAATCCCCAGCCAATAACCAACATAGCATTCCAAATATCACAAATTCATGATCACTCCCAGCCATTACCTCCACACACACACGCACGCACGCACGCACGCACGCAGGTTTTATCCATATCCCAGCTGACACCTCAGCACGGCAAAGTACTCAACAAGACACTCATGCCCCTTTGCCGGCAATTATGATAAATGCAGTCATTTATTCACCAATTATGGTAAGGGAAGGAGTAAAAAGCTCTGGGTAATGTACAAAGTGTGTGATTAGTGTGTGCTAATGGTCAAACAAAAAAACAGCCAGTGGAGGACTGCTCCACAGAGTGAAGATTCAGTTGTTGAGATCAAAGTCAAGTGATGCTGGTACAAAAAATGCATGTCATGTGTAGGGATCCATTATAGAAGAAATTAGTATATGCTGACATACAAAAACACGCATGAAAAGTCAGATCAGCCTCCCATTGGTGGACAAGTCAATAACAAACCTCTGATTAGTCGAAAGACTCTCCCAAAGCATTATGAGAAATGAAATATGGCCAGCTAGCATCCATGTTAACGATTCTTCATCATCAAAAAGTGGATAGAATATTCACAGAAGACATTCATAATCATATTTATCATTATGATTATTTTTGTACAAAGTCCTCAAAAAGACACCCAAGTTCCAGGCTGGATGATGAGGCTGGAGCTACAATTTACAGTTGAAAAGATCTTCAATTTATGATGCTCGCTGTGGCTAAAGAGAAACAGTTCCACAATTTCAAGTTGTTAAACTTTCACTTGCATTGAAAGAACCATTGTTTCATTTTTTTTAGATTTAAAGTTCATGTTTGACCTCGGAATCAGACTGTTATAGGTCACATTTCTCAATTGTTGTTAAAGGTTCTTTTATCCATTTTTAGCTGGCCTTTCTGGAGTATGTAAAATTTATTTTATATTAATTAAGATTAAAATCATGGCATAATTTATGGATGAATAGTGAACCTTCAGCTTAGACGCTTGATGTGTCTTTGTCATCTACAGCAAAAGTGTATCCATCTTTATCTACATATTTCTATTGACTTGAATATTCTTCCATTTGCACTAATAGAGCCAGTGGTCAAACTGACTGCAATCCAGACAAAGCTGCCACATATTTTTTCTTAATTGTTGTCTTCAAGAGCCAATGGTAATAACATTATCGTTAGCAAATTTTGGGTTTTATTATCATTAGTATATTTTTACAAAACCAAGCAGCAGATTGTTGATTTTAGAAAAAAGGAGTCAAAGACACACACCCTGTCTACATCAGTGGAACTGAGGTGGAGCAGGTAAACAGTTATAGGTTCCTTAAAATTACCATCACTGAGAAACTATCATGGTCATCACACATCACCATCCTGGTTAAAAAAAGCAAAGAAAATGCTACAAAAACTTAGGAAGGCTTAATATTGGAGCAATATTTTGTCAGCTTCATTCCCCAGGCAATCAGACTCCTGAACTTATCCCTTAACACTCCATTGTCTAAAATATATGTAGCAGTGTTTATGTTTTGTTGTTTTTGAAACAATGACAATAAACATCCATTCGAGCAGGACCTCAAGGATTTATTTTGGTTTTTAAACCCTTGTTTAAAATATGACAAATAAATGTACCATGTACCTTGTAACTTTTGTTTTTCATCATAATGGCAACATTTTAATGTTGTGTACATTCCTACATTTAGTGTACTATTTAGTAGACCTTTGCTATAATTTGGTGCAAATGACATTACAAAATAGTGGTGAAAACTGTTTTGAACTGTTAGGCACTGTGCAGCTTTATCATTACAATATTGTTTTGTTTCATTTAATTGGGCAATGATGACAGTGTATTGTTGTGTACATTTGTACATGTTTTAATTGGTATCCCTTCGTTATAATGTTGGCACAACTCTTAACAAATGCTGCGTACGCAAAAAAATAAATAACAATAAATGGGGGGGACAGTTAATATCAAAAGTTAATTATTGATCCATGTTACCATAAACATTCAAACCAGCAATGACATTTGTACTATCATAAAACTACTACTACTTACTACAGCTCAGCTGGTTACATTCCACAACAAGGTCATCTTAGGCACACACAGTTTGTGCCTAAACAAACTGATTCTCCTCACTTAAACAGCCATCAAACTGTCATTGTGATCCTGTCCAGACTGGGGAGGTGTTCAATTCCAAGAAAGGACAGCATTTAACACCTCAAACGAATTTACAATAGAAGCCTGGTGGGATTACAAGGGCCAAAAGGACAAATAACACCCACAGGACATAGATTGGGTCTGTCTACAGTTTGGGAATAATCAGACCTCATCTTTGACTGGTATTGACTGTTTGTTTAATGGCTGTGGACATTAACATTACACTCTGAAAACACCCTGAGTTAGTGATTTAAGGTTTTCATTGGATTTCTAACGTGTGACAATACTGCCATCTACTGACCATATATGGGTAATTGTTTCTACGTCAATACGTCTATAGACTGAGGACATATCCTATTACAATTAGTGAAGGAAATCCTGATTTAATTAGCAATATAGTTAGGAATAGTTTACCCTTTTTATTTAACAGTCATTTGCATGAAGTTACCTTTCTACCCTATAATTTGCCTAAAACAGGAATTCACTCATGTAAATGGTTTGTTTTGTTGTTCCTTTCTCTTTTTGTTTAAAAACAGTTGCAATTAAAATTATTCAACCCCCATTGTATTTTAGGTTTATTGGCAAAATAAAAAAAATTTCAGGTGTTTGCAATAAACAAATTACACAAGAACAGTTTAAATAGTTAAAACTAATATTACAAGGATTGTATCCAAATTCAACACTAAATCTTCTTTCAATGACTACTGCAGTCTCAAAAATATTCAACCCCCTGAAAAAGAACTCCTCATAAGAGCACACATTTGCAAATCAGGTGTGGTCTCAAGCACACCTGATGCAAGCAATCAAGGGCTTCATTAGTTGCATCAGGCGTGCTTGAGATAGAACACCTCAAATACCTGGACTGTTGACCGTGACGTTTCATTGCATGTTAGAAATACAGTATGGCTAAGTCAAGAGAATTGTCCAAAACATTCAGAGAAGAGATCATTGCCTTGCACAAACAAGGAAAAGGATACAAAAAGATAGCAAAGGCACTGAATGTTCCAAGAGATACAGTTGGAAGCATAGTTCGCAAGTTTAAAGTTAAAGGAACAGTGGCTACACTACCTGGACGTGGCAGAAAGAGGAGCTATCAACGGCTGCCACCAGAGTCCTGAGGAGGCAGGTGGTCAAAAACCCTCGACTGACTGCAGAAGACCTGCAGCAAGACTTGGTGGCAGCAGGCACTGAGGTTTCAGTTTCCACAGTAAGGCGCATACTAAACGCTGAAGGGCTCCATGCCCCCTGTACACCACTACTGACCCAAAAGCACAAGAAAAGTCTGTTCCAATTTGCTCAAAACTATATAAATAAGCCAAAGAGGTTTAGGGATTCTGTTCTGTGAAGCGATGAAACAAAACTGGAACTTTTCGGGCCTATGGATCAGCAGTATGTCTGGAGGAGGAAGAATGAAGCAAACGCTGAAAAGCACACCCTTCTTACAGTGAAGCATGGCGGTGGCTCAGTGATGCTCTGGGGCTGCTTCGCTTCCTCTGGCACTGGAAACCTGCAGCGTGTGGGGGTCAAGATGGATTCAATCAAGTATCAGGAAATCCTGGGAGAAAATGTCATGCCGTCTGTGAGGAAGCTGAAGCTTGGACATCATTGGACCTGTATTTATATTTTAATGGGTCATGGTGGATGACATATATGCGTTTTTAACACTCAAAATTCCATCTTTTAATAATTTAAAGTTTCAAAAGTTACCGTCTCAAACAATGAAAGGAGGAGAATCCTGATTGGTTGACAGACTGTAACCACACCCTGTTTCCTCCAAAGACAAAACCAACAGGAGACGTCTGTTTCATGCCTTTTATTCTTTTTCTGTTTTACGTTCTTGTTCTCTTGTACTCTTGTTGTTACTTGTGTACCTTTTAGCTCCTTTTGCACTTCTGTCTTTTAGCTATTCTCTAACTTTCGTGTTCCCATATCCTAATTTTGCCTTATTGTTTTACACGCTGGTTCCTATTTTTCTTAATATGACAACAAAGTTTCAACGTCAATTGAAATGTAGAAATCCAAGATTACATCAAATAGCATTTAAGAATGAATACTGTGCATATATCACCAAGTATGATTTTAGTTTTAGCGGAGTTGCTGTGGGTAAAAACTCTGCAGCTGTCTGGCGCCGCACAGAGCACAGTGGATTGGCTGCCAACACACTCCGCCTTCTCCAGTCATTTGGCCCATCATATCTTCACCACCAGCACTTATGGATTGTGTCATTTATCAAAGTCTGGAAATAAAGCCAATGACAGCTCTCACTCAATCACTACACTCCATATCCTCACTATTATACGTAATCATAAAGTAGGCCAAGTTCAAAATAAAAAAAACTTTGATAAAATTGAATGGGTTCATGTTTATAATTTTTGAATGATACCCCAGGGAGGGTTGGGGATACCACTGATTGTTGCAATAATTTTGTCAAGTGAAGCAATCACTCTGCAAACATATACATACTGCAGTGCCACTTGTGCATTATGCTGCATGCACAGACTTTCACTGTCCTCTTACTTCAAGAGGACAATGTGAAGAAAAAAGGAGAAAAAAAAGAAGTAACTTCCACCTCACCCACATGCACCTTGTTTTCTGTGCCAGAAAAAAAAACATTTTTCTTCCTCTTCCTTTCAGTTTTGGCCATGATTCACTATAAAGAATTATTGTTCAGCAGGCTTATTTCCATGTAACATTCACAAGGTGCTTTGCATTGACCATTTACTGTGTATAAACTGGAGCACAAGCATCTGAGAAACTCAGGAGGATCTTCAATAAACATCATATCCCGTTTCACTTTAATTCTACCAACACACTGAGGCAGAAACTTGTCTACCCTAAGGACAAAACACCCAGGCATAAGCAGAGTAATGTAGTTTATGCTGTTCAATCCAGCCAGGACTCCACTTACATCTGAAGGAGACAAATCATTCCTTTGAGGACAACAATGTAAACATCTTGTCCAGAGAAGACAGATGGTTTGAAAGAGGAGTAAAAGAATCCATCTATGTCAAACTGGAACTGCCATCTTTGAACAGAGGAGGTGGCCTAAGACATTACTTATCACCCTGTGGAGATGGGCGAGGTGCAGCTGCGGGAGAGAGAGAGGGGTGGAGAGCAGCTGGGAGAAGCTGCAGATGGAGGCGCATGAGACGCGACCGGATCCCTTCTGTTACATTACTTTATGTTGAGTGTTTGAGCCGAATAAAGACAAGCTCGAAACCAGAACTGTGTGCGTGGTTCCTGTCGAGATTACCCACTGTAGCACTGAAAAGGCTACACACCCACCGACAATGCAGTACTGAGTTCTCTCCCCAGACAGCTGAACAGCCATTCACAACTGGGCTCACCTAGCCCTAGCAACCCATATAAGGCCGGTTGGGCTAACGACCCACAAGTGGCCCTTACGACTATGAAGCTCACGTGTCCTTAACGACTCTGTAAGGACACTCCCACACAGAGTTTAAAAGCCTGCCACTCCCCTCCAGTTAGTTAGAACTGAAGAAGCCTCTTGGATGAGAGGTGAAATGTCTTCAACAAACTGAAACAAGTCCAGTTGCCTATGATACAGCACTTAGATTTACCATGACCTGGATGACTGAGAACCTTCATCAACAGTATGGAGTTAGGTTTCCCCCCACTTTGTGTTTGTGAAGGCTAGCCTATGTGTGTACAGGATATACTGCATAGCTTCCGCACTGTGGGGGCCCATAGAGCATGCGCACTAGAGACTTCTGCCGACCGAGCCAGCTAACTTTGGTTTAGTGCCCAGCTAAATTGAATGGGGATAAAATAATTGAATCGTGCGGCGCTTCTAGATTTTGCAAATTTTATTGGACCTAATGGCTCAAATTCTTACAGTCAAACCAGTCATTTCGTGGGGTTGTGATGCTCAAATTTTTTTTCCAACCTTTTTAAAGATGCTTATTTCACAATGTTAGCTTATGGGAAAAAAGTCTTTTGGAGCCCCAGTCCATCACATGACGATGTAATTACATGGTTTGGCCACCACTAAAACTGTCTCAAAGCCTGGTGCTCATCCTGGGGGCCTGCATTAAGGAGGTTAGGTTGTTCAATTCACGCTTTTGTTACATTATTGTTTAGTTGACCTCATTTAAGTTAAAGGGCCCAGATTTAGATCGATTTTTTTTATACTTCTTCTATATTAATGTGTTTAAAACATTTTTGCATTGATTGAACATGTGTTTGGCAAAATAAAGCCTTATTTTTTTTTCAGGATTAACCTTGTGTCCCTGCCTTCACGGCTTGGTCCCTTACAATCACCCAGAATACATTGAACTAGCTCTATGATTCTTCTCTCCACCCCTGCTACCGTTCATCTGGAATAGAAAGCATCTTCGCTTAAAATCTGCCACTGTCCAGTGGCCACGTGGGCATTGCAGCCATGACACAAGGGTAGGACAAGTCCCCCGATGTTGAAAATGCATCAGTCTATTCAGTCTGTGCTCTTTTCAGAGCGCTGCGTCTGTGCTTCATTAGCTATTAAAGCAGTTCCGCTCGCTTATCAAGAGAATGCCCAAATTAATAAAACATACAAAACAGTATAAAGGCAGGAGGAGCTCTAGCAGTAAGTTTTTATGCTTTTATGTTTTGATTATTATCTTCAAATCTTTTAACTCTTACTGCAGTGCAGTGTAGTGAAATAAAAAACAGCATAAATCATTTCTCTCATCTCATTATCTACCACTTTTTCCGTGAGGGTTGCAGGGATGTTACCACTTTATCCCCTTTCAGGGGTTGCTGGAGCCAATCCCAGGTTTCTCTATGGGCAAGGGCCAGGGTACACCCCTGGACGAGTCACCACCCCTTCAGGGCCCTTTCACACAGGGTGCCAACTGCACATCAGGAGCAATTTTGGGGTTCAGTATCTTGCTAAAGGATACTTTGACATGTAGCTTGGTTCCACCCAGGGGAGCTGGGATTTGAACCAGTGACCTTCTGATCACTAGTCACCTGCTCTACCCACTGAGCTACAGCTGCCCTTATATAAATCATTTTTGGTGATTAAATATGTCACATTAATTTAATGTGCTCTATGTGTTGTAGTTTAAGTTATTTTCTATTTGAAATATTAGCAAATATTTATTTTTAGCCAACAAAGTAGTCTATGAGCATGAGCATGTGCTGTAAAGCTATTTTAAAGTTGAATAAAAAATAAAATAAACATGATCTGGGGCACTTCCTCTGGATGAAATTGTAAAATGTATGCCTACTGATCAATTTTCTTATGCACTATAGCCAGATGAAGTATCAAACCACCTGTTAAAAGGCACCAGAATACAGGATATGACAAATACAATTGAAAAGAAAATTATAGGTGAGAACTCCAAACCTCAGGTAAAACTGTTCCACCCACATTTAAAATGCTTCCTATGCCCGTGTGCCAACTTATACTGCAGTTCCTGTTTTTAACCATAAAAGAGATGACAATAATCACCTGGATTACTTTGATACTAAAGAAAAAGTCTAAACATGAATATTATGAGGAATGACATATCTAAGGTATAATGAGCCCCTTTGTTGTACTATTCTTAAGTGGATTTATGTATATTTTTCCAGACATCAGACATACTACTAGACCCACTACAATCACTGAAGAGTTCTGTGGAAACAATCAAGCCTACAGCAATACATACTGTAATGGTATTATTTTTGATAACATTTCAGTACGTTTATGTATGGATTCACCTAATGAGCTTTCTGTATAAACAGATATCAACCTGCAATATCAGTTATTCAGTGGGTGTATATGAGTATGTGTTTTCCCACATCTATTATAGGCTCTCCACAATGCTGGGTTTGTTGGGAAACAAAGCTGCTGGCCTCTCTGTCAGTTAGATATGTATCACTGTAGAATTGGGGGCCATGAATTCTCTTTCACCTCCTCCTCTTTTTTTTGTTTCTCTCCCCAAACACAGTGGTTCCCAGGACGAAGTGACACTGTGATTGAGAGTCTTGATGTAAAGAGCTTCCTACTTGAAAGGTTAAGCGTTTCAGCTAAGTGCATGTGGGTGTGGGTGGGGGGTGGGGTTGAATGGGGGGATGGAGTGGTTGTATGTGTTAGTATATGTTATCTGTGATGATACATACAACAACAAAACAACACATACAACAACAAAACACTACAACTTTCTCTCCCCAGCATCAAGCCTCCCACTGCTCATTGTTTTAGGTTGGGAAAAATCTGAGAAATAAACGCCTACACTCAAGATGGAGAATGAACACACATAAGTAGACCACACACTTAAACACCACATAAAAAAGTTTTACAGCCGCAGGGGCCAAACCTGGTGAATGGTGTTCAATGCAGTTCAGCAGTTTGCAGGTTGCTAAGGGATGACACAAAAATATTTGCTCACCACCTTGGGGCCCTGGCAAACCAGGCTGATAGTTGTTTGTTGGGTAGTCAGTGTGTATCTGTGACCCTAATTTTTGCAGTGTGTCCCGCATTGTTGGCAAAAGTCAGCCATTAGCTGTTCAGCGTATCAGAGCACATGATGAAAAAAGAAAAAAAAAAGGGAAAGTCACTTGAGCCTTTCGCTGAAGTATTCATTCTTTCACCCATTTTGTGTGATTATTCCTTATTTTTCACCTTTGTTTCTTAGCCAGCGCAATTTGCACCTTTCTACCAGCCATATTTGTGATAAAATTGATGGTATGATTATGTTTGCAAGAGTGGTGTGAAAAAAACACTGCTTAACATAACAACTGTTTGTATTGGCAGTCCTTCCAGTTTAGCTTTTTCAATGACAAATACAGACTACCGCCACCTAGTGGCATGAGGAGTTATTACCTCTCACACTAACCCACAACATACAACAAACAAGCTAATTGGCTGCTGGCTGTAGTCTTTGCAGTGTATTTATGTGCAGCTTTTTGATGTGGGTCTCTGGTTAAGGTTAGGGTTAAGGCTTGGGTTATTAAGGTTAGAGTTAGGGCTAGGGTTAGGCATGTAGTGATTAGGGTATGTCTCCAGGAAATGGATGTAAGTCTGTGTGTGTGTGTGTGTGTGTGTGTGTGTGTGTGTGTGTGTGTGTGTGTGTGTATTTCTCTGCAGTTTCGGTCTGATTTATGAGGCTTGCCAAGGCTAGGCTAACAAGGGCCATAAATTCTTCTCACCTTGGGAGAACCACAACAGTATGCATGTCTGAGTGTGCTTGTATTTGTGTGTGTGTGTGTGTGTGTGTGTGTGTGTGTGTGTGTGTGTGCTAGATATGAATATAATGTGTCAACGTTTTCCAGTTGGCCACCCTCAGTCCTTCAAGCGGAGGGTGTAGATGAGGGGCTGGGTGAAATGTATTTTGTTATTATTTCACTGGCCTTGCACTGAATGAATCACACCAATATTCTTGGTTAGGACAAGATGATAGTCTGTAAAGTGATGCTGCTACGATATTTTCCAAATGAAGAGCCTGCACTGTATTTGTAGGATAAGTTATTATTCTGCATATTTTGATACAAATTTTAACTGTCCCATTGATTCTAATGTTTTTGCAGTTTATCCAGAACAAAATCCTATATCATCTTACTGTACTTATTATAGATGACATGCTGCAACAGATTCTGGTCAAGTATTTATCAAGCAATATCTCTATACAACATAGACCTCCATATAATATTGGCCCAATATAGTGTAATCAGAAAAACTAGATAATACTGAATCATTGCCCAGCCCAGCTTAAAAAACTTTAATCAGGCAAATTAATTGTATGTTTGGTGGACTGATGTATGCATATGCAACTGTACAATTTGGGAAAAAACATGACTTTCCCAATCAGAATTTAGCAAGGGAATGCATGGCTGTTTTTCTAACACATGAACAGCCAACCAACTACAACCATGACTCCAGAAAAGTTAGGATGCTGTATAAAACACAATTAAACAAATGTGATGATTTGCTGATCCTTTTGGACATACACTCAATTGGAAACAGTATAGATAAGAACAGACAATATATTTAATATTTTACGTCATAAACTTAATAGATTTTTGTAAATATCTCTTTATTCTACATTTGATGGCAGCAGCATGTCTCAAACAAGTTGAAACAGGGGCAACAAAAGACTGTGAAAGTTGTGGAATGCTTCAAAAACACCTGTTCTACAGGTAAACAGTAGGGCTGGGCATTTCAAGCAAAAATGCTTTTTGATATTCACCAAGAACTATTGGTCTATTATTCAAATAATCCCAAACGAGAGAGTAAGAGGGAACAAGGCTGTTTCTTTTAATTTATTTATTAATAATTGTATGCAATTCTTAAACAACCTACAATCTACAACAGTCTAATCATCTGTTAAACCCAAAACCCCTATTTTACAGGGTATAATGAGTCTGAGGCATCGGGTTATTTCCAGGCACCAGCAGAAACATGGGAAGAACACAATGGAAAATATATTTCTTAAGCCAAAACCATAATCGCATAAGCTATTCAGAAATGTATAATTTAAAGCAACATTGTGTAGAAATTTACATTTTGTGTGATTTGGCGCCCCCCACAGTGTCTGTAGCAAATACAAATCCTGGATTTGTACCAATTTGTCAGACATTATATAGGTGCTAAATACACAACTCATTATGTCATAACAATGTTTTGTCTTGAAACCTCACCTGTCTCTTCATCAATGGCAAATCGTCCGAGTCCACTCCCATCGTGGATTGAGTACTGAACTTCTCCATCTCTGCCTGTGTCCTCATCGTTAGCACTGACTTGGAGTAGGGCAGTTCCAATCCTGGCATTTTCTTTTACTAAACCTGTCAAGGCGAAGTGTGAAAAGTATGGAGCGTAGAGGTTTTCGTTAACATCTAAAACCTCGATCTCCACAAAGGTGACAGAGAGAAGAGAAACAGGTCTTCCTTTGTCTTTAGCCTTCACAGTGAGATTGTAGAACTGCTGGGTCTCATAGTCCAACTCTTTTTTCAGCCGTATAGCCCCGCTGGTCCTGTCTATTTCAAACCATCCATTGTAGTCATTGGCTAAAGAGTACCTGACCTGCCCTCCCAAGCCCAAATCCGGGTCCTGGGTTTCTAACCAGGCCACAACTGTTCCTACTGGAAGATCCTCCAGAGCTCTGGCTTTGTAAACACTTGGGATAAAAAGTGGAGGGCAGTCATTGACATCCTCCAATATGATTTTTAAAGTGGTCACAGAAAACCTCTGGCTCCCTTTCTCTGCTTTGTCGCGAGCTTCAATCTTCAGGTTAAAAGCAGAAACAAACTCCCTGTCTAGTTGGCCAGCAACATACACTATCCCATTGCTGGAGTTGATACCAAACTGGGAGGTACTGGTCAAAACGGAGTACACAATTTCGCCATTGGGTCCAAGATCTTTGTCACTGGCATCAACTTGGATGACATCTGTACCTATGGCAGTGTTTTCAGGTATGACAATAACATACCCTCTGTCTTGCAGAAACTGGGGTGCATTATCATTAGCATCCTCTATGTAGACAGTAAGCAAACGCCAGGCAGATTTTGGTGGTAGGCCAAGGTCATAGATGGTTAGGTTGAGAAGATAATGATCCCTCTTTTCTCTGTCCATGGGCAAGAAGACACTGATAAGGCCAGTTTCCATGTCAATGGTAAAACAGCTGTCAATGTTTCCATCTGAAATAGAGTATAAAATCTCACCATTGAAACCTGTGTCACCATCGTAGGCATTTACCTTGAAAACACTTGAGCCAATTTTTAAGTCTTCCTGCACAGCAATATCTGTGGGAAAAGCTTTGTCAAACTGGGGCATTTGCCGATTGACAGAAAAAAGGTCAATAAAACCTTCCTCAATTTTGGGCTTGGTGTTAGCTTTGGACTTTTTGAGCAACTTTTCAGCCAACTTTTGGGCTACCCTCGTCTCTTTACAGTTAAAACCTTTGGGAGGAGATTTCCCATGAACAACTGAGATGTTAACATACATAGGATCAGAAAAGTTCTCACCATCTGTGGCAGTTATTTTAAGACTAAAGATACCATTCTTTGGACTAGCTGTGGCAAGAGAACGTCGCAGTGAGAGGACCCCTGAATCTGGGTTGAGGTCAAAGTATCCCCATTCATTCCCTGAAATTATTTTATATTTTACTAGCTCTAACTCATCTATATCAATCGCAGACATTGTGGTAATCACTTCATTCACGGGGAAATCCCGAGAAATCACCCCCTGGCATGCAATCTTCTCAAACAGTGGCTGGTTATCATTTACATTTTCCAGGTGTATTGTTACATTGACTTCACTCTCTCTCCTGTAAGGTGACCCCCAGTCAGATGCTCTTACAACAAACATAAAGCTCTCTGATGAGGATTCAAAGTCCAACTCTTTAGTGGTGCTGATGATACCAGAAAACTGGTTGATTTTGAAAGGTACTGGCTGGAGACTGGAAATGCTGTAAGTTATGTATCCATTTTCTCCTTTATCCTCATCTACAGCAGAAACTGTTAATATATTGGTCCCAACTGGTACACTTTCATTGACCAAAATTTCATAACAGGACTGATCAAAAGTTGGTGAGTTGTCATTGGCATCCTGAATAGTTATCTGCACTCCAACGCTGAGCTCACTACCTATTTCCGATACTTCAAGATTAAAGACATGCTGGGTCACCAGAGTAAACCAGCGAGTAGTAGAGATTACACCTGTTAGGGTGTTCATTTTAAAAAAAGTTGAATCAGCAGAAGGTGTCAGAATATATTCTGCATCATTAGGCTCTGGCTTAATTTTAACAGCCTCTACAATCGTTCCTGGTGGAGAAATTTCATTCAGACAAACATCATACAAGTCCCGCTCAAACTTAGCTTCTGCTGTCTGCCGTTTCTTGGCCATAATGTGGACAACCTTAACAGCAGAGAATTTCTGTGGGGTTCCCCTATCTTTTGCTTGTAAACTGAGGTTACAGCCGTATGGGTAAATCTCCCAGTTTAATGACCTAGAGGCCTTTATGGCAAACTCGCCTTCCTCAGATCTTTCTACGAAAAAATTATTTGAGGGGTCTCCACCAACAATAACCACTGAGTCTATTTCTCCATTTAAGCCTTCATCTAGGTCCTCAACAGTGACGATAACATACAAAGGGTTTTTATCAAGCAGTGAGGGGCTGTGGGTGACCACATTCATGACTGGGGGATGCTCATTCACACGCTCTATATGGACAAAAAGCTTGGCTGTGCTGCTGACCCCATTATTTCCATAGAGCTTCATGCCGCGGTCTACCGCCAGGATTTCTAAGTCGTACCGGTTCTGCTCATCAACATTGAGCTTTCCACTGAGAGAAACTATTCCACTGGTTGGGTGTACTGCAAACAGCTCCATTTTCTCCTTGAAAAAATAATAAAACTCCCCATTGGAGCCAATATCTGCATCTGTGGCAGTAACTTGTGCTATGCTAGTCCTGAGAGGGGTGCTCTCCGCTATGGTGACAGAGTAAGTGGTGGGTGAGAACAAGGGTCGCAAGTCATTCATATCCAAGACCTGGATGCTGACTTTAGTCCAGGTCTCAAGGAGGGCCTCTCCCTTGACAGAGGCTTTTACTGTCAATACATAATTATCCTGAATCTCTCGGTTCAAGATAGCTGCATTGCCACCTTTAGTCCTTATCCGTAAGAAGCAGAAGTCGCCCAGCATAAACTCCTCTGCCTTGAAAAACCCTTCATCATCACCTGAGGTGATTCTATAGCGGATCTCCCAGGAGCGCTGTGCCAGGTGGATGCCCATTTTAACTTTACTGTTGGCATAGGTGCGTGCTGCTGAGTTCTCATAAACCGTAGCATGGTAGACAGCCTGAGTGAAGCTGAAGTGAGGTCCATCCTGAGGACCCCCCTGGGTGTTCTGGCCATAGCCGGGTGGTGGCTTGAAGAGCAGCAATAGCAGCAGTAGGGCCAGGCCAAGGAGAGGGGCACGCATGCCTGCCCACTGGCCCATATTCATATCCATCCCATTATCATTCCCTCCTAAAACAGAAAGAGACAGACAGAGACAGGGAGAAAAAGGTTAGCCAAAGAGGGAAAGATTTATAGCATCTATGGACTATGAATTATCCACTGGAAAACAGAGATTGGAAGCGGGGAGGGAAGGGGTTGTGCACAGTTACTGGGCGACCAAAATAAAGGCTGACATCATCCTTGTGTGGTAACTAGACACCAGAAGTCAATTGCAAGTTTTAGAAAAACCAAAGGTGGTTTGAGAAGGAACAAAATAATTGTACGACTAGGAAGAGAAGTGTAACATCCACCAAAACAAACATCAAAGAAAATGACAGCCGAGGACAAAATGTTGGCCTGCCTCACCATGACCCGTAACCCTTTTCCTGAAATACATGAAAACACAGCCGTGTGACCTAAAACCGTGGGATAACTCCAGAGGCAAAACAGATATGGTTTTGAAACTGAGTCAAGTAGCTGCTGTGTTCAGATTTTGTGCTCTTTTTCAGAAACAAAAAAAATGTTCTAAAAGTAAGCAGCCACAAATATGTGCCAAATTGGGTTTTGGGAGAAAAGCCTGATCCGGTAAAAGCCATGTTGTGGCCATAGGAGTTCCACAGTGGTCTGCATTTTGATGACCCTGCACTTTCCACCAAAAGAGACCAAGAAATGGGATAGGAAAAGATAGACTGTCTGAGCACACTGATAATGACACACTGCTGAACTACACAGGAATCTTCAAATTATTAACACATGTACAACCTGCTCCTGCAGCAGTACAACCTTTTTTTGGTTTAGAACAGGAACATAATCTTCTGACTGAGAGAAAAAAAAAAGTTTGGTCTTTTGCGTTTGACCATAAACCACCTCATCTTAAACACTGCAAACCAATCCCTTGGCTGCATTATAAAACAATGCAACAGTCATTCAGGGAAAGGGCTAGAATCTGCCCAAGTGAAATGCCAAAAACAACACTTTTTTTTCATCTGACCTTAAAATGTCATCTCAGTGTCAACTTCAGTCAGTGAGGATGGATGTGGGAGTGGCCAGTGGGGGTTTTATGAGGACTTTCCTGCTATAAGCGTCTCAGAGCAGTTTCAGTCAACTTTGCTGGGTCAGTGCAACTCTTTTTTGAAAAGCTAGTGCCAGCAGGAGACACAGTATTGATGCCTCAAAACTGCATTAACCCTTTGAACCCAGGTTATAAACCCAAGCATTTCGTTGAGTTTTCACTCTTATGTGGTCTGAATCTGAAATTGTTTAATCTAGGCCACCAGGGGTACAGTATTATTCAGGGCACAAAATTAGCACCAGCCACAGCCAAATGCTGGTTAAATATGCAGGAGGCTGGGAGACTTCCTTTACTCACCTGCCCCACCAAAATGTATACACTTAAGAGCCGTTTAGTGCATTTAGAAGTTAATTTATCAGAAAATATAGGGAGTTACAAATTCCACACAATACTTGTGTACTACTGTTTTAAGAACGTCTACTGTTTTAAGTAAACAGGAAGTTTATTTTTGACTTAGCTGTTGGCTAAACCTGCACTCTGTTCTTTTTAACCTTAAAGTTGAATAATATTACATTGCATAAAAATAACATATTTGGCAAATCTGCATTATGTAAAAAGTCATGCTTCATTTGCTACTAGTAGTTCATGTTTGTGCTCTAGCCATGGATGGAGTGACAAAAATGACCAAGATGTTTGATCTTAGAGAAACTGTCTAAAAAGGAAACTATAAGACATACAAAATCTGTGTAACACCTGCCCTGACATGATCCTGCACTCATACCACATGTTAAGGTGGTCTGGGAAACATTTCCCAACATATCTTTTGTAGTCTTAATGCTTAAGCGTCCTGATGTGTCCACAACAAGGACGATGTTATTGCAGGTGTAACAGAGTTTGTAGGTCATGTCATTCCACTTGCCATTGTCAACATATTCTGATAAGGATGCATTTGTGTAGAAATGTTGGCTCAATGGCACCCCTCTCAGAGGTGGTAAACAAATGGCAGGAAATGTTGCCAGTTAACAGGCGAACGTGTCCAAGGTGGGTTGTCGAGTGAAGCCCAGTGCAAAAATAATGTGTATTAATGACCGGATGCCCTTCTTAATGAATATGTGTGCACAGTTACACACAATGTGTACACAGTAAGTTACACTTACTTAACTAACATCCTTTTTTCCTGCCAAGGTAAGCACTAGATGTTTGTGAACACACTGTTTCAACTGATTTCACCATTTAGTTGGTTGTAAATGCTGGAGGGAACTTTAATACATTATGAGATTTATATTACTTTTCAGTTCCATTCAGAGTATTTGACTCATTCTCACTGTACCATCTTTTCATACTCCATCAGCTGCTTCTTGACACAAATTGTAGCCAGCATTGCAGTTTGGCTCACAGCTCATAGTATATTTTGAATGGTTCATTCTCAACCCACTATTAGGACACTTCAAACTCTTCAGATGTGACTTCAAATAAATTAAAGCCACCAATTCAATTTGGCGTCAGCCTTTTCAACAAACCTTAAAATATTCCAGATTTTTCATATATTATTGGCACTTTTCAAAGGTTTTGAGGCCAGCAATGCGCATTAATTGTCAGCTTTTCAATTAACCTTAAAATATTTCATATATTCTTCGCATTATTCAAAGTTTTAACAGCCAGCAATGTGCATTTGGTGTCAGCCAGCATTCACAACCGCAAGTTCTTCAGAACTTGCCTTCTCAAGTTTTTATAATTCCCATATCATGTTTTTTTGGACTGCATCTCCTTCTGCATTTTTCAACTTATTAACTCCATTCATACATCAAAATATTCAGCTCAATCAGGACACTCCAGCTATTACTTTTCTCATTAATATAATTCATACTTTTAGATATATTCAGCATTCAACTTCCAGTATGGAAAAGTTTCATCTCTTTCAGTCAACTTTCATCAGACATTAGATTGTTGTACCTCTAAACTAGACATCAACCCTTTACGCAAAGTACATAGTAATAATTTGTTCTGTCTGCTTGTCCCAGGAATGTACATATTTATTTACATTTGTAGAGCGGGAAAGTGAGATGTGTGTGTGTGTGTGTGTGTGTGTGTGTGTGTGTGTGTGTGTGTGTGTGCGCGTGTGTGTGACAGCTACTGTGTGCTAAATAGCAAATTGTCTTCAAACAAGTCACTGGACTCTTCAAAACTGTTCGGAACTCCAACAACATCAGCCAACAGGTCACTCAAAGTCTATTTATCCACTTGTGGTGCTTGTTACAGCTGCAAATGTGTGGACTACAGCATTGGACTGTTACAACCTGTGGCACCACCGCTGTTACTGGTGAAGAGCTTGAATTTAGCCTGCTGTTATTTTCAATTGTTACAATCCCACAATACCCAAGAGGCAACCATATTTGGGAGTACTATAAACACACATCTGCATGTATGCAGTGCCGGCCCAAGCCTTTTGGGGGCCCTAAGCAGAATTTGATTTGGGGCCCCCCTCCCACCACCGCGGAGTCACCTGTGCTTGACAATTATTGACACAAATGTCACACTATAATGTTACATTATAAATTGTATTAATACAGTGACGGATTATGAACTACTGTCCTCCTGGGCACAGATGCATAACGACCCCCCCTACCTTATTTGAATGAAAGTGGGTGCAAATGGGGAAGGGGGGTCTGGGGGCCCTCCCCCAGAAAATTCTGAATTTGGTAGATGCGATTTCCTGTATTCTGGTGCATTCAGATTCATGGCCTTTTGCTTTTTGACTTATTGAGGTAGTGACTTCACGCAACGGCTTGGGCTTCAGGGCCCCTTGACCTCTTGGGCCCGGTAGGCTCATTCAGTAATCCATCCTTGCTCACATGCCACAAATGTTTTGGGGCTCCTGGCCCCTCTAGACCTCTGGCCCCCTGGGCTTGGTAGACCCCTGTATTAATATAGTTGTTATTTACACCAAATCAGTCACCTTTTAACTTTAGAGGGTACTAAAACCACAAATATATTTTAAACTTTCATATTCAAAGTGAAGCACTAAGTGTGATTTACTGAACTTGAATTGAAAAATAACAAAAAATACAACAGCAGAGATTGCATTTGTTGTAAATAAGTGTGGCCAGGTCATAAATGAGGAGACCGGACACAGTAGAATAATTATTGTGGGTCTTTTATTCTCCGACTGCAATTTATAAAAGAAACAGCATTAACACTGCAATTTTGAGGATTTGAGGTAATCAGTATCAAACAAACAAAATATTTTTCCTCACTGTACGTCACACTGACGGTAAACCTCAGTTAGCTTATGAACTTCAAAAGCTTATCTCTGTGTCCTAGACATTTGCTCCAGTTAAAAGTGACTCTAGACTTGACTAGACAACAGTAGTGGCTCTTTCTGAATAAATAAACTAAAAAACAGAAAAACAAATACATACATTTTCCCAGCCACATAACTCATAGTCACATTACAGCATATTCTTTAGTTCACAGAAAACATATTGTAAATTACACTAATGAACAAAATACATTTTCAAGTAAACATTCTTGCATGAGCTTAAAACACTTTTGCGAATAGTCTTAAACTCACTGGCAATCCTGTGTGCAGCTCGTGCGCCAAGTCACACACCTTGACCTCAATGCACTCTATCTCCCCTCTAAATTCATCAAACACATAAAAATGGACACAGTTTATGCAAACAGTTATTCTTGTGCTTTATCTATGGGGATATTTTTCACACGCGACATCAAAATACACACCTCAGCAGTCCGTCTTTCACTCATGGCTCTATAATAAGACCTGGATATGGCGCCGCCTCTCAGCAGACACGCCGATTTTTCCCAGTGGCCACTCGTGGTATTGCAACAAAAAAATCCCATGGGGCCCAGAAAGCATTTTTCCCATAGGCCGTAATAGTAAAAGAGAAGCCTGTAAAACTGTTCTCAGGACACCTCCAGCTGTAACCACTGTTAATTGCTAATCTTTGTATTCCATATTTTTAAGTCATGGACTTTTAAACCGTCAAAAAGTTTTCTAAAGGCCAGAAAAGCCCCCCCAAAGTCTCATTTTCCATAGTGACGTCACAGCTGTGTGCGTGAACTCCCAAGCGCGGTCCCGCTGTGTCTCGGGAGCGAGGATGCCTGTTGGCTTAATGACAGCTCTGAACGGGGCTAAACGTGGTCGGAAAAGTGAATTAAACGACTCCAGGATGAGTTTTTTTCGAGACAGAGTTGTGACACAAGTTTTATATTTTAATGGCATGTATTTTTAAATGCAATTCTAAAGGTATTTTGGCGTTAAATTACCCGCTTAATGACATTTTCACTTACTGCCAGTGCCACTGCTGTGTAAATGTCGAAGTTATTTACCATGCATGTGATAGTTTCGGTGATGTGTCACCAGGGTCTCGGTCTCACCTTGACTGATGTTCAATATCCTTTTCATCCTATCATAACGACCTTTTATTACGGTTTGAACCGTCTCAGTCTGATGGCCTGGAATTATGCAATCTGCAGCAGAGCATACTGATGATGATGCAAGTATAAACTACAACGCAATAAATAATAAAGATGAATAATAAAACAGAAAAATATAAAATTAATTAATTAATTAAGAAATGCACATTTTAATGTCAAAGCATTCTCTATTTAAAGAAAGTAAGAAACAACAGTCAACATGCAGTTACATATGTTATACTCTCACTTGGCTCTTTCAAACTATTCTTCTCAGTTTTGCAGACTGTAATCACAAATTAAACAATTTTTACTTGGGACAGATTTGTTTGAGCCTTGGAAATATTTTACAAGTATTTTTTATACATATATACACAATCAACTTAACAATGCACATGAATAATGGCACTTGCACTTCGGTAGAGATATTCGCACTTTATTGGATTCGCACACAACATTGTTTACACATCACACCAGCTCCGCCTGAAAGGGAGATAGTCAGGATCCTGAATAGAGGGAGACTGGACATGGTGTATCACTTTGTTAGTATTTGGTGGAACATGTGCCATAATTACTGTGGCTTACATGTGTAGAATATAGTACCATAAGTGTGTGCATGTAGTTGAGTCATTGTGTACAGTATGAAACACTAAACTGTCCTCTGTGCTCCAGGGTTTTTGTCCAGAAGGCTTCCCCGGGGGCCAGACACCTCTTTATAGTTCCAGGAGGGACTATATCAGTGAGAGATGTCTTGTGTAGATGGTGGAAAGCTTAATCTTTGTTTGGAGTAAGAGTGGGTGTATTAAAATATTGCATGGGGGTTAGGAGTTAGCAGTGTGTTAAAGGCTGAATATGGAGAGTGAACAGAAAAAACACCACCTATTGACCAGAGATAGGAGTCACAACAACAGATAAAGTGACTCCTGCAGTCGGTTGCCAGGCCCGTTGCTAAGGACGCCACTCTGGTCAGAGTAGCACAGAGAAGAACTATGCAGGGTATTTACCTTGTGTTTCATTTTTACCTTCATTAAACAGCTTCAGACTAATTGTGATGGTGGATAAATGACTTGTAACTTGTAACAGGGAGAGTGAAGGCTCCTTCCGTATCGTGGCTAAAAACCAACCCTGCGATCAGCCTTGGGACCGGGCGGTGTCACAGACAGTCGCTCTGGCCACAGGCTCAGCTCCCATCTCTGTGGCACCGTGAGTCCGCGACACAAACGCGCCCCGTAACATGTGATCTGTTGTTTATGACAGATCAGACTACACAAATACACACAACATGTATATGATAATCCATCGATCCACCGACTGACTTCACTGAAAACAAATGCATACGACCGGGAGGAGGGTTAGGAAAACAGCGGAGAACAACGTTTTATCCTTACTTAAAAAAAATAAAACAACACAAATTAACCACGTACAGTCTATAACCATGACTTTCATCACCGGTTGATGTGCCCTATAAATCCATCATTTGATTGTGTAGATTTGTCATTACCGGTCAAACTCATCCACAAGCACTCATGAGCGCGCAGCGTTTGTTCAGAACGCGGTTTGCTCGTTCTCATTGCCCCAGGGCATGATGGGAGGCCCCAGAGCATCATGGGGGGTGACTCAACTGCGCATGCTCTATGGGCTCCATAACGCGGAAGTAAACCCGGAAGTCAGAAACTTTTTCGGCGTATGCGCCAGGCGAGCAACTCCGTTGAAATCAACGGCCGCCATTTTTGGTCCGGTATCCAGTTATATAATAGATCCATGCTTTCACTCCCACTACTGCTACTTCCGTGTAACTAACTCTGCACGGGAACGCCGTGATCCCCCATGATCTCCCGCGATCTCGCGCAACCTACCGCTGCGCCGCTCTTAAAGTGACAGTGTCACCTAAACAAAAAGAAACTGCTAACACAGTAATAAGTAAGTAAAAATGCCAGGACAGACCCCCAGAGGCTATTTGTACAACTGCACTTTGTTTAGCTTCAAATTTTGTAGAGGCTTACCTGGTTGCCTTATTTTATATTTTGTCATACGTTTTTGACCCCACTCTTTATGCATTCTGCAACTGAGTCTCCTCAGCTTTAACACCTCTTAAACCCCACCTTCCGCTAGTCTTCTGATCATACTAGTCCCACTGATAGTGTTCACAATAATGACTGACTACAGATAAGATGATGATATGCTACACTTGATTACCATATACTTGGAAGTAATAGCTATAAGAGAAGACGGATAAAACAAATTTGTATCCATTGTAGAACAGTAGAAGTTCCTGAATGAAGCATAGAGCAACACAGTAGAGTGGAGTCTCTGTTATCAGTGACAGAGTGAGAACTGTCTTATGTGAACTTCCCTGACTGCTTCATACAGTATGTGTACAATTCAATTAAATGGGGACACCTTCAACCAAAACATTGCATATAACCTATTTTTGCATTCTATATGCATCTATGCCCAAAGTTCACCATGAAAGGGTAGAATTTTCTAATCAACAAAGAACAAGGATAGTACTCCCATTAAACTATTTAATGTTGCCACATGGACGTTTCAGGGAAGACGCCCTTTTTCAGCATGTGTTCTGGCAAATTCACAATTAATTTACACAGGTGTGTTAATTATAAGTTCCCACAATCATCACAAAAGGTACATCCCAATAAGGGAGCTACATCCTTATCAAGAAGAGCACAGGACAGCACAGGATCTCATACATCAAACAACATCACAACAAAATAGTTCATATTGATATCATGTGAAACATGCAAATGATGGACATGTTAGGGTATCCAGAAAGTGTATCCAATGCGCTTCCCTTTGGAGAAGAATTCTGTCCATGTTACCACCTCTCTGCCACATCCTCACTGCCTTCATACCCTTGTAATGTACATCACTGAACTGTGGTCATGACTATTGAAGCGCTATTCACCCATCGCATTTTACATTTTTCCTGTACATGACCTAATTCTATGTAAAACTTTTAAGTATAACCTTTTCTTTGTGCATGAAACCACTTTTTTTTTAAAATGTGGTAATCAAACACTTGTGACAAAGATATGTAACAGAGGCAGGATGTTATGCAGTTTAACAATAACTATAAAATAACAAAAGGGCACTGAAACAGTAAACTTTACTGAGAATTTAAATTATGCAAGGCATCTTTTTACTTCCTTATATTCTCAAAAAAACATATAGACCAAGACCAATATATCTGTGATATGCCAATATCAGCCTATAATATTTGCAAAGCAATACATTGGTTGGGCTCTGATTTATTCAATGTTACTAATGAAGAATGGCTGTAATCATACTCTTTGTGTTGTAGCATGGTCAATAAATAAACCTTAAACCTTAATATGCTATATTCCAAAACTGCATATGAATTGCCCTTAAAAATCTAATATCTCACTCATGCTCTGCTGCTTTTTGAACTCTTATTACCAGATAGATAGGGGTGAAAAGTGAGCCTCACTCCTTCCTCCAAGTTAGCTGCTACTCGTCCTCTGAGACCACTACAAGTCAGCCTTCTCTAGACAGGACTTTTACTAATTGGAGTTTTGCATTCCTTATTTATCAAATTGGAACCAACTGTACTTTACTGTCCAGATAGATGGAGGGCAGGCACAGAGGGCAAGTTTGCCTGTGTCCACTATGTGGCCCTACAGCTCACCCATCAATTATATGTCATGTTGTAGTATATGATTTGGAGAAAACAACCTGTGAATGTCATGTAAATTGGATGATGTTTGTTGTCACAGCACATAGCTGAGCGAAAGATAGCGCCTCAGTAAGCTTCTGTCAGAAATGTATGTATGTGTTATGTGTGAGAGAAAGTGTGTGTGTGTGTGTCTTTTGGTTTCACTTCTGTTTCGTTTTGCTTGCTTTTATAAGATAAGATAAGCCTTTATTGTCTCCTTTAAGAGAAATTTGTCTTGTGCATTCGAGAGATCACAGGTGACACAGCAGCACACAGTCTCTCCATATACACACAATGTGCATGTATACATAAACAATCAAACTACAGTTAAGTACAGTCAACACATAGATCCATATACACACAAAAAATATTGCATAATGCCCTGCACAAAAAATAATACACGGCCAAAATATTGCACATTACCCCCAATAAAGCCAATAAACCATGTTGTGATGCCATAATGAATGATAGATTCAATGGCTGCCCTGTAAAACAATAACATAATGCTTTTGTCCACTCCATGGACCCTGAGCCTTCGCAGAAAATACAAACACTGACTAGTTCGTGAACAGACATACTCCACTTGGTGAGCCCATTGTAACTGAGAATCAAAGTGAATACCTAAGTACTTGTATGTTGTTACCTGCTCAACTCTCTCCCCATTAATTAGAACTGGGCTGTGATCACCAACAGACCTGGGATCAAAGACCATTTCTTTAGTTTTTTTAACGTTTAACAGCAGGTTGTACCCCCCACACCACTGCACAACCTCTTCTATCTCTGACTTATACATGGCAATGTCTGAATTTTTTGTCAGTAAATTGAGTATGGCTGCATCATCAGAAAACTTGATAATGTAGTTGTTTGTGTACTGGTTTCTACAATCATTTGTATATAATGTGAAAAGAAGGGGAGAGCTAACGCAGCCTTGAGGAGCTCCAGTATTTATAACCTGTATGTCAGAGAGAGTTGAATTAACTTTCACCTGCTGTTGTCTTCCTATGAGAAATGCATGATACCATTTGATTATAAAGGGGTTCACCTCCATCTGTTTTAGCTTGTATAACAGGGTCTGAGGGAGTATAGTATTAAATGCTGAGTTTAAGTCCATAAACATTAGTCTGGCATAAGCTGTATGGTTTCCAAGGTGCTTTAGAATAAAGTGAGTTGTCGTGTTTAAAGCATCATCAGTGCCTCTACCGTTATTATAAGCAAATTGGTAGGGGTCTAAGAGATGTTGCACCTCACCTCGTAGGTTCCCTACCATAATCCATTCAAGTGATTTCATCACTATTGATGTCAGTGCTACCGGTCTAAAATCATTATTTTCCTGTGGGCAAGGTTTCTTTGGAACAGGAATAATGACAGCTTTTTTCCATATTTTAGGAATGGTACATGTGTCAACCGAGAGCTGGAATAAAGGGCTCCATGCTGGGGTCAACTCATCAGCAAATGTTTTACGAAGAGCCAAAATACCGTCTGGCCCACTGGCCTTCCTAGTGTGCAACTTTTTAAAAACCTTGGCCACAGTACTTGGATCAATTACTATTCTATCCTGTGCTGGATCACATGCCACTGTAACTGACAGGTTTCTACATTCATCAATACAGTCACTCCCTTCAGAGTCAAAACGTTTATAGAAATTGTTGAGTTCATTTGCTTTTTTCAGTTCATTTAGTAAATGCATTTCCCTCTTGTCAGAGTTCAGGTTGGTCATTTCATTATTGTGTGAAGCTATTTGTGCTACATTGTATTTGTATGAAATGTGCTATATAAATGACATCTGATTGATTGATATGAGGCTGACTTCCTGTGTCCAGTGTGTGCTGCCATGGAAAGGTTCCTACCTAAATAGGTGCATGTGACCCAAAACATAACATAGCCACCTAGTGGACAGTTTGTGTCCAACACACACCATATATTGACATGGCTCTTACAATGGCCAAGCATCGAAATTGACAGCCACGCCCACCAGGTACAATGTAGGAGAAAGCTTTTGACAACTTTTCATCATCAAGGCATGAGGATGATACTTAGTGACTGTGAAGCCTATGGCGTTAAATCTGTAGGACAAGTTAAATAAAGTACGAGGCATAGAAATGGGATTTAAATGGGTGAAAATGGCAGCGGAATCTCAACTTTGAACCAAAATGGCAGACGTCCCGTTGGACTGAGGGTATGGGTCCAAGAGGGTTTTTTGTGCATCTGGTCATGATACATATGCGTACCGACTTTCGTTCATGTATGTGCATGTAGGAGGCGGGGTTTCAAATTTGACAAAATGGCTGCTGTGAATCAAAATGGCCAACTTCCTGTTGGACTGAGGGTTTCAGTGCCTCAAAGTATTTTGTGCATCTGGTCATGGTACATATGCATACCGAATTCTGTTCATGTATGTGCATATAGGAGGCGGGGCTTCAAGTTAGAAATATTCCAGGGGGCGCTGTAGAGCCATCTTTTCACTTAACACAGTATTGATGCAGAGACGTATGCAGTTGTGAGGACTTCCTGCTTATGGCGAAGGATCAAAATTGACCGCACTGTTACGCCCACCAGGTACAACGCAGGCGAAAGCTTTTGACAACATATCATCTTCAAGGTCTGAAGATGATACTTAGGTCAGGTTCACACGTAAAGGTCCGTGAAAGGTCCGTTTTTTGATCCGAACCAACGCGAGGATGATACATTGTTTCAATTTTGAGTCGGTCCGGTTTGCGTTCACAAAGGCCAAACTCAAACGGTCCAAAATCTGTAAACAAAACTCACGTGGCTGCAACGCCCTTCTGTTATTGGTCAAACTGTTTAGGCAGGTAGACAGCAAATCTGTACATCAGATCAGTAGCCTACTGTACATCATCGACCATCTGCTTATTTTTACATTAGTGCTGATCTGGAGCACTTACATGCAAACTTCAATGGACCACGCGCATGAACGCCTCATAGAGCAGCGGGCATTAAATAATGTCTTGATCCATGCATTTCGCCGAAGACGCTATGCGATCCAACGATCGTACTGGAGTAGACGACAGGCAATAATGAGGGCCTACCATGACGTTTTTTCTACACAAGCGGGACCTGTGAGGTAAGCAGACAATCACAAACGTGTAAAAATCACAAAGTTGGCTCATCATAAAAGCAGCTCTTGTTTATAGAATCCATGCATCTCCTTGAATGAATGAACGAATGAATGAATGAATGCCCCTATACTGTACACACCAGAAATAATCCACTCCGCTTGATAGCGGACCGAGACCACCTCTACGAGGCGGACCAGGGTGCGGTTGTTTGGTCCGCACCAGAGTTCGAGGCCAGCGTTCACACCACCCAAACAAACCGCACCATGGGGCAAATGCTCCAGGGTCAGTTTCCTCTGTAACTGATTGGGTTAAATGGGCAGATGGTGTCATCTCATATCGATTGCAAGCCCCTGAATTCAATCAAATTGACATCATATCTTGGCAGACATTGCAATATTGGCAATATCGTGTCATAATCTAAAGAACTGATATAATATTGTATCATGATGACACTGGTGATTAACACCGCTACTCCTTGGGGAAACTTTTCTGAGGCTCAGTGTTAATTAAGTGCTAAAATTAAAAAAACAAAACAACCACACCTCAAAGTTTTGCAGGAACTACTTAAGGACCAAAGACAACCAAGGAGTTGTGACTGCCATGGACTTTCAGCCAAAGTCCCCTGACCTCAACCCCACTGAACATTTATGCTGGTACTTGATAACGGAGAAAGCCAAGCATTTTGTAACATCATAAGAAGCTTTGTGGAACACTGTGCAAAACCTGCTGAGTCACGCTATCCCATCATGATTTGACAAACATTATGCATTATGCATTATTTCATTAAAACAAATATTAACATATTTTGATTAAATCAACAAATGAACAACTATCTCCTACCTATTATATTTTGATTAATGGAGCTGTTTGGGAGTGACACAAAGCACAAAAGAAAGAACAACCTCATAGATGAATTAAGTGTAAAAAAGAATTTACGTTGTTGTCATAATTACATTACCTGGGAGTATACATTTAACTGATATGCTCAGTCTCAACATTTTTGTGAATTGCCAGATACATGTACGTTTATTAAAAAACATTTATCCGTTATGATTATTAAAAGAAATTTAATTAGCATCATCTTTTCCTCAAAATGTCCTTGTTGTTGCACATGTTACTTCAATGAGACAGTCTGATATGAACTAGAGAAACTCAAAACCACAGCCCTATCTGTGCTTTCATCAAATAATCAAAACAGTCTTGTGATTCTAACTGGACTGAGTCTGCTACAAATATTTTTCCCCTTACAGTTTTGCAATCCGATATCAAGATATAATATCAAACAGACACCAAAGTAAATGACAATGCCCTTGGGATAAACTCTTTATTGTAAAAAGACTTTTTAAAAAAATTAAAATAAACAATGTCCAATAGACTATTGTCAGAATTGTATTTCTTGTTTCATTGTAGGTAATGTCAGAGATTCTGGAATAAAGTACTCCTCCCTGCGTTTCTTCTGCTCTCCTCTCCTGATTATTCATACATTTTTCCAATCACTTTGCAAAAAGCATCATAATTGACAGTGAAAGAGCCTACACAACACTCAAATTGCAATCTAGTTTTCCAATATATCACACATTTTAAGTTCTGACATAGACACACAGTACAGTGTTTGACATTGATTGTATCCACCTACAACTTGGACAAACCATACATTAAACTGAAGTAAAAGTGCACCATAACACTAGAACAAGTAGTAATAATCATGATGATAAATACATTTCCTAATGATTATTTCAGACAGTGATGCATAGTTGCCTGTTGTAGTATAGCCTTGTGCAACTCAAAATATTTGAATTTCAAGGAAAAGTTAATTTAAAAGTTAAATATTTCAAGCCTTTTTTTGGTTTTAATTTAGATTCTCTATGGGGTTCAGGTCAGGCAAGTTGGCTGTCCAATCAAACTGGTTTGTTGACCTGGTATTACTGTGTTTGATTGGCCAGCCAACTCACCTAACCTTCAGGTCAGGAGGAAGATGAGAGACACCAGACCCAACAATACAGATGAGCTGAAGGTCGCTATCAAAACAACCTGGGCTTCCACAACACCTCAGCAGTGCCACAGCCTGATGGCCTCCATGCCACGCGCATTGATGCAGTAATTTGTGCAAAAGGACCCCCGACCAAGTACTGAGCACATAAATGAACATACTTTTCAGAAGGTCTACATTTCTGCATTAGAAATACTGTTTTTTTTTTAATTTATTTTTGAGATACTGGATTTTTGATTTTCATGAAATGTAAGCTGTAATCATCAAAATTAAAACAAAAAAGGCTTGAAATATTCCACTTTATGTGTAATGATTCTAGAATATATGAAAGTTTCACTTTTTGAATTAAATAACGGGGGAAAAATCATTTTTTCCATGATATTCAACATTTTTTTTAGATGCACTTGTATATCAATATATACAAAAGTCTGCCATATATTTGTGGGAGCATATTTAAATATCAGGAGGGAGGGGGGTGTCCCCCAATATAGGGTATAGTTACGGCCTTGAGAGTGCTCCATTCAGCCTGTACTACTGAGTCAAAAGAATACAAAAATTCAAAAAACAGAGTGGGCCATGTTAAGATGTGAGAAGATAGAGGTGGGGAGAGGGCTGAAACCCAGTGATGAATCACATTCAAGAATGCCATGTTTTCTGAACAAATGGCCAGTTGGTAGGTTCCAGCCAGTTACAGAGAAGTGCTGTTACACTGAGAGGCACAACAGAAGAATTCCTTCCATCAGCATTTATACATGCACGCACACACGCATGCACATACACACCCCTGTCGTGTTGTTACTCTATTGTATTTTCTGCTTTGTTCCACTGCTCTCATTCAGTGTGTGCCACATAACTCTTCCCTGCTTCTCACATGGTTTTATTCTTCCCTTTCTCTATGCTCCCTCCTACTTTTGCTCCACCTACTCTCCCCTTAATTATTTCCTACTCCCTTCCTTCCTTTTCGACCTCTTTCTTTTGCTCTTGTATGTCTCCCAGCTGTACTTACTGTTACTCTTTTCCTGCCCTTATTCTTTGCTTCTATCCATCCACTCCTCAACACTCCCTTCATTCCTCCTTCACTGTTTTTCTTCTTCTACTTCTTTGCTTCCCATTCTTACCCTTATTCATCCTCTCACTCTTTTTTTTGTCCACCACTCCTTTCTCCCTTTTTCCCTCTCTTTCCATGTATCCTTTCTCTCCTCCGATAGTTCAGCTCCCCCTCCTTTCACTTTCTCCGGTCTCCTTTATTTGCCTTTTTCTCACTCAGTCATTCTCCTCTCACCCTCCTCTCGTCACTGGCCTAGCTCCTGTCCACTTTAGAGGGAGAGAGAGGAGTGTTTGTGTGGGTGGGAATGAACTTTCAGTGTATGTGAAAGCAGGTGGTATTAACCCATTCTCCAACACTGGAGAGAAATCTGGATTTAAACTGGACGAGGGTTTATCATTCCCTCACTCCTTTGTATTTCCTCCTTTGCCTTCCATCTCTCTCTGTCCTGTGGACGTGTGATTTTCCATGGGTTCTCTCTGTGCTGTCTAGGTTTGATTTTTTTATCTCTATGTAGACAAGGAGATAAGAAAAAAATAAAGGGTTAATGATGAAAGCTGTGGGATATAAGCAGTAGGTGATTTGTTAATTTTTAACAGGGGGGATGGCTCAATGGGAGCACCACCCTGCCTCGACATTGTTGACGGCTTAACCATAACTGTGACATTTCTAATTCTACAACTCCATTTTATCCAGTTATCTTCCTTCTCTCCCTACTACAATTGTCTTTTCATAACTGTATTAAAGTAATGAGTAAATACGCCTTTAAATTGTATGCAGTGGACTGAGTTTATTCAGGCAGGGTTTTCTCATGTTTCTCATAATTCACTACAAGCAGGGTCATTTTAAGTTACATGACCCCTTGGAATTTTTTACCATCTAAATTCCTTGAAGGACACACAATGAACATTGTGCAAAATAGTAGAGGCTCACCGATTCATCGGTAGGCTGATTTTATCGGCCGATATTAGCCTATCACAGATATATCGGTATTGTCTCATATATTGTCCGATATGCACCGATATGAAAACCTTATATTTAAAAACTATAATGCAGAAAAACATGCTTGGGCTTATTTATAATTGGTGTAATGACATAGTTTGTCCAGCAGAGTGTGCTTCAATGGGGGATAAAACAGCTGGTGTCAGGAAATGTAACAGCTACCTCACTAATGGTTGAACTATAAACCAGCACAAAAATGACAATTACCAACATCACATAAGCCACCATGTTCTGAACAGGCACTAAAAACACTTACAAAAAGTAACATTTTAGTTTTAGAACAAGCAAACTTGTTGTGCTCCTCCTCTACACGAGAGACGCGCTGGGAATCCACCGGAAGCTGCTCTATGACGTCGTGTCTGCTACAGGTTTTGTTCCGCCCTCCGCACGACGTCATACCATGAATGTATGAAGAGAACCCAGCGGGAACGTTTCAGAACCGAGCCTTTTGTCTGCCCGATATTGTTGACTTGCTCAGATTTTGTTGATCTGGTCATTTTTTGTTTTTATACAATTGGGAGTCTGCACACGATGTTTTATTTTGAAAATTGACCAGATGCCTGCCGGCGTGATCTGCTCTGTGTAGCTTGTTGCGGCTTCCGTCAAAAAACGACCAGGCAGCCGGAACAAAGCAGCTGTGCACGGCTGGACTCCACTGTGCGCCGTCGATCGCGGCCGCTTGTGATTTGTAACACACTTCCTGCTACTAGGGGATGGAGAGTGATGGCAGGCTAACAAGGGGGATGCTTTTTGGTAATTTTGTTAACAAGGGGGACGGCATCCCCCCTCAAATCGCCTACTGGATATAAGAGATAAAAAGATGACAAAATGTAGTCTTCCTGAGTTTAGTCCCACATAGCCCCCACATGTGACTAAAGAGCTACACACAGCTGATTACTCTGCAGTGTCAGCCAGTAAAAAGCTCAAACCACAAGCACACAACAAAATGAAATAAAGTAGCTGCTCTTGTCGAGTTTTCAAATGAATCCATGTTGGTGTGAACATAGCATCAACAGGCCCGCCCAGGGACGAGAACAAGGATTAAGATTATAGAGCAGAGAGCCAGCTGTCTGAACTGAGGGAAAAGACAGAAGGTGGAGGAGATGATAATGATGACGCTGTGGTATGAAGAAAACTTTCAGACAGCTAAAAGATATGTCAAAGGACATACCGAATACTAAGATAAGATGTCAGAGGACCGAGTTATGTAATGCTGAAAACACCATATACTAAAAATGTATAGATTTTGAATGATAAATTACATAAACAAACAATCATAATTGCCAAACACATTTCTGCTTCACTAATATGAGTAGTTGTTACTTTTTTTCTGTTCTACAACCCCTGTTCCAAAAAACTAGGGATACTGTGTTAAATGTAAACAAAAAGTAGTAAAAAGACATCATATTTAATGTTCAAACTGAAACATTTTGGATTTTGTAAATATACACTCATTCTGAATGTGATGAAAAGATTGGGCCAGGGATGTGTTTAAAACTGTGTTAAATCACCTTATACAAAAAACATAAAAGATGGCGGCGTGTCCAGACGCAGCAGCCTGGCGCTCTTCCAGTTTTGACTACTTTGTTTTTGTTGTGTTCTTTTTGTATATTTTTGCTAGTACATTAGTGGCCGCTCTACTTTTTTATACTCGTTTATATTTTATATTTATTTGTCAAACAAAGAGCTGCTATCCATGTTTCGTTGTTTTTGAAACAATGACAATAAAGATCTATTCTATTCTATTCTACAATTCCCCTATAATATTGATGACCTCATGATAATGTAAGGTAAATTATCAAATACGCTCTGCCTGTGATCAATTTTGTAGCTATTTGAAGTATTTGGTTTGAGTATTTCACTGGGTGTGGGTGGTTACAAGACGCATGAACTATTCCACTCAGGTGACAGGTTAGTTACAGTAATGTTAAACACATTTTCAGCAGAAAAGGTTGTCATTGCACTGTATAATTAAAAAAATACTTTTATCAGTAATTCCTCATGCAGTGGCAGCTGATAGAAGAGATGCAATCAGTTTAAAAAAGTGTGGTTGCAAACATCCTTTGCTTATCTTGGAAGGTAAGAGAGCCCAAACACATCATTAGCATTACAGTGCATCTTTTTGTTCTTTCTTAATGGGGAATGACCATCCTAACAGGTCTCTAAGCTCCCCACACTAGCCCCATTCACACTGCCCTTTGAGCGCGGGAATCATGCGCCAATTCTCCGCATCATCCTCTGTGTGAAAGTTTCAGATGCGGAGAGGGAGGAAGTTTCGCTGCGGCTCTGATTCGCCTCCAGCGGTAGTATCAGAGCTGCAGCAGAGGTGAGCCGGCATCTTTGTGAATGGATAAGCCGGAGGCGGGTCGATCTGATGGTGTTCACAGTCTGACAGCTAAACAGATCCTTCACTCATCAAAAAAAAGAGAAATGACCTACAAAGCAACGTTACATGACCAAACAACAGTAACGTAGTAACTGGTAGTCTCTTTGGCAACTTGTATGAGGAAAAAATATATTGCATTTATACGTGGAGAAGTGTCTGTGCTCCTGTCTGTCCGTCCGACTCTTCCTCACATTTCTGCCCAAAAAATGGCGTCTGTCCCCGGCAAAAAACTGTAACTCACCATGCGTTTGTCTCCTTCCACTATTGTGTTGTTGTAGTTACTGTCTTGAAGTATCACTGCAACGATCAGCCCTCCCGACCTAGACTTCAGTGAACTTTCTCCCAGAAATCAGCATCCCCTGATGAGTGAAAGAGTCAGACAGCATCCTGTTTACTGATGGAGATTATGTAATTATGTAATTCAGTCTTTACGCCTGAGCTGCTTGGTTCTGTGTGAACAAACAAATGCGGAGAATTGGCGAGCCTTTGCTGCAGAGATAATGCAGAGTCTCTGTGTGAAAAGGGCTAATGTTACACGGAGTGAGGGCAGTAAAAGGGTTTTGATGCAAATATTCAACAAATTGAGGTGCAGTGGTGAACTGACCATCTGGCATATGAGCACAAATCCCAGAGGGCCGCCACATTGTTGGGCCGGTCAGACATTTTTACTTGCACCGGCCGGATGTTCTTCTCCACCGGCCTTACCTGCCCATCGCACATTATCATCAACTAAGTAGGTTAAAAGTTTTACCTACATCAACCTATTTAGCTCGCAGTCATGGTTGTACTTAATTATTACGGTTGGTTTTGAGTTACAACCTATTTTATTATCTATTTATACCCAATAGGAATGTCCGAAAACTGTTTTATTACAAATAAAAAAAACGACTTATAGGCTTAGGCTATCCATCATTTATTTAGTTTCATTGTTTTCTTCCCAGGAAAAAGACCCCCGCACACTGTGCACTTCACTTGCAATGTTGTTTTCTTCCTAAAGTTACGAAAAAAGGCTTGCAAGATCAGATGGAAATGTTAAAAACTAAAGGAGGAGCTGAAAAGCTTCGAGAGAAAAGGAAGCCGGCATTAAAGGCTCAGGCTTTCAAATAAAAACATTAAAAAAAATAAATAAATAAATCGACCAGCTGTTTGGCCATCATGATCCTCAAGTGGTAAGTGGCGTTGATTTGGAGGAGTAGTGTGGTAAGAAGCAGTAAGATTGACGTTTAATTATATATAGGCTATGGCTATGTGTTCGGTTAAAATTAGCTTGAGCTTACAAAGCGACCCGAGTGACAGACAAGTTGGTATTTACCCACTATTTAATGCATATTGATGAGTTTTACAAGTTTCCTTTTCAGTGCCAAATGAAATGCGTCAGGGAATACAGGTAGACTTTCCAAACTTTTCATCTCAAAACCCCGACTTGACATTCAAAATCACCTGTCACTATAAGACTAGTAACCAGTAAGTACCACGGTGCTGAAACTGGTGGGCTACGCTATGTCTTTTTAAATCTGTAAGCCTGTGTATTTAAAAAAGGCTATGTATAAAGAAATCCAAATAATGCAATGATCTTGAATGAGATTCTGCAGGATTGTCTAAATGGCCCTAAAGTCACATTTCTTTTTCAAATTCATTCATGTAAATATAGCAACAAAAATATAATAATAAGTATAATAATAATAAATTCTGGTTCCACACTAAATGCTGTATGTTGCAGGGCTACAGTGGTATGCAAAAGTTTGGGCACCCCTTAGGAAAATCACTGCATCAGTTTGTCACTTGCTGAGCTTTTGAAGCAGCAACTTCATTTTAACATATGTTATACCTTATGGAAACAGAAACATCCCAGTAGTGAAATCATTTGTATTGGTCCAACAGAAACATTTTTATGTGCATTTAAACAAAAATAGGCATGTGCATAAATTTTGGCACTCTTTTAATTGCATTCATTTCAAGACCTGTAGGGATTTATAGCTGACAGGTTGCAGCACAAAATTGCTTTGATTAGCTTGTGAGACCTTCAACATGTTTAACATAGGTAATTGCTGGCTGTGCTTGTCCTAGGTTCTTTCTGAGAGTGTGGCAACATGGGGGCCTCTAAACAACTCTCCACTGACCTAAAAACTAAGATAATTCATTATTATGAATTAGGAGAAGAGTACAAGAAATTATCTGGAAGGTTTGGACTGTCTGTCTCCACAGTCAGAAATGTAGTGCAGAAATGGAAGGCCACAAGAACAGTCCTTGTGAAGGAAAGATGTGGTAGGCTGAAAAAAATACAGGAAAGGCACAGGCGAAGGATTGTTAGAATGGTCACAGACAAGCCACAGACCACCTCCAGAGAACTACAAGAACATCTAGCTGCTGATGGTGTAGTTGTTCATCGTTCACAATCCAGCGTACTTTGTACCAGGAAAAGCTCATTGGAAGGGTCATGCGCAAAAAGCCTTTCCTGAGTGTTCGTCACAAGAAGAGTTGCATGAGGTATGCAAAAGCACATCTGGACAAGCCAGAAGCATTTTGAAAAAAAAAATACTGTGGTCAGATGAGACTAAGATAGAGTTATTTGGTCAGAACAAGAGGAGGTATGCATGGCGAAAAAACACACTGCATTCCATGAGAAGAACTTATTGCCTACTGTGAAATTTGTTGGAGGGTCCATCATGTTATGGGGCTGCGTGGCTAGCACAGGTACTGGAAACCTTGTTAAAGTTGAGGGCCACATGAATTCCTCTCAGTATCAGAAGATTCATGACAAGAATGTTCAAGAGTCGGTCACAAAGTTGAAGCTACGCCGGGGTTGGATTTTTCAGCAGGACAATGATCCTAAGCACTGTTCAAAATCCACCAAGGAAGTCATGCAGAAGCACAAGTACAATGTTCTGGAATGGCCATCCCAGTCCCCAGACCTTAACATCATTGAAAATGTATGGATTGATTTGAAGCAGTCTGTCTACGCACGGAAGCCAAGAAACCTGACTGAACTGGAGGCGTTTTGTATGGAGGAATGGGCCAAAATACCACCTGCCAGACTTCAGGGACTTGTCTGTGGCTATAGGAGGCGTCTACAGGCTGTTATTGCAGCAAAAGGAGGCTCTACTAAATATTAATGGAATTATTTCTTTGGGGTGCCCAAATTTATGCACATGCCTATTTTTGTTTAAATGCACATAAAAATGTTTCTGTTGGACCAATAAAAATGATTTCACTACTGAGATGTTTCTGTTTCCATAAGGTATAACATATGTTAAAATGAAGTTGCTGCTTCAAAAGCTCAGCAAGTGACAAACTGATGCAGTGATTTTCCTAAGGGGTGCCCAAACTTTTGCATACCACTGTATATTGAGTACATCTGCAGTCTGCCCATATCATGTTCGTTCAGGACATGATAGGACAGCATCATTGTATTTAATTAGTGGACATTTTGTACAAATGACAATAAAAGTAACAGTGGGACTGTTATTTACACTAAAAAAAATGGTTTAGGTGTAGGGGTGAAAGCAGATTGAAGCTCTTGCTGGTACTACTATTCCAACCTTTGTTTGTTTAAAATTAGATAACAATTTTAAAAAATAGCAATACTACACTGTAGAATTACTTTGTGACAAATTCAAATTAACAAACCTTTTGGCCTTGATCTGGCTCCATACCAGAGCCCCCCAATTTCATGTCGGTAAAAGTTCACCAGAGTGTTTCACTGGCTGTGAGCCACCATGCTCTTGCTCTCTGTAAACCTGGCAGTGCTAATAAAATATACACCAAGAATCTGTAACTATACTGCCTATTCATCCCCTAAAATGCGGTGAGAAACATTTTTTAGTGTAGTACTTAGCTAAAACAGATAAAGATCCTGAACTTGAAGTCACTTGAAGTGAGAGAGAGAGAGAGAGAGAAAATCTGGCTCAGCCTCATACATAGATATTCATGCTTTGCAGCTCCCTCTAAACAATATTGTCTGTCCCACTGTATGTGTGCATGGGATGATTAACACACAGCATGTTTCAATGCTGCAAAAATAATTTGTTTCTCATCAGAGCCGTGGGTGCTGCTCGAATGCAACATATCTCTCTCTTTCTCTCTCTCTCTCTCTCTCACACGCACATGCACACACACACACTTCAGAGTGGGTGTATTGCAGAGAACCAGAAATAATTGCATAAGATGGACTTCGACACCCTATTTACTTCAGTAGCTCAAAGAAAGGCAGTGGGACAGCTTGAGGGTATGTGTGTGTGTGTGAGTGTGTGTGTATGTGTGCTTGTGAAACGTCAAGCATTAAAACTGATGTGTGTTTCCCTGCTTCACCTCACATTATACGAAACTCAATCCGATCAACCTGGACCTTTTTTAAGATTTTGTATAGACATATGCATGAGTGTGTGTGCATGTATGTCAGCTGTGTCCCTGCATAGCTGTATATTCTATAAGAGTGACAGCTCCAGCTTCGCCCAGACCACCCTTGCCTCTGCTTATGGCCATACTAGAACTCATTTGTTCTGCTCATAAAACTATGACCCATTTAAGGCTTGTTTGTGTGTGTGTGTGTGTGCGTGCGTGCGTGCGTGCGTGCGTGCGTGCGTGCGTGCGTGCGTGCGTGCATATGGGGCAGTTGCGGTTTATTCGTTCGATTTGGGCTCGTCATGTAACGAGACAGGAAGGTGAAACATGGGGAGGAAGATGAGGAGGAGAAAGTGTTGGAGGAAGAGGATAAAAGTCTAATAAAACATTTAGGCCTCCCTAAACCAATATAGCTAAAAGGTTAGGCTTTGCGTTTCTTGCTAAGGTGTGATAGGCTGGCTCCTGAATGTGGGCTGGCTGTAGTAGCTAGCTACATCCTGGTTGAATTTATTTGCTAAAGCTGTTCTGTGCACCCAGTGAAAAATAACATTAGAAGAACATCTCATATTGATTCAGTCAGTCACAGTAGTTTATGTTTGTGACGTGGTCTATCAAAATCAGATAGATGTCGCAACTGCACATTTCTAGATCAACATCTTGATCTTTGGTCATTCAGGGTTTTTGTTTGATTTTAAATAAGTCTTGGCTTTCAGAATATGAAACTCATATCACCAGATTCAGACTATAAATACATTTCTGAAGCTGTCAAGGCATGATGACAAAATTTGTTCTGAGCTTGGTTAATTTAGGCTTGTGACAGAGGTAATGTACATAGGTGTAGTGTTGCCGGAGCACACTTTTTTTCTCCAAGTGAGGGAATAAAATGTTCACAGTCTTGCATCTTCTCATTAGCAAAGCTGAACAGCTGTGCAAGAGCAAATCGTTACATATATTTGTATATGTGTCACATAATGTAACAAGCTGGGCACGTACAGTATTGTCCTGTCATTCACTCTGTGTGTGAGCGCCGAGGGGCTGCATTTCACCTGACCTACACAGTAGAAACAAGTAACTACGAGTATAGCACCAACAACTGCATTTAGGACCTGAGCCAAACTATGAACCTTTATTTATTTAAAACGTGACATGTCCAGGTTTTGTGCACAGAGTCAATCAGGAGTTTCTGCTCTGACATTTTCAGTGGCAAAAAAATATACAGTGGGACAATCATTATTATCGGCCTCTCAAATGTCAACAACCTTATACCGTGATGGTGTTTTATGCTTTCCAGATAAATGGAGAGTAAGGGGTCCAAAATGCATAAATTGAAACTGGAACATAGGGTTAAGAGAAGTACGTATTGAGCCCAATCAGAAAAAAGTAGAAAAGGAAAAAAAACAGAGACCATCTAACATTACGTTTGATGTGTGTTTAATGTGTCAGTTCTTGAAAAGCAGGAAGGCAGTTGGAGCTACTTACCCGTGTCTGTGTGTGTGTTCCTGACATAGGCTTTTAGGGACAAATTGCAGACTAAATGCCAGTTAATTAAGAATGGCTTGTACAACTGGTGACAAAAACAGTTTTCCTTAGTGGGAAAAAGCTGATCTGGGGTCAGGGTAAGGGATGGGTAAGGGTTAAGGTTCGGCAAGTGTTGATTAGGGTCTCCAAGAAATGAATGTAAGTCTATGTACATTTATACTGCAGAAAATTTGTATTCAAACGGTTTCTAATATTCAGGATCAGCAACTAATAAAACATTTCTATTTTTGGAAATGATGTTTATTGCACAGCAAAATGAAATTTGAGATCATATACGACACTACCTCTGTTAGTTACATTTATTTATATTTTAACCTGAACTTCACCTACACACACTAAGCTAGCAGCGACAAAAAATAGAGACTGAGCTACTATCTTCTGAAAGGAATAATATCTTATGTTTAAAACTCTATGAAGACATCAGTGACGCAAGTAAATTACCATAGGTCTTTTAAACAAGATAAGATTGTTCTACCCCTGGGATGACCATGGAAGTTGACCAGCCAGTTATCCTGGCTGCAAGCTCCTCAGATGACTGGCTGTTCTTCTCTAACTAGCAGGTCTTCACAACTATGAAGACGTTGTAGTAAATTTTATCGAAGGAACTATTTTTGATAAATGGACAACATGCTCAAAATCTAATTTCTAGCCTCTAAAATTGGGCCGCTGTTGCTCAGGAGGTAGAGTGGTCATCCACCAACCAGAGGGTCAGTTGTTAGATTCCTGGACCCTTCAGTCTACATGTGGAAGTGTCCTACATGTGTAATTGCAAAAATACTGATCCTGGTGGCTCTACCATTGGTATGGAATGAGCAGGAGGCCTTTCACGGTAGCCTCTGCCACCAGTATATGAATGTCTGTGTGAATGGGTGAATGCTGACTTGCCTTGTAGAGGGCTTTGATTGGTCGCTATGACTAGAAAAGCACTATACATAAATACAGTATATTTAGCATTTAAAAATCTCAACTTAATTTGGATCACAATAACGGAAAAAACTTTTAATTGCTCATCTTCCAATATCACAACTTCTTTATGATCAACTTCACACAAATCAGCTCCCAAAGCATCTCTGAGTAAATTGGTAGAGCAAACAACACTTCCTGGATTTGACTGGTGCTATGTCTAATGACATTCCCGGAGTCCACAAGGACCGAGCAGGCAAGAACAAAGATTGAGAAAGGTTAACATGATGAATTTTAGCAGGCTTATGTTTATCATGTTATCAATCTTCATAATCTTAGCTTGCTATACATTGCTATTTAGCTCTAAACAAACAGTAGCCTACAGTGGATGGTAATGTCATTAGTTTTGCATTATTTGGACAAACTGAGATGAGTATTCATGGACCAAATATTGTACATGAGAATACATCATGTTGGGTCCATGAGCGTTTGAACCAAATGTTGCATCACTCCCTTTTGTTTGTGGAGATATTTTATTCAGGTAAGGGTGGTGGTGGTGGAAAACAATTCCCAACAGTAACTACTAACCAAATGCATCATATTGTCCATGTGCAGATATTAGGTTCCAGCATGTTAGCTTAAGCTTTTTGAGTACTTTGGTGCGAGAAGCATGTTCTACTGCATCTACACTAGTGTTGTCACAATACTGTAATTTCTAACTTCAATATAGTACCTTGAAAAATATTGATATTTAATACCATGTTCAATACCCCAGGGAAAAATTGACATAACATGGAAGACATAAAATGTTATCAATGGCATCAATAACATCTGTAATTTTTAAACTGAAGTTTCAGTTAGAAAATTACAAATGCTTGACAGAGAACCTGGAGAGGGGAGGTGGGGAAGAGAAAGCCTGAATGAATATGTCACTGGTGTTTTCAGTGATGTAGCGCTTTGAGACAACCTTAGTTTAAACATTTGTGTACACATATATATATCACTCTCAAATAAAAAACACAGTAATAATCAGTGGTGCTGAGTCACGTGACGTGTGGTCATTGGCTGCGCACCTCATTCATTTGTATTAGCTTGCTAGCTAGGTTGAAATAAAGCAACACTGGCTTAACACGCTAGACAATGACACTGATAGCTACTAAGAAGGATAAATGAATCATGAATCAAAGTAGAGGCCAACACGTCCGGATGCGCCACCGGTGCAGGTTGTACTCTGTGTTGTTTATTGTGAAATGGTAGTGAATCTTTTATTATAAGGTAATTATAAACGTTATGTTGAACACACCACTTATGCAAATAACTGCTGCAAGCTGCAACAGCTGTTTGTCCTATTCTGTCTGCTGTAGTTTTTTTTTTTTTTTTTTGCTTGTACAGTAATAAGTGAATCTACTCTATATCTGTCTAGATGCCCTCAAAAAATATTTCCAGATGCCCCTAACAGCTGCTGGAGAGGGGCCTTCTGATGCAACATCCAGACCACTCTCTGAAGCATGTAAGTTTAGCCAATTGTTTGTGATCTCTTATGCACTGCTATGTTGTTGTTGTTGTTATGATTATTATTATCATTATTGTTGTTGTTGTTGTTGTGACTGAATCGTACAAGCTTGTTAGCAATTACAGTAAATTTAGGTTTTAGGCAAATAAAATAAAGTTCACAAGTGAACTTCAGTCAGGTAGTGAGCTTACAAGCTGACTGACATTAGTAGCAGTGAAATTTCTGGAAATCAGACAGCTCCGTGACGTATGCAATGTGGTTGCACGTCAGTATGCCGTGTTGATGTTATGTTGAAGAGACATATTTTGGAATGTAAGTGGCTAATCTGGCGACAGATGGAGCTCTGAGACTGTTTTAATGATATGCTTACTTGGAGTCTGCAAGGAAGCTCACCAATAGCGTTACTTGCAACATGTTATTGATTTATTATTGATATTTTTTAGATTTTTACTATAATTGTTACTGCTTTTGTCCAATATTTGTCAGGACACATGCTGTTATTAGTACAAGCATGTTGGTTATGCGTTTGTCTTGTGTAAGAATCAAAGCCTATAAATATGTCCAGTCTGTAGGGTGTTTTCTGACTGACTACCAGAGAGACAGAAATCACTGGGACTCTGTAATTGTTTGTATGCCAATTCATCTTGCCTTTCTACTCCCATGGCAGGTGTGCGTGTGTGTTTGTTTGTTTGTTTGTTTGTTTGTTTGTTTGTTTGTTTGTTTGTGTTTGTGTGTGTGTGTGTGTGTGTGTGTGTGTGTGTGTGTGTGTGTTGGAGAAACTGAAAGATATATTGAGGTAAAGACAGAGAGGGATCTATTTTTAGAATAGCATAGAAAATACATGAGTGGGTGTGTTCTTATTTGTTGTTCTGTATATGTCACTCACATATTTATGTGTAGTTTCCAATACCTAAATTGCCATCGAAAGTGTTTGTGTGGAGTCTTAACAGCAGAATGGCAGACTCCCAGAATGTATTATTCGTGGCATTAGATAACAAAATTGAGTCATGGAGCAAAGAATCTTCCACCTACTTCAGCGAAGATTCAACATGTTTCTCTGCTCAGAACTATTAGCCCTGGCTTGAATGCTTTTCATTCAATCCCATCAGATTAGAGAATGGTGCTGGGACAGTGTTTCCTGCAGGATTTGATGAAACTGTGTTGGATGGACCTTGGATCCTCGAGGGTCTTCGAGGGTCCAAGGGCATGCCCCTCTTGGAAGAAAATTATGCACCTTTTAAAGTTCAATGCATCAATCTTGTGCAATTTGAGAGACAAATTGGGAGGCTACATTATAAGTAGCCTAATGTGAACATACATAATAATTTGTAGAAAATATAAAATGTAGAAAATAATAACATGGAGCTTTGGCTCTGCTGCCTGGTATTTGGTCCAGTCATCACAATACACTAGACTATATATCTAACACCGACAGTGTTTTTTTCAAAGCTGATGACCAATGATTGGAACTGATATACATTTACAGGGAAAATAAAAATCTTCACCTGAAAATTGAGATTAACCAGTGCTGGAATGTAACAAACTACAACTTGCTCAAGCACTGTACTTAAGTACAATTTTGAGGTCCTTTGATTCAGTATTTCAATTTTCTGTTACTTATTACTTTCACTCCTCTACATTTATTTTTTTAATTTAGTTTAGTTATTGGTTACTTTGCTAATTCAATTTATTCAGTGCTGATTGGCTACTAAGCTGCATTTACACCAGATCCGGCAGTGCGGCTGAACGGTGCAGCTTGGTACATGGGGCACATGTCACCCCTCGATTCCACCAGATACGTGTCCGCTGTGTTACGGCTCTGCCACAGCAGCGGAGATGATTGGTTTCACTCTAGTCTATGTGTTAACTTCCACCGGGTCCGCTGCACTGTGTGTCTGCTCTTTCCCAGCTTCAGCAGTCCACAGCGCTTCGGTGCAGATACGCAGGACTTCTATTTCTGGCAGATGCCGGAGAAACTTTGAAACTCACAGCACAACTCACAAGTAGAGCCCTTTTCACACATAGACTCTGCATTATTGCCGCCTTTGTTTGTTCACACTGAACCAAGCAGCACCAGCTTAAAGCCAGTGTGTCAATTCAGACAGCATGCCGGCATTTGCGGAACCCAAAGACGCGTGATGGTACACATCATAATGTTGACATCCATGTGTTTTTTTTTTTATATGTTTTCCCTGGTGTCCACCTGTTAATCTAAAAATGTATCCGCCGACTGTTTATAAATCATATGGATGGTGTAATAAAGTGTTGTGATTGAGATACTGATGATGCATGACGGATGCATCGTTGAAAGTGACGTGAAGTTTTTTGCTCTAAATTACATAATTATATAACCGCCATCAGTAAACAGCAGACCTTGTCTGGCTCTCACTCGGGAGGAGGGATGCTGTTTTCTGGGGGAAAGTTATAAATCTAAAAAAAAATCAAACATATAATTTATTCTAATTGGGCTACCTTAAAAAGTGTCCATCAGAGGTGGGATACGCAAACTTTTCCAAAGAAAAACGTTTTGGAAAACTTGATGTTGTGGTATATCCTGGTCTAAAATAGGAGATTGATCACGACTTATCTATTAAGTTATCTTATTAAGTTTATTATTGTAGACAAATATAACTGACCTCCTATTCCTTCCTTTTTCATTCTCATAACCTTGATCCTAAAAACATTATACACCATCAGGTAGAGAAGGTTTAAACATATTACAACATATTATATATATATATTATATATATTTTCTTGTATTACAATTATATAGAAGGTCATATAATTTAAATAATGGACTCAATCTTTTTGGAAATGTGTTCTTGTGATGCATGTCATTTTGATGTTTCTTAGTTTGGGTTTTTTCTCATTTTACTGCAGGATATTTTTTAACACTTGGGGAAGCACGTTATCCTCAACATGGGATTCATTGATTTCACCATCTGCATTCACTCAATCAAGATTGTGTGACCACCCCCTAACCCTAACCCTTACTCCTCACCAAGTTTATAAAATGTTGTCTTGATCTTTGTCCACCATTTTGTACCCTGATAAAGATCTTCAAGGACGAAACCGGTCCAAGTTTTATTGTTCTGTAAGTAGCCATGTTTTGAAATAAAGGCTTTTGAATCTAATTCAAGTACTTTTGTTCCTGATCCACACGAGTGCCTGAAGTTTGTTTTTTCTTCTCAATTCCACTAGGGCCTTTGCACAGTTCGTGCTCATGCCCTAATAATGTGTGATACCTTAATAATTGACTTGTTAATGCTTCTTACTCCATTAATTATTAATTGATGCATCTTTGTTATTGTTTTTAATAATACACAATTTAATAATGACCTCAATTTAATAAACACCTTAATCAACACGGACATCATTAGTCAATGATTACTGGACACATTATTATAATTAACTATCAACAATTATACTGTTGGTTAATGGTTATTACTACACTAATTTACGTAATTAATGTACCCTTATTGTAAATTGTTACCTAATAATTAAATATAGTACAAAAATGTGCTGACAAATGTATTTTACAATTTGCCTTCATTGATAGCCTACATTTTGAGAAGAAAATACGCAATGATCTTTGTCAGTCCTGATAGCCTCGGTTTTCATCTGTCTCTATCAGTGTCTTCCCGGAGGCTTCTCCTACCTTGAGCATTTCATAAATCATACATATGCACTATGAAGATGAATATTAATGAACCAGTGAGGCCATAGGAGGTCTTTTCATCTATCATGGTGCCAAAGCTCTAGGGATGCAACAATATTCAATATTTTATCGAACCATTCAATACGCCCTGTTAGGTTCAATACACAAAGGCAAACAATACAATACAATACAGTACAATACAATACTACAATAATGTTTGCTGTTTAACTTGATTGGATACTGCATATGTTTTTTATGGAAGGCAATTAAGATAAGTGTTAAATTTTTATAATAAGGTTTGTGGTTTGACTATATCTGCTTTTAATTATTTTTACATGCAATATTGCCTTTGCTAGTGTGAGTAGTTTTATATTAAGATATCGAAACCGTACCGATACCGTGGCCCAAAAACTGTGATGCATACCGAACTGTGGGAAAACTCTACCGTTGCATCCCTACAAAGCTCACAACTAGTCTTCCTCCTGGGAACACTTTGGGAACTGGGGGGTAATTTCCAGCCTATTTCCTGCTCTTGTTGCTGAGAAGCACTTAAGAGGAGAGTGAATGGAAAATGAGCTGAAGAGCATCTGCATGGATGAGTGGCAAGGGAGTGAACGTTAGGGCTCTGAACCAAATAACTCATTAGAAGATGTGTCTCCACAGTTTTAACCTTTGCTTTGTTAAACTACTTACAGCTACTACAACTGTGATTCCTTTTTGACATATTCAACTGAGAATAGTACAAAAACAATATACTTCATGTTTTACCTCATGAACTTCATTTTTTTTGTTAATATATACTTATTCTGAATTTGATGGCAGCAACACATTTCAAAAAGGTTTGGACAGAGGCAACAGAAGTTGTGGAATGCTCCAAAACACCTGTTTGGTACATTCCACAGGTAAACAGGTTAATTAGTGGCAGGTGATAGTATCATGATTGGGTATGAAAGGGGCATCCTCAATGTGTCGAGGTTTAAGATTAAGATGTTGAGGTTTAAGATTAAGATTTAAGATTAAGATATGTGTTGAGCTTTAAGATAAGGCATCAATTGACTCTGCTGCACACAACTCTCTGAGAGTTGGACAGCAAAGTTGACAGTGCTTCCTCAGATACTGGCTGCTGTAGAAGTTATTATTTATGACTACACACATTAGTGTCAAGCTGAAAATGGCTGACGTGATTAGTAATTGTTGTGAGGCTCAGCCTGGGTCTCGTCCAGTTCATGCTTCCAGGCAAGTTCATAAAATCCGACATGTGCCCAAAGATGTCTGTTTTAAGAAATACTTGTGAGTTTTTTTTTTATCACTCGCTGATGATCTCTGCCTCCCTCCTACAAAAGTAACATTAGCCCAATGTCCACCCAGAATGCAAAGTATAGGAGCAATGTTGTGACATAAGTTTTTTGTAGGCCGGACAATCAACATAAGCTGCAGACTCTCTAACATAACGTCCAAAAATATTTAATTCACACCTCGACAAAATCCACACCTCGACAAAATCCACACACCCTACCCAATTGATTGTGTACAGGTGTTCAGGAGATTCCAACCTTTCGTGAACTCGTGAATTTCGCCAGCCGTCTTCTCTGCACCAAATATCAAGCTTCCATGCTTTTACTTCCAGGGATGATCTCGTTTTCATGGAGACAGACACGGTGAGCATGGAGGGGAGGGGCTGCGTGTGTGTGTGTGTGTGTCTGTGTGAGACGTGTGAGTGACAGGGAAAGGAAATGCAGCTGAACGAATACGCTGCATTTTTAAATATAAAAAAAAAAAAAACGCAATATGTGGCGGTTGGTGTTGATTCTGTGGCGCACCGCCACAAATTATTCAATGTGTGGGAAACCACTGTCATTACAACAATGGTCCCCCCTTACAATGTCTTTGGCCGGATGTATAAACTCTAAAGATGAATTAACTTAAATTCTTTGTCTCGCTAGATTCGGTCATCTCCACATATACACCGATCAGCCACAACATTAAAACCACTGACAGGTGACGTGAATAACATTGATCATCTCATCACAATGTGATGTTCTGCTGGGAAACCTTGGGTGCTGGCATTCATGTGAATGCCACTTGACACGCACCACCCATCCAAACACTGTTGTGGACCAAGTACACCCCCTCATCACAACAACACTATCCGATGGCAGTGGCCCCCAAAAAGGACAATGTGCCCTGACACACTGCAAACACTGCTCAGGAACAGCTCAAGGAACACAATAAAGGGCCCAAGGTGTTGACCGGGCCTCCAAATTCCCCAGATCCCAATCGAGCATCTGTAAGATGTGCTGGAGCAGGTCTGATCCATGGAGGCCCCACCCCCTAGGGCTGAACGATTTATCGTTTTCTGCTCGAAATTGCGATTTCAGACAACGCGATCATGTGATCACCAAAGCTGCGGTTTTTGCAGCGCTCCTGACTGACCCAGGATCTGTTGTGTCAACTATTTTACACATACATGCCGTCTCTCTGCCATCCTGCCAAGCTCACCAATCAGAAGCAGCATGCTACGCGTGGACAGGTCACGCTAACCAATCAGTATTAACCTGCTCCTTAACGTGTTCTGAAATGGCTTCAAAAGGGACCAGAAGTGGAGTTAGGGGATTTAATCCCCAAGACAAACAGCACGTCGGTCATTTGGGAGTATTTCGGGTTTGAGGCTGCAGACGTGCACCAGAAACAGGTACTGTGCAAAACCTGTCGCGCTAAAGTTGCAACATCCAGCGGAAACACAACCCATTTATACCGGCACTTGAAAAATCGCCACAGGTATTTGCATGACGAGTGCATGACGAAAAAGTCCGGTGACAATGATACTCAGGCCCACTGTAGACAGACTACAATTACAGCATCTTTTGCCAGTGTAACTCCGTATGATAAGAGCAGCCACACCGGGACGCCGGGAATTGTTTTGTATTTTATTTAAAGGAACTTGGGGCGGGATCAAGAAATAAGACTCAATAGTGACACGACGGCCGTTGCGGCCATTAGGGTAACTGCAGCCAACAGCCGTGCATGCTTCTTGTTAATAAATACATTTAAAGCAATTTTTAACTTTAGTTTTCATCCTTGCATTAGAGTAATAGCATTTAATGTTTTAATGTTACTGTACATTGTGAATATTGCACTGAAGCTTGATTTGAAGGAAATCGTGAATCAAATCGAAATCGCAATATCTGCCAGAAAAATCGCAATTAGATCTTTTCCTAAAATCGTTCAGCCCTACCACCCCCCAACATACAGGACCCAGAGGATCCACTATAAAACGCCCTGGTGCCAGACACCACAGGACACCCTCAGAGGTCTTAAGTCCATGTCTGAACAGGTCAGACCTGTTTTGGCTGCACAAGGGGAACCTCACAATGTTAGGCAGGTGGTCATAATGTTATGCCTGATCGGTGTAAATGGCAAAACAAAAAAACATGAGTATGTAAGGCCCTACTCCAAAGATTCAAAGGGACGGGGGCATGGTGCTCCCTAACTTCTGATACTCCTATTGGGCCACTAATATTCGCTGTCTTGCCTTTTGGATCACTTCCACCTACACCCTGATAGCCCAGAATGGACACCTTTGGAGTCAAAATCAGACCAGGAGGTTTCACTTCCAGCACTCCTCGGTGCACCACTTAACCACTCCTTAACTAACCCAATAGACAATCCAGTTGTGCATCCCACCCTGACAATCTGGGCTCAGTTCAGTAGAACCTTTAGCTACAGAGACTTTTCTCTTTTGAGCCTGGTTGCCACTAACCATTTCGTTATCCTGTCTCAACATGACTTAACTTTTCAGGACTGGCATAAGAAAGGCATTAGATCCCTCAAAGATATGTTCAAAGACAAATGCTTTATTTCATTCAAGCAATTGTTGAATAGATATAGTGACCAAAAACACATTTCTTCCGTTATTTACAGATCAGACACTTCAACTTCAACGTTCAACTTTACCTAGCTTTCCTGAAGAACCCGTATCTATCTGAAAATTCCATGTGGGCAGACTGTGGGCATCTCTGGATAAAATAAAAACAGCCTGGGAACAGGACTTAAACCTTAAACTATTGGACGGTCAATGGGAGTCCATTCTAAATTTGGTACGCAATTCATCTCAGATCCTCTAATCGCCCTGTTTGGTATCCCTGAGAGAAAATATCTCAATCTGACATCTGCAGAGCAGCGCATGATTACCTTTACCTCACTCCTGGACAGACGTGCAATTCTGCTTAAATGGAAAGATGCTGCCCTGTCCACACTCAATCAGTGGCTCCAGGATAAAATGTATTGCCTTAAAATTAGAAATGCTGCGTTTCTCAACCAAGGGCTCGCAGAAGAGGTTCTATGAAACCTGGCAACCCTTCCTGACACACTTTCAACTTTTCATAACACTCAAACAACATATTATGGTATACAGTCTATCTCATCCTTGACGAAGACCAGCTCCTGACTAAATATGATTGGCTGCCCTTTCTACATGTTCTTTTTATTACTCGTACTTTTGCATTCTTATTGAGGTGCCTTACACTAATTCTAAACCTTCACAAATGGGGCGGGCCGGTTGGTGGGGATGGGGAGTGTTGTTTTGCTGTATTACCTTTATCATTGCCACTGCCAACATATGACGTCTAGCTGATGTATACTCAATGCAAATGACTCCTATCCAGTTCTGGGAAAATGTGTTTTTTTTTGTTCTTTGTTTATATGTAAAATCCTAATAAAAAGATTGTGAAATCAAAATAAGTTTTCTTCACTTCACTTAGGCTTACCCTTGAAGACAGGATGGGAAGCTCAATCATTTGGAAAGAGCTAGAACAGCTGCTCCTTCTTGCGTTCAGGAGGTTCTCAATACTCATATCTCATAAGTGTGCTTCCTTTATCCCAGTATCATCACCGTCACTGGTGTCATGAATTACTACATGGATTTTTAGGGGTGTCATGATTCTCCAAATCGACGATCCAAATGATTTTTAAGGTCACAATCAGATTCAATTTTCAATTTAAAAATGTTGTCAGCGCTGACAGCTATGCTATTGTTACACGTTTTATGTGGTGCACTTGAACAAACCATGACATCCCTGTCAGCGCACATACATATCCTTTGCCGTATAAAGCAATGTATTTTTAAGTTTAATGTCTGAGTTTAAGACATGCACCTGAATGCCTTATAAAGTGCAACCAAACACGGCGGAGACACACAGCAGAGTTTTATAGTTATAGACTTTCAGTACAAAGTGTCAATGTGGCATAGAATCATACAAGATTTACTCGCTTACGGAAATTAGGCCCACATCTGGCACTTGGCGTACTCCGTTTCTGACTTAGACATACTCTTACAACATTAACAGTATTTGTAGAAAGCGTTTACTAGATAAAATGAGACACATTATGTATCTGCGACTTTAGGACCTGACAGATTCTCCTGTGTATCATGCATGAACTCAGCAGTAACAACAATCCGCTCTCCGCTCTCCAGCAATTTATGTCGCCACAACGGTAACCTTTCGACAGGGAAAGAAGCCACATTTAAACCACTTTCATATGTCGACAGGATTGCAGCAAATGATCTCCAGTTATACTGTGTATACAACCCATGAACAATACATTGATCAATAGAAATTACTTGCAGTTCGGTGTGGATGTGGCCTGAAGTCTTTGATAAGCCCTGCAATAAAGGATCTCTGAAACATCTCTGACGCTGTCAGAACTAATCACCTTCGTTCAAGTCACTTGATTGTCTTCCTGTCCACAGCGGTGTCCTCTGTTTGTTTGTTTTTTTCTTTTCCCTTGGAACATGTGACAGATGCATGGCGAGGGGATAGTATTGTCGAAACTGCATTTGCTTTCAGTTGTTGAAATTTAAGGCTTATTTCGATCCATTTAAAATCAAAATCATGGGAGGGGACTTCCGGGTCACTGATGGAGTAGACGTGCTTTCCTCAAGCTCCCGCTCAACTCTGCATATAAATCGGTTTCAGAGCCTCACTTGCATATGCAATCGAACTGAACCAAACAATTAATGCACAGAGAACCCCTTTTTCTCCAAAAAACACAGAAATGGCTGCGAAATCCAACAAAAAGAAGGACTCATCCGTCCCGGCCTCATCCGCCCCGCCCCGGCCTCGGCCTCGCCCCGGCTTCCACCCAAGACATCATGGCTAACATGACGAGGGTCCTCAAGCAACATGAAGAAGCCCTCTCACTTGAATTCAAATCGGCTATTACACCGCTGGAACAGAAACTGGACTATGTTCAAGCCACCGTCACCGACCACGGACACCGTTTGACCTCACTCGAGGAGAATGCTAACCAACTCAGCGACCAAATGGGGATGCTACAGGCTAAGTGTGAGGCTATGGAAGAGAGCTACACTAAGCTAAAGGCTAAAACCATTGATCTTGAGTCCCATTGCCGCCGCAATAATATAAGAATAGTCGGCCTACCAGAATCCATTGAAGGTACGCAGCCCACGACATTTATCTCCAAGCTGCTGGTAGACATTCTCATATTTGTTGTTTACACGGAGACAGTTTCATATTGTTGCATAGCAACAGCGACATGTGACTGTGAGCTCAGCCACCATACACTGCACTTGGCTGAGGCTCCTCACAACTCCAGAAAGACTTAATGTGTACAACTTCTCATATCCAAAGCACCTTAAATCTTTACTTTACTCTTTGTCACTTATTATTATTTTGACTATTATCATTGGTACTATTTTTAAATTTATTTTACTATTACTACTATTGACAGACAAGTGTTCCAAAAGACAGCTTTTATTTGAGGCACCTTGAATCTTTACTTTACTTTTTGTTACTTACTATTATTTTTAGCTCTGTATCTGTTCATCCACCTTAGTGGCATTTGATAGATGAGTGTTCAAAAAGACAGCTTTTATCTGAGGCACCTGTTATCATATGGGATTGAGGTAATTCCACAGGAAGTATATGTACAGTTCTGCAAAAGTTAGGAAGAGCTTGCAACTGGCTGTTGCAGTTGCTATCTGGGATTTACATGACATTTTCATTTTGTTTTTATTTTGGGTTTTTTTGGGATTTTTGGGAGTCTCTCTGGGACAGAGACTGAGGGATGTGTTACTATGCCCCAAACTAGGCACACTACTGTGTTTTTTCAGGGAGGCTGCGGCGGTGCTCCCTCACGGAGTCTGTTTCATTTGGAAACTTTTCATTCCACATTTTATACAGGATTCATGGGTAGCCCCCTTAATTTTGTGAGTTGGAATGTCAAGGGCCTAAACCACCCAGTAAAAAGAAAGAAAATATTCACCCATCTCGAACAGCTTAAAACAGATATCGTCTTCCTACAGGAAATGCATGTGCGCTCCTCTGATAACTCCAAACTTATGGCGTGCTGGGCAGGGCAGCATTTCCACTCCACCTTCCAGGCAAAGGCAAGAGGGGTCTATGGGGTCAATGTTACAGCAGATAAAATTGGAAGATTTGTAATTGTCTCTGGGAAGCTATTTAACACAAAAGTTATCCTTGCTAATACGCTCCGAATGTAGATGATGTCAGCTTTTTTGACCGTGTTTTCTCTCTCCTCCATGACCTTGACTCACACTTCCTTATACTTGGGGGGGACTTCAATTGTTGGTTGGACCCAACTTTAGATCGCTCTTCTAGCAGACCTGGGGCAGTGAGTAAATCGGCCTTGTGTATTCAGTCTTTTCTCTCAGAGTTTGGGGTATCGGATATATGGCGGTTCCTCCACCCGCGGGACAGACAGTATTCCTTTTTTCTCCAGCGCCCATCATTCGTACTCGAGAATAGACTACATCTTTATTGACAATAGATTGATCCCCCAAGTTCGCTCTTGTACATACCACGGTATCGTCATATCCGACCACGCCCCTGTAGTGATGGCACTGTTTCTCCCTAACGCACCACAACCCATGAGGCAATGGCGCTTTAATTCAACCCTACTCTCAGATAAAGAGTTTGTCAGATTTATTGAACAAAAAAATCAGCTTCTTTTTTGAAACTAACATCACTCCAGATGTGTCTGCTCTCGTGATCTGGGATACACTTAAGGCCTACTTAAGGGGGGAAATCATAGCGTTCACGGCAAATAAGAAGACTTTCTCAGAAAGACCAACTAGACTTGACATCCAAAATTAAAGAGATTGATCAACAATATGCACATACTCAAACTCCCGAACATAATAACAAACGTCTGGAACTAAAAACTAGGTTTGACCTTCTTACCACCTACCAAACACAGAACATACTGTTAAAAAACAAGAGTAATTACTATGAACATGGCGAGAAATGCGGAAAGCTGTTGGCTAGCTAACTAAAAGTGCAAAGGGCTAAACAACTCATAAAAAGTATCAAAACTAAAAGTGGGTTAGTAACTGTAGATCACACTAAAAAAAATGACACCTTTAAGGATTTCTACTCTGAACTGTACACCTCCCAATGCGATTGAGGCATTGCACCAATTAAGGCATTTTTTGACCCACTGCCCATTCCAACAATCTCCCTCGAGGTGGCAGGTGGATTGGAGACACCTCTAACCCAGACAAAAATAGCCCAAGCAATATCGTCAATGCAATCTGGGAAATCCCCAGGCCCGGACGGTTTTCCGGCCAAGTTTTTCAAGAAGTTCTCAACACTTCTATCTTCATTCTTGACAACGGTCCTAACTCAATCCCTTAAACAGGGCTCACTTCCCCCATCAATGAACGAGGCCTGTATAGTTCTCATAGCAAAGAAAGGAAAAGACCCTGCTCACTGCGCCTCATACAGGCCGATTTCTCTCCTGAACACGGACGCGAAAATCTTCGCCAAGACGTTAGCACATAGACTGGATGATGTGGCCCCTTCAATAATAACACAAGATCAGATGGGTTTTATCGAGAACCACCATTCATTCTTTAATGTCCGATGTTTATTTTACATTCTGTACCCCACCTCAAAAAACACACCTGAGTGTGTTATATCCTTAGACGCAGAAAAGGCTTTCGATCGGGTGGAGTGGGTGTAATTTGGTCGCTGATTAGATCGGCATGGGAACAGGATCTGGGACCCTTGTCTGATGACCAGTGGGACTCATGCTGTGCAAGACATTGTCTGCTTCAGTTCAAAATTGTCCACCCTGCTCACATGTCTAAGACTAAGCTGTCTAGTTTTTACCCTAGCTTAAGTCCAATCTGTGACAAATGCAAAACCAACGACGGTACCCTCTTCCACATGTATTGGCTGTGCCCCAAAATACAGATATTCTGGAACAATGTTTTCAATACCTTATCTAAAATATTGGGCAGGGATTTCGCCCCTAGCCCCACTCTAGCTCTATTTGGCATTGCCGCTGGTGGTGACCCACATTTGACACTTAGTGAGCAACATATGATCGCTTTTGCCTTGCTTCTGGCCAGATGCGCAATTCTGCTTAGATGGAGGGATGCTGCCCCGCCCACGCTGAGCCAATGGCTTCAAGACATAATGACCTGTCTCAAGGTGGAGGGGGGGGTTGTTGTTATTTGTGGGATTGTTAATTGTACTTGCACATTTTGTTTGTTAAAAACAAGGATCTACTGTTTACTTTGTAATCAACATGCACATATACGTGTCTGAAAAATCCAAATTTTGAATTTGAAATTAAAATCAAAATCATGACACCCCCATGGACTTTGTGATGCTGTCATTACCATGATAACTTTTTAAGTACTGTGGCTGTTCAGTCAGAGGGCTAAACACATACCTATCTCATTGGGGTTAGATGTAGTAATACTGTTTCCTCCCTAATGCTTACTTAAGTAAAACAAACATGTGGAAGGTAAGAACAAAGCACCCAAATTTAATCCATCATTGTCTGCATACCCAGAGATACCCAGAGAACCTTAAAAACCAATGCACGATTGTTTCACCGCAGTACCATTGTAACGTGTATTATCAGCTTTTGTCTGTGAAGCTATTACTAAAAGAGAGCACCCAAGCGTTTGGATTTTAGGCTGCAGTCTTTCATCTTGCTGGACGAGCCAAGATTGCCCTGTATTTACCAAATGCATCCTGGATCCAGAGGAGAGCTGTGCAACTCAGTCTCTCTAATCCCTGAAGAAGTGAGGATCTTTCCTCAGCAAGAAAGCGTGGCTTTGCACGGTTTTCTTTGCCCATGTCGACACCGTCAGAGCCCGCTAGCAGGACGCTGTGGCCGGCCCATGCTTTAATCCATGCCGAGGAAGCGAGCTGGAGCAAAGAGGAAGATGGACACACGCTAAGCCGCCAACAGTGTTGTCACAAGTGAGGCTTATTTAGTGTCTGGGCAGGTGCTAGAAATTAGCGTGTATTGTATGCTTGTAAGCTACATTGTTTGTGTGGACCTGCTGCTGGTTTTACACTGAAAAACATTATGCTTGTTGCTTGTTTCTCTTTGTGCTCATCATGAGCTGATTTGAGCCTCTCCACTCGGTGGAGCTAAAGTGTTAGCTTTGCCGTCTTGTGAGTGTACAATAAGCTGCGTTCCTATCAAGGATCAGCTGAAGGTGATTCGAGCCTGAGTGATAGGAAGGCGAGTAGTGTGTCTCCACGGCTGCTTCTCCCTCCTTGCTGCGCTCCGAGCTTTAGCCCTCTTTCTCTCTCTCTCTATCCACTAACCCACATGTACACACATGCATACATTGGGGTAAATGCATACACAGTCTCATGAGCCGCTTGTTGAAAACTAATCATTAACGACCTCGCTCTAACATCAGACACATGTGTAGCACCTACACTAAATTTGGGACATAAGAGTCTTGCTCTGTCCAAAGCACACTGTGATTCATGGCACATGTTAGGTCAACAGACACTGTTCCGCCATTGTGTGTTCAAGCCTCATGTGGTCACCTCCATTGACCAGCCTTTGGCATGATGTGGCCATGTCCACCATCCTGAACACTCTGTAACGTCATCTTCCAAGAGATCACGTCGGCCCCTCTTGGCTCTCTCTAAGTCCACCATCTTGGGTCTCCCTCTTTGTCTCTCTGACACACACACACACACACACACACACACACACACACACACACACACACACACATATTTTACAAATATTTACATTTAAAGTGAACTCTTCTTTTGAGACTGTTTTCGGTCTGGTTATTGGTCCCTGATTCCAGGGTGGTGCCCCGTTTTATTGATTTAATCAATAATTTTGATTATTAATTTGTAATAATTACTATTAGTAATTATTCATTTCTAATAACCACAACTGTCTTACCATCGATTTCAACATGTATTTGTTGCCATATGTAAATGTAGATGATCTCTTTGGTACACAAGGCACAAATGTTGTACGTTACTTGCTTACACAAATAGTTTTGGTTTCTGGCCTGGTAAGACATTAGGATCCCCCATGAGGAGCTAGCTGAAGTGGGATGTCTTACTTAGCATGCTACTAAAAATGTATGTTGTCACTGTCAAAAATTTACCACAGTTGAACTTGAAAGCACTACATGAATTTACCTCACCTTCATGAGTGAATTCACTGACTGCAAATGGCAGTGTGACTGAGCCTTTGCTGTAACTTTACACCATCAAGGCCATACTATGGTTAGAAACAATGGGTGTCTGGTATTGACACAGTAAATTGAATGTACTTACTTTTTAGCCAGGCTCATTAGATGCCCACAACCTGTGGAATTCCTTCTCCTTGTCTCATGTCTGTGGCACTTAACATCTTGTGTGAATAACTGCAGCTAAACACCACAGTGAACTGCAGCTCCTACTCTTCTGTTGTGTAGTGCTGCCGAAACACAGATGAGTACACACCTATTACACTTTCTATCTCCTCCTGACTCTTTATTTCATCCCAGTACTCCACCTTTTCCACTCCACTTCCTCCCTGCCCTTGCTAGAGTGATCTCAGGGTTGAGGTCCAAAACTCATTAGTTGTGGAGCCTTATAATCCGTTTCAAACAAAAAGGCAAGAATCCAAGATTAATGGCAGTTCAGTGGCTGAAAAAAACACTGGCTGAGATTTAGGGCTACTGCATAGTTTCACACTTGCGTGCACTTTCCCAGAGGACAGGCACACACACACAGATGCACACAAACCTCTTCCTCAGATCAAGTGTGGGAGGGACTAACAAACTGACTATTATTTCACCTCTGTCTCAGTCAGTTGTTCAGCTTGTCCATCAGACTTGTCTTTTTCTTTCCAACTTCTCTGCTATCCACAGCTATGAATGAATGTCTGTGGGGGAGTGGGGGAGGGTTGCCATGGCAGTGGAAGTGGATGCCAGGGAGCCTTCTGACCAGTGCCCACTGCAAACTGGGTCCCCCGCGTTTACCATGTTAACAGTTAAGCAATGACATCATCTTTCTACCTCTAGTTCAGTTAATCAACAGCAATTTGGACTGTGTGTGATCGCCTTTTGAACCTTTAGGTTAAATTTAGCACATTCAATCTGCTCATGGCCTATTTTTATTTTGACTCTAGCATTAAGATAAATTTGAGAAAGATAAGCATATCATTTCTTATTACTATATTCTGCAATAATTACAATAAGACAAAATTGTTAATAAAATAACCTCTTCACAAGGTAGGTAATCATGTTTTTATTTTATCATTTGCACTCTTTTCACACTAATTGTTAAAGTATAATAATTTAACCTCATGCACAAGCTTTGTGTCTTGTGTGGAAGATAATTTATTTGCGAACAAGATATGGATCTAATATCTTGTCCCCACAAATGTGTTCTTTGGAGGCTGTGTCAAAAAACAGATAAATTAAAAAATATTTTCTCATCCAGCTAAAAATAATGATTGACTAAAAGGACACTTAAAGGGACATGGGGCAGGATCAAGAAATAAGAATCAATAGTGACACGACGGCCGTTGCGGCCGTTAGGGTAACTGCAGCCATCAGCCAAGCCGGCGTGGGAGCGTGCATGAACTCTTCACAGCAGTGCAGCTGATGCCTTATCCCCTATACACATGAAGCAGCCGGGAAGCTGGCTCACTGTGTGTAGCGACACACAAGCGCGGTGATTTACCGTTACAGTTGATGCAGTCTGAAAGGCACATGCGAAAGCAAAGACGGCATATTGGGGGACAAAACTATCGTCTCTGATACGGGATTGCTGTGTGTAAGCGGTAGAGCTGCATGATTTATCATTTGAGCATCGTCATTGCGATGTACGTGTGTGCAATAGTCACATCGCAAGGCCTGCGATGTAGGAGGCAAATGAACTCATCTAATTTCAAGGGTACCTGACACACACTATGCATGCAGACTCTGCATGCGCAGCGATCCACCAATCACATTAGTTCTTATTCAGTGTACCGAAGCAGACCATGCCCCTGCACATGGAGTGAGTCACTGGTAACAACATTGAAAAATGAGCAACAAACAAGAGAAAATCGCCAAAAACAAAGACTTGGTGCCAAAAAGAAAAGCAACGTCAGTTATCTAGAATTATTTTGGCTACAAGAAGGATGATATTGACCAAACACGTGTTCTGTGTCTACAGTGCCTTGCATCTGTTGCCACAACGAGAGCTAACACAACTAATTTGTTTGACCATTTACGTCAGTACCACACAGCTCAGTACGACGAATGCAAAGCCAGATCTGTCATTTTTTAAATCATTTTTGATAAAAAGAAAGAGTAGTTTTGATTTAGATAGTTTAGATTTCAGTTGTTGAATAAAAGGTTGAATAACCCGTTTATCACTCATTGTTAGTTACTTAATGTAATTATGAAGCTAACATGTTCCATTTTAAGATGGAGAGCTCAAAAGGTCCAAAGGTTTGTTTATTGTCATTCAATTCACGTTTGCACATGATAGAACGAAACATGTACTCAGGTCCCAGCACAATAAAAGCAAGCAATAAAAGATAACAATAAGAATATCTCTAAAACACAGACAGAAGCCATACTCGTACACAAAAAGAGGTAAGATCAGTGCAGGTTAATTGTCCACAAGATAGCAGCAGTGCAGCATAACATAAAGTGCTATTCAGGTCATCTGATGAAAATTCCTGTATTTTTTCATATCGCAGGGTTAAAAAAAATCGCAATGTCAGTTTTTTCCAATATCGTGCAGCCCTAGTAAGCGGCTAATGTTACTACACAGACACAAACAAACCGTTAGCCTGTGGCTACAGCCAGCTGCTAACGTCACCTCCCGGATAACAGGTTGGGCTTTCGGTCCCATATATTTACATCCTGCTGTGAGATTCAAAGTTTCAAGTCACTAGTGCAGGCAGATCCCTCTTGTGTTTGTGTGTCGCTTGGTTGCTCACAGCTGGATGTAAATACCGGTGTGTATTTATCGCGAGTTCTCGTTGATCTTGTCTGGCGTGGCTTCCATAGTGCAAGCAGCTGTGAGGGAGATGCGCGTGCATGCGGGAGCGTGCCTCCAGGCAAATATAGTATAGTGACTGTTTAGGCTATAAAAATGTACTATATGACGTCATTTCGAGTAAACTCTGGATGTCGCCACTTCAGGACACTTGGATTGCAGCGGACGAGCAGTATGGAGGAATATTACAAAGTTTTTATGTAGTTTTATGGACCTTTTCGTCTCGGACACCATTTATGCCCGTTTTATGGATTTTTGCTGCAGGAGGGTACCCCCGCGAGTCTCCAGCTGCACTTTGAGGAATAAGAAACTACACCGGACTTCTCATCAGCATGAGGGTGAGTCGATAATGACTGAATTTCGTTCTAGAGTGAACTGTTCCTTTAAGGACACTGTTACATGTTGACACTCTTTATATTTACTTACAGCATAACAGACATGGTCTATTATGCACATCTACACAATTTGCTAATTTATTTTCTGCATCATAAAATAATAATACAAACAGTATCATTTTAACTTAGAGAGATTAAGTAGAGATTATTAATAATGTAATATTTTGTTCACACTATTTTTTCACAACAGGTATTAACAGATAGAAGCTCCATAAAAAAAAAAAAAGCTCCAATTAAAAAAAAATGAAAACAAATCTGGACCTCACTAATTTCTAAACCACAGCTACAGCCCTGGGCAGCAATATGCTAAGGAAAAGACATTAGAAGAGGAAGACAACAAAATACAAAACACCTATTCCTTTTTTTGTAACAAAGTCTGGGAACTGTTTTCTCACCTTCACTTTTGGAGTTTGTTTAACACTTAATCTTGTGCCAAATGTACAGCTATATGCAAACAGACCAGGGATGGAAATTAGCACCCGCCACCCGCCAAATGCGGGTGAATCTGTGTGCTGGCGGGTGAATTGAATCAGTTTACCAGCCACTGTGGCGGGTTCAGTCCAGTCAGATCTGACCCAATTAATCTTAATGATCGATATCTTGGTTAAGGCATAACAGTGCGCTTTCCACAACCCTAGAGTTAGATCCGGTCAAATTATATGTTTCTGATTGGACCAAAGTGTCAGTTGGACTTCACTCTTCACTGCTATTAATTATTACTCCGCGCTCTGGTCAGCCGAGCAGGCCGTATGTATGTCTATGGAGCCGGCTACCCCGTTGCTTGGCAACCATCGACTCTAAGTTGGAACTATTTATTGTGGCGCACGAATAAAGCTAAGCGGGAGCTAGAGTTTTGTTGGAGTTGGAGTTTTGTTGGACAAGAACTGAAGTAAATTGAAATGTGGCGTTACATCGCGGGAGTCAAAAGGACTGCTGAGGAGAGTGTGAAGAAGAAAGGGGAGCCAAGCGAGGTAAAGGCCAAGAAGAGATTTTTTAATGAAAAATGGAGAACAGCAGAGAGTGGCGAACGCCGGTATTGGCTTGTGTACGAGGAAGAAAGTCAACTGATGTACTGCTCGGTTTGTCGTCAACACGCATCGGACACCCAAAAGTCGAACAGTTTTATCGCTGGCACCAAAAACCTTAAGCTGGAAGCCGTGAAGGACCATGAATCATGTCCTAAAAATTGCGAAGGGGAAATCAGCGCCTGAAGACAGCCAAGCCATGAAAACCCTCAACAGCCTGAAGACCGCACAGCTGGAAAGGATGGGACTATTATTTAGGAATGCTCACGCAATTGCTAAAAAAGGAAGGCCATTTAACGACTTCGAATGGCAATGCACGTAAGTTATGTTTTTTTATTCTATGTATTACTGTTAGTCGGATTTTAGTGAGTTAATGTCATTCTCGTCGTTTTTCAAAATAAAACAACAAAAAAACGACTCCTATCCTCAGTATTTGTTTCCAAAACCAAAATGAAAAACGGATAATGACTCGTTTTTTTCGATTTCCGATTTTGTGCTCACATGAAAAGTGGAAAAATTGGATAATGGTCGTTATCCGGTCTGACAGGACCGTTGCTATCAGGTTGCTATAGACTCCTCTCCGCCCAGAGACCGGCCCTACTCTGCCCCTGATTGGCTAATATCTGCTGTCGGACGTGGGTTTGATTGGTTAGCATGACTGTCAGGATTGGAGCCAGTCAGAGGCAAGACAACAGCAAAATAAACCAATGCAGCTAGTATCTTCGTCGGACTGGAGTCCGGCCATGATACTAGCTAACCAATCAAACCCATGTCCGACAGCAGATATTAGCCAATCAGGGGCAGAGTAGGGCCGGTCTCTGGGCGGAGAGGAGTCTATAGCAACCTGATAGCAACGGTCCTGTCAGACCGGATAACGACCATTATCCAATTTTTCCACTTTTCATGTGAGCACAAAATCAGAAATCGAAAAAAACGAGTCATTATCCGTTTTTCATTTTGCTTTTGGAAACAAATACTGAGGATAGGAGTCGTTTTTTCGTTGTTTTATTTTTGGTTTTATTTTGAAAAACGAATGAACGAATGATACACGGATTGTGTTAGGCTGCATGTAATTTGTGCTGGATTACAATGTAATGCAGATATCCATTGACATCTGCATCATTCAAATTGTATCATTCATTATTTCTTTCCATTGTGGTTTTCTAGGCTAGATGAGAAAAAGGGCATAAACATAGATAACACCTATGTGAACAGAAAGCAAGCCAGGGTGTTTATTAAACACATAGCAGCAGTGGAGAGGGCGACCCTACAGTCCAAGCTGGCAGAGACCAAATTCCTCTCCATCTTGTCAGATGGGTCAACTGACTCAGCAGCCCTGGAGCAAGAAATTGTGTATACACGTTTCTGTAAGGAAGGCAAGGTGGAGGTCCACTTTGTTGGCATCCAGGATGTGGAGAAAGCGGATGGAGAGAGCATAGCTCAAGCCATAAATGCCATGATGCAGAGGGTCAGTGAGGAGTGGCAGATCAAGTTGGTGGCCTGTGCCACTGATGGTGCCTCAGTAATGACAGGGGCACGCAAAGGAGTAGTAGCCAGGCTGAGGGAGACCAACACGCATGTCCTCGGGATGCACTGCATGGCCCATCGGCTAGAGTTAGCTTTTAAGGATGCAGTCCAGAAGTGTACGTTGGCAAGACAACTTGAAGATCATCTGTCAGGCCTTCATACATTTTACCGCAAAAGTCCACAAAATAGGGCAAACCTGAAGCGCTGCTTTATGACAATGGGCCAGACACCCCTTATACCCACCAGGGTTGGTGGCACCAGGTGGGTTTCCCACCTCCTCAGGGCTGTGGATCAGTACCTTAGAGGTTACAAAGCAGTGACCAGTCACCCAGAAGAGGTAGAGTAAATTAGACTGTAGAACAGATTTTTGAAGATTTGGTCAGCTATCTGCAATGCATAGGTCAAGTGAAGTATAATGACTAACTTGATTTTGTTCATAGGTTCAGTTACCTGATACTGAAGGTGTAAAAGCCGCTCAACGGAACAAAGCGTGTGGCTACTTAAAAACCTGCCGGGACCCGATAGCTCTTATGTTCTGCAACTTCATGCATGACTGCCTGACCCACCTCAGTGGCCTCTCCCAGATGCTTCAAGCATCAGCTGTCACAGTAGCTGAGGTCCACAGCTGTCTAGCCACCACCCAGACAATTCTCACAAAATATAAAACTAGGTAAGTAACATCCAAGAAATAACTGAAATGTGTCTGTATTTGTTGCTGCGTCTGTATTTGCTAAATATCTTGTCCAATATGACCTCTGTACCACAGGCCGGGCCCCAAGCTGAAGGCCTACATGGAACAGCACGTGAGTGATGACAGCACTGTAAACCGTGTCATGAGGGCAAAGGCAATGCTCCTGGACGAACTCTGCCAGAGTCTCCAAACAAGATTCTCTGATATGAGCACAAGCCTACTTCAGGCTACAAAGTTGGTCAATCTAAACAGTTGGCCTGATGCAGAGCATTCGGAAGGTATGATTACAATTACAAAATAACATTTATTTAGAAATTCTTGAAAGCAAATAACTCCAATAACTAGTATTCTGTGTTTTTATTCTCTTTATCTCTCCAGAATTTGGTGAATCTGAAGTGGAGGTATTGGCACATCACTTCCAAGATGTTCTCACATCCTCTGGGGTTGCTGTCGATCAAATCCCTGACCAGTGGACCATGCTGAAGACACGCCTTTATGAGACGGGAGAGAGTCGGCTAATGAAGACCTGGCCAGAGATCAACAGGTTCTTGAAACATCAGTGCCCTGACATTCTGAGCTTGGTGGACCTGGTTCTAGCCCTGCCAGCGTCCACAGCAGACTGTGAAAGAGGCTTTAATCAAATGAAGCTTGTCAAAAGTGACTGGAGGTCCTGGCTAACAACATCAAGTCTCTGTGATCTACTGGTTGTCCAGCTCTCAAGCCCATCTATAGAGGACTTTGACCCAAACCCTGCTGTCCAGCTGTGGCATCAAGCCAGCATCCGGGCTCGAAGACCTGACTTCATGGAGGGGAAGAGGAAACCTCATGAGTGCGCCTCTGATACCTCAGAAATGGATTCTGATGAGGAGTGACTGTCATGTTTACTTTAATAAGCATGATTGGAATGGTTGATCCTCTGTTTTGAATGTGTGATGGTTTGTGTGTGTCCAGCCTGGACACTATGTAATTGTGTGAGTGAAACCATAGTCTGTATATATTGTGTGTTTTATGGCTGAAACAGAGTGAGAAATCAAAAGCCTTCTCAGCAGAATATTGCCAGATATGTTACAGAAAAGATTCCAGTGAGCACATTGTCAATCAGTTCTGTTGTTGTTTGCATGTCCAATTGGTTACTTTGATAACTTTTGCCCCAAATTACCTACTTTCCGCCACATGTTTTCTATTTAATCTCTCTGCTTTTCGTTCTAAGTGTTCTAAGTGTTTTATTTTCTCTATAAGTGTTATTTTCCTAGATTCATAATATATACATTTAATGAAAAGAAATTAAATGTTAAATAAACCTGATTTAACATGGTAGATCTTTTTGTATTGTTTTTCATATGCAGTTATAGTGCAACATTTGGAATTGGGACATTGAGGTTAATGGGTAATTGTTCTGTACTGTGGTAAGGACTTGGTGTTTAACAGCTGAACTGTGGTAACTTCTCTCCTTACTTTTGGCAGACTTTTCTATAACAATTTCCACTTTACCCTGTGGGTCCAGTACAGTTGAACATAGGGAATAACGAAGTACAGTAAATTCTATAGTTGCAAGTAGATATTGCTATATATTACTAATCTTCTAATCACCTAATGATGCAATTTCCACTTCCTTTGTGTGGGTCCAGTGCAGTTGAACATATGAAACAAGTTGAAGTAGGCTTACTGTAAATTCCTGTAGTTGCAGGGAGATATTGATATAGATTTCTAACCATCTAACCTTCATTTTGAACCACTTTGTCTATTCAGACTTCATTTCCTGTTATTTCACGACCTAATAGATGACCCTTGGATAGTTTTACCCCTGTAATCATTCATTGGTATCACATAATTACTGAATAATCAACTCTGGTAACAAGTACTGATTGGGAAATACTATGTGCATGTCTTGTACAAGAAAAATATGTTTTCTAGGCATTGTACTGTTCACATCAACGCTTAAATATAAAAGTGGCTGGTAAAAATGTTGAGTGGCTGGTAGATTTTAGAATTTACCAGCCACAGTGGCAGGTGGACAAAAAAGTTAATTTCCATCCCTGAAACAGACCCATATGCAAATTGAGCTGATCCTGTTTTCCTATTGTATTCATGAAGGTAGCTCTGTGTTCATGGGGCTAACTGACATGAAGCAGGTGCAGACACAAAACTAAACAGGCTTTCTGCTGGTTGTCTTCGTAAACAACCAAGCCAATGTTTTAGCACATTTACTGCAAATCCCACTCGATGCCAACCTTCCTATGTAGAGAACTGCTTCTTCCTTGAGACAAGTAAGCCATTATGGGAAAATCCTTTGTGGTTATAAAGTTTCAAGTCTGAAAGTTGATTTTCAATGTATTGTGATTTGAACTGAAAAAATGGCTGCCTGAAGGCACAGAGGGCACATTCAAAAAGAAAACACTGCAGTAGTGGAAAATGCTGAGCAGTAATGCAAACTTTAACAACTCACTTTCATAATTCCTAAGTTTTAAACCCAAAACATTATGTATTATATAAATACAGCATATAACTGAAAATAGTTCAAATAAATCTTCCATGTTTTCATGATTATTAAATGAGGATCTGAACCATTCAAGCATGTTGCAGCTGGTGTAGAGTATACATTACAGTGTGTCCTTTATAAGCACTATTACAACTAAAACAGATTTCCTGTAGTTGGCTCTCAGAGGCAAACTAAGCTCTCTTACCACAGCAGCACATAAGGGTATCTTAAACCAAGGTAGACATTTACCATGTGGCTCTATTACAGCAGTTTCGATGACTAACATTAAGCTGTCATGTTTGTAGTACTGACACCTTCTAGCTGTCTTGTTGAGGCAGGGCCAAAACACAGGCCTGCAGGGTACATAAGCAAATGAAGCTTGAGCATAACATTTTTCATAACTTGGTTTCATCAGCATTGACCTCCACTCATGGCCAGATGGTAATTTCATCTCTAAATTGCATAGTGCTGACAGGACTGAAGTGCTCTCATAATGTAATGGACTAATAAACACCATTTGGGGATGTTGCTAGGTACACGTCTCTGATGCATTAAAATCAGAAAGGACGCAGTGAACTGACTATTCAAGCGTATACATACATATATATATACATACATATATATATATATGTATATATATATATATATGTATATATATACATACATATATATATATATATATATATATGTATATATATATATATACATATATATATACATATATATATATATATATATATATATATATATATATATATATATATATATATACATATATATATATATATACATACATACATATATATATATACATATATACATATATACATATACATATATATATATATATACATATATACATATATATATACATATATACATATATATATATATATATATATATATGTATATATATATATATATACATACATATACATGTATATGTATATGTATACATATACATGTATATGTATACATATATACATATACTACTCACAAAAAGTTAGGGATATCTGGCTTTCGGGTGAAATTTATGGAAAATGTAAAAAGTTCACTCTATAGTGGTATTATATCATGAAAGTAGGGCATTTAAGAAGAAGCATGCAATGGTGATTTCCTCATCTCAAACAATTTATTAAAACAAAAGCTGACAACAGTGGTGGGTATACCACAACAAAAAATGTCAATGTCTCAATAACTTGTCATGTGCCCTTGAGCATCAATTACAGCTTGACAACGACATCTCATGCTGTCAACAAGTCGAGTTATTGTCTGCTGAGGCTTGGCATCCCACTCTTCTTGAAGGGCGGCCCTCAGGTCATTGAGGTTCTGGGGTACAGAGTTACGAGCCTCAACACGGCGACTCAGCTGATCCCATAGGTTTTCTATGGGATTCAGGTCTGGAGAAGGTGCAGGCCACTCCCTTGAGGTACCCCAGTCTCCAGCAGCCGTTCCCTAATGATGCGACCTCGATGAGCTGGAGCACTGTCGTCCATGAAGATGAAATTAGACCTGTGTTGTTCATGCAGGGGCAGAATGACTGGATTAATGATGTTATTCAGGTAGTATGGGCTTGTCACTGCATCATTCACAAAGTGTAGGGCAGTTCTGTATTGACTAGACACACCTGTCCACACTGTAACACCACCACCACCAAAGGCTCGTCTGGTGACAACAGTTGCTGATGCATAGCGCTATGCTTGACGTCTCCAACATCATTGGTAGCCATCATTTCTGCTCAACGTGAATCGACTTTCATCAGAGAACAGCACTGAGGCCCACTGGTCCCTCGTCCAGCGTAAATGCTCCCTGGCCCATGCAAGACGATGACGCCTGTGTCTGGTGGTGTGGTCAGGTACCCATGCAGGTCATCTAGCATGCAGACCACGCTGATGTAAACGGTTTCAAATGGTCTGACGTGACACTTGGGTGCCTCTCACCTCCCTTAAATGTGCCTGGAGTTAAGTGGCATTCAACATCCACAGGGCACTGTTCACAATGAAGCAGTCATCAGTGTGGGATGTGGCCAATGGACGTCCTCTTCTATGCCTTTCTGTGACTCTTCCAGTCTCTGTATCTCTGTTGCAGCCTGCTGATGACACTCTGTGACACTCTAAGCTCAGTGGCCACTTTCGTCTGAGAACATCCTGTTTGAAGCCTCGCAATGGCGAGGTACTGTTTATCAATTGTTAGGTGTCGTCTTGGTCTCATGATGTTAAAATGTGAACAGCATGATGAGGAGGACTGTTTAAATACCAATTCTAATTGAACCAGGAAATGTATTGGTCAATCCATGGATCAAACACCTGTTGCCGTTAAGCTCCTTGTTAGAGAACAGCAAGTTGTGCAGAAAGTACTGAAACATGGAACTGTTGGACATGCGCATTCAAAAGTTTAGAGAAGGTCACATTAAGTTTACTTGTAAAGGGTTAGGGTTAGGGGGTTATATATATATACACACACACACACACACACACACACACATATACTGAACTGGGATCCCATTTGTTTTTTACTTGTTTAATTGCCAGATACAGACAAAGATTCCCAGCTTTATAGTGAGATGAATGTGCTTTCTAACATTTAGAGAGTGAAAAGATGGGATATCTATAAATTACCTTTTTTTTAACATATTTCTTTGCTTAAACATATTGTTAGCTGTAATTTCACAGGAACTTTAATATAATTTCACACATTTGTTTCTTTAATTTATTCATTGCTTATATAGCTATTCTTGTATATTGGACACATTTTTACGCCTTGTTGCTTTGGCAAAATTATTTCTTGAAACTTTCATGCCAAACAAAAAACTAAAACATTCTGGGTCTGCCCCCCATTACTGCCCACCACCACTTAAGACACTAATGGCATGGTGGGAAAGTCAAGAAAGGCTCAAATTTATGCAAATGTCCTCCGGAGCTAACCAGTCATCAATGTCTGGTTTCACAATGAGTTAAGGTTTTAAAATCATTTCAAAATCAGTTCAATGCATCTCTACTTTGTCTAGTCTACTTTGCATTTTAATATTTGAGTACAGGTTCAACAATATTGGTATCACCATTTTATGGAGTGAATGTATCTTTTCCTGATGTAATTGTGCCCATACTAATGTAATTACATTTGGTTTTCTGAAGTTTGCTATTCATACCACAACATGAAACAAGAATGAGAGAAAACTGGATTTTCAGATTTATCTGTGCCATCTGTGTTTCCATTTCATTACCAAAGAATAGAGGGAATAATACAGTTGTGTGAAAAGGCAATACCATTGTGCTCCTGCAGACAATGGTAATTATCGTAACGGCAACCTGCAAGCCTCCAAAGAAAAGGTGACCTATGGTGCACAGACAGAAGTGAATGATGAAAGTGTGAGGAAGTGAGTCAAGGTAAAGAGCTGCTCTCTGTGCATGTTTAGTATGCACAGCCAGGCTACTGGCTGTGGCATGGCAGCAGAGTGTTTATTCAGATCAAAGCTTGCTCCTGAGCTGAATTCAGTGACTTATTCACAACTGCAGAGCAGGCATCCTAATAGCTTCGCACCCTGATCTCTGCTAAAGGAGGAACACTTTCTTTTCATTGTAGCTGGCCTTGAGTGAAGTGAGGCTCATATTTCACATCCACTGCACCTTGTGTTTGCTCTTTTTGTTTTGAAAATGTGACGTTCAGTTGATTTTACTGATACACTGCTGTTGTACTGATGCAAGTTCAGGCTTACTTCAGACCATGTGACATTGCTTTTATTTCAAAATGCAGGTGTTTCTAAAATGAAGGTCAATGGAGAGCAAGCGTATTTGCTTTACAAAGATGTGCTTAGTAGTGTTGTCAAGATACTGGGATTTCAAGCTTCCATACAATATGTAAAAAACATAGATATGCTTTACCATGGGGAAAACTGACATGACATTTAGGGCATACCATTTTGGATTTCCATTGAAAGGTAAATATAACAAGGCTTGTGTACAACATCTAGCCTAATTAATTTACTCCGCACATTTGCACATTTCCACAACTGTTACCATCAATTCCAATTAATAATTGTGCTGGTTTAATTTGATAAACACCCAAACAAAGTGATAGTTCCGATAATAAAAAGACTGGTTGGCTATATGTATTTTTAGACAGTCTACATGTAGGTAAGGTACCGTTAGTACGCCAGCTATACCTGTGAAAGTACCATAAAGTGTTGAGTTTCATTGAATGTAGCTTAACAGTAACTAAACAATGAAAAGTGGAATTGATTGTATATTTGTGAATGAAAAGATTTTTGTAGAAGGGAAACTCAAAGCAGCAAATTTGACATCTGCATGCACTGAAATCAACAACAGGTGTCAACAACAGTAAATTACACCAGGAGCAGGTCAGAAAACCTTCCATCTACTCACTAAAATATGATAAAATATACAAAAGACATTAGAAACTAGAGAAGGCAAGTTCTGAAGAACTTGCAGTTCTGAAATCTGGCTGTTGAAAAGCTGATTCCAAAAGCACATTGCTGGCTGTAAATACTTTGAATAATGCCAAGAATATATGAATGATGAGGAATATTTAAAGTTTGTTGAAAAGCTAACTCCAAACTAAATTAGTGGCTAGTGGCTACTACTACTACTAGTAGTAGTAGTAGCCACTACTAGTAGTAGTAGTAGTAGCACTACTATTACTGCTACTACAGTCACAGCTGCCTCGATTTTCCCCTCCCATCCAACTGCCTTTGGTTTCCAGTCAGTTGCCCATCTGACATCTGGACGTTAGGGTGAATGTCAACGGAGTTCAGTATTTCCAGACAAAATTAAATCACTAGCCCAGTGATCAAACTTGCATGAGAATGCAATGCAAATATTTTCTTCGCGTTTGGTCTGAACGCACCATTAGAGTCACAAGGTGGAGTAGTGCTTTGAGAAAAAGGTTTTTTCCATGACTAAAGGGTTAAAGGGAGGCAGTATCACCTCCTAAAACCAGAGATTATGAAAACCACCAATTGTTAACAAATAGTTTAAACTGCATGTGTATAGTATTGGCGATGTTTGAAACATTGCTATTTATAGTAGACAAATAAGGACACTCACTATATATAGCTCTCGAGCTATATACTATATATTTAAATAAACACAGAGTCTTCCTCATGAGTTGGCGCCTCTGCCAAACCTGCACTGGAAACAGGAAAAAAATCGACTAGACTCACTTCGCAAAGTGCGCACAGCCATGATCAGATTTAATCCTTGAATGCAGCCAACCCAGCCAGCCAATCAGACGTAAATTGAGTCAGGTGCTTTGAGCTTTCTGCCCCTCTCAGGCAACCCAGAACACAATAGAAATAAAACCTCCCCAAATTTCTATTTCATTTTTTCATCTATTCACCATTCCACAAATAGAAAAAAAACTCAATAATTTTAATTATACATTAATCTGACGAACAAAAAATAAAACTTTAGAACATTGTATTGCATTTCCCAATTTTCAATTTTGTTTGCAATATGTGTCAGAAATATGACAGTGGAAAATTTACACATAAAAAAACACAATTGACTCTGCTCTTGGTTAAAACTCAATCATCATCCATCACATTGCCTCCACCATGACCCAGGCAACACTATGCCTAAAACCAAATTCCTCTGACTTGGAGAAAAAACACCTTCTTAAATCCACTTGGCCTGTGTCTGCTCTGCATAATTCATAGCCCCAGTGGTTTAGTGGAGCAAAAGGGAGGCCAGCCCAGCCAGGCTAACTGTCTATCAGACCTGTTCACCTGCTCTGCTGGGAGCCTCTCAGTTTCTAAGTGGCTGTTTTAACATCCACAACAAGCTGGTGAGCCAGGACACACTGCAGCACCATGTCAATATTAATGCAGCGCTAAGTGAGCAGATATTTACAATGTAACGAAACATAAAAGCACTGCAAAGTGATGCTTGCACTCTTGGGTTCCACACACTAAAAACACAGCAGAGTAAACACACAGTGCTGTGCCCCAATTGCTAATCTCTCACAAACGTTCTCACAGTGTTCTCCCAAGTTACATGAAGTCAAGGCAAGTAGTCATAGCTATCTCTAATAGATAGTAGTTTTCCCACAGAGAAAATCTTACTGGTTACAGGTCCACATCAGAGGTGTACAGAGGTTAGAGGTCATGGCTCCTACATTGGAAACAGCTTTTATGAAGTGAGGCAAGGACCCACTGCTGTTTGCTACAATAAGGGGCCAATTTTTCATGTTTCCTAAATATCTCATATATATGCTGTATATATGCTTGGCCACACTCCTACTAAGTAGGGGTGGGAGAAAAAAATCGATTCACATAAGTATCACGATTTTTTGTTTTACGATTTTTAAATCAATTTTTTTGTTCAAAAATCGATTTTTTTTCCAAATTTAAATGCTTCATTTTAGTCTATGTTTATAAGCCGAGATGGAAAGAAGTTACCGCTTTTCTCCAGCAGAGGGCGAAATGTTTTTCTTCAACTATCTAGTAACATGACGTCATATCCCCTTGCGGAAAAAACTTAAACAGAAAGCGGAGAATGGCGGATAACTTGCAAAAATGCGCGGAGATAAAACCTCCACCATCTCATTTTAAGTCAAAGGTGTGGATACAATTTGGATTTTTTGCTTTGAAAGGAAAAGCAGAGCTGGACATGTCGAAAGCTAGTTGTAAACTCTGTAATGCACACGTTGCATACTGCGGAAACACAACAAACCTTACTGCCCACCTGGCAAGACACCATCCTGAGGTAAATGCAGAGCTAATAGCCAAACGGTCCGCAGCAGCAAGCCAGCAGACACTCAAGCAGCATTGTACAAACTACCCAGCAGTTCTGAAAAAGCAAAACGCATAACTAAATCAATCGCTGACTTTATTTTGCCTTTAGTGTTGTGGAGAATACAGGATTCAGGAACATGCTACACACGCTGGAGCCGAGGTACATGATACCTTCCAGGAAGTATTTCTTTGAAACAGCAGTGCCTCAAATCTACAAGGACATTAAGGAGAAAGTCAAAGAAAATCTCAGCAGAGCAGAATGAGTTGCTCTCACCTGTGACGCATGGACTTCATGGGCAACCCAGACTTATATCACCATAACAGCCCATCACATCGCCGAAGACTGGTCTCAGTCCTCCCACATCCTTCAGACCAGGGTCATGCATGAGTCTCATACTGGCTCAAATGTAGCAGAGCTGCTTTGTAATGTGGCGACTGAATGAGACATCACAGAGAAAGACCCGGCTTTAGTGACAGATAATGCGGCCAATATGGTTGTCGCCGCACAGCTAGCCTGCTTTCTCCATGTCAAGTGCTACGCGCACACACTCAACCTGGCCTCTCAGCGTGCCCTAAAGCTGCCCGCTGTAGCAAGATTACTCAGACGAGTACAGCGTTTGACTGGATTTTTCCATAGAAGTGCCACAGCACTTCATGTTTTGGAGCAAAAACAGAAGTTGCTGGAGCTCCCCACGCACAAACTGATAACTGATGTATCAACCAGGTGGAACAGTGCGTATGATATGGTCGAGCGTTTCCTCGACAGCAGCCAGCAGTCACAGCTGCACTGCTTTCCCCCGATGTGAGAAAAAGAAAGAGAGAGATCAGCGCCTTCAATGAGTCGGACATATCTAATGCAGAGGAGTTCATCCAGGCCCTGAAGCCAGTCAAGGTAGCTACATGTGTTATGTCAGATGAGAACAACCTGACAGTCTCTGTCATAGCTCCACTCCATGCGCAACTCCTGCAAGCCAACCAGGAAACCCTCGGAGATCCTCCGTTTGTTAGAGACCTGAAAGAAGCCGTTCACCAAGACCTAAGTAAGAGGTACACGTCGGAGATGGCCACACTTAATCTAGCTTCAGCGCTAGATCCAAGGTTTAAAGTGCTGCCATTCCTGCCAGAGGAAGAGAAACAAGAAACATTTGCAAGAATGGTTGCTGAAGCTGCAGCCACTGTGGAGCATTGTCAGGTAAATAAATAAATATATACATATTTCAATAAATAAAAGAGCATTAGAGACATGTTCTAGGAGTCTTTCATTCACAATGTAGTACTACAGGGTTTTGTGTGTGTGTTTACACTGAACGTTCCGGAGGTACATTTATTTTAAAATGTTAACATTATGATTATGAGTAATAATGTATGTAGAACACTTTGCTAATATTGTGTCATGATGTGTTGTAATGTAATTATCAAATAAGTAGAATGGTGTCAAAGACAGGACATAAAGACATTTATATAGTGTACTAATTATTATTTTGTACCACTGTGTTTTATTTGTTGTAGGAAGTGGTGTGGCAGGACCAGGAGGAACTTAGGGATTGTGCAGCTGCTGCAGAAGAGGTTCAGAATAAAGGAGGAGACGGAGATTCCCAGGGCCCCCCATCTGCAAAAAGAAGAGTGTCCTGTGCACTAGATGAATTACTTGGGAACACTTTTGGGGAAACCAGCCAGCAGGCACCAGCACTACCAGAGAAGTCAGCCTTTGACAGTGCCGTGGAGGAGGTGAAAGAGTACAACAGGAGCTGCTCCTTTGCCACTGTCTGAAAGCCCGTTAGAGTGGTGGAAAGAACATCATCGTGAGTACCCTCTCCTGGCCAAACTAGCCAAGCGGTACTTATGTGTACCAGGGACAAGCGTCTCTGCTGAACATGTCTTCTCTACAGCTGGGGACATTGTCACCGCTCAGAGGAGCAGCCTCACCACAGAGCATGTTGACCAGCTCTTGTTTTTGCACAAGAATCTTGACATTCCTAAGCACTAGCTTGATGAAGAGAATAGTTAAATGTAGCAGTTCCCAGAGTACTTGAAAAAGTATATATTTTTGTTCATTGTATTGTACATTTTATTTACTACTTTTGAAGTCCAGGGTTTTGAAAGGACACTTTTCAAATTAAATTTCATACTAAGTTAAAGGCTAACATTTGAGTTTTCAGGGGCTCTATTCATTTTGGCCTGACATTTGTTTTCTTATAGCACCAACTGATCAGCTAAATAAGCTAAATAATATAAAAATATTTTTTTATATTGTACATTTGTTTGCCTCTTTTACATGCAGTCCAGGCTTTGAAAAGAGTTTAAGTTCACTTTATTATGAAGTATGTTAATTTAAAGGCTCCTATTTGTGTTGTGTGCAGATAAATGTAGCAGTTTAATTCAGAAAGTCTATATTTTTCATTAATTCTGTCAGAAAGGATTCAGATGTGGAAAGTATAACCTTCAGAAAAGTATATATTTTTTTACCTCTTTTTTTTGATCAAGGTCTCTTTTATTTTTCAAATATAACAAACAAAAGATATACAATTCACACATAAAATAGTCAAGTCTAGTTCCTGTCCATAAAAACAAACCAACCAACTTCCCAGTGCCCGCACCCACAGGTACTGGACCCCCAGCAAATTTCCACACATCCCGACATATTCAAATATGAGTCTGCAGATTCATACATATATAATTAAAATATCTAGACAAATAAAAGAAAAAGACAACATAAATAATAATAATAATAATAATAATAATAAAGGAAAAATAATAATAATAATAATAATAACAATAATAATATATTTTTTTTAAAGTACGCACACACAATTGGGTTACATAGATATGTTAGTAGCTGCTGTGCCTTCTACAAAGGAAATAAATGGCTGCCAAATTACATAAAATTTTCTAGTGGACCCTCTTACAGTGTATCTATTTTTTTCTAAATGAACATGACTCATGACCTCCCTAATCCATTGGCCATATGTTGGGGGGAGAGCATCTTTCCATTTAAACAGGATAAGCCTCCTAGCCAACAAAGAGCAGAAGGCCATCATGCTTAGGTGGCACCCAGAAAAAGTGGCATCCACCGGAGCCACACCAAACAATGAAATCAGAGGAGATGGGTGTACTGTTTTTCCACATATTCCAGAGAATGCCTCAAAGATGGGCTGCCAAAAATTGTGTATCTTAGGGCACAACCAAAACATGTTTAGCAGTGTTGCAGGAGCCTGCCTGCACCGATCACACGTAGGGTCAATACCCGTCTTAATCTTGGACAATCTATCCTTGGTCCAATGAAGACGGTGCACTATTTTAAACTGAACCACAGTGTGTCTGAGGCATATAGAGGAAGAGTAGATTCGCTGTATAATTTTTTGCCATATTTCTTCTGTAATCGTTTCATCTAGGTCTGTTTCCCATTTGATTCTAAGGCTATCGAGACTGTTCATGTTATGTGTATTGAGCATTGTATAAATTCTGCCTATTACTTGTTTTATATTAACTTTACATTTTAAAATTGTTTCAAGCAGAGATTCAGGAGGACTCAATGGGAAACAGAGTTAGAAGCCACAAAACCTCTAAGCTGTAAATACCTGTAGAAATGTGATTTATGAAGACCATATTTCTGTTGCAATTGTATAAAAATGGCAAACCTATTTTCAATGTAGAGGTCAGATAATGTACCTATTCCATTTCTTGCCCAGACATTAAAAGCATCATCCATCATTGATGGGACAAACATATGATTCTTAATCAATGGTGTAACAGGTGAAAGATCAGTGAGATTAAAGGCCCTTCTAAACTGGCTCCAGGTTTTAATTGAATGGATAACAACTGGATTAGTGGAGAAGGCTGAGATAGGCTGTTTGAAAGGTAATTTGGAACATAATAAAGCTGCTGGGGAGGTAGATCCAATAGATGCCTTCTCTAACACTCTCTAACACATTCAGTACTATTGACATCTGTGCAATCATTTCTCAACCAATACAGCAGTGCTCTTATATTAGCAGCCCAATGGTTATACATAAAATCTGGAAGTGCCATACCTCCCAATGCGCGAGGCCTCTGTAATATATTTTTATTAATCCTGGGCTGCCTTTTATGCCATATAAAGGATGAAATCTGACTGTTTAAATTGGAAAAAAAAAATTTTGTTAGATAAATAGGAAGACATTGAAATAAATCTAAAAACTTACTTAAGAGGGGATGATAATTAGCCTTAAAAAGATCCTTGTGGTTACGTGTGACCCATATACCTAAATATTTTATTTTTTTAGGACTAAATTTAAAAGGAATTGACCCAAAATATGATCTGTCTACAGAAGAGATAGGCATAAGTTCACTTTTCTGAAGGTTAACTTTATAACCAGATATTCTTCCGAACTTTGAGTAGAATCGATAATTCAGGAAGGCTTGAGAGGGGGTCCGATATAAATAATAACATGTCATCTGCATAAAGTGAAACTTTATGCTCCGAACCCGCCCGTTGTATCCCCCTGATGGTGGGGGACTGCTTCAGGGCTAATGCAAGTGGCTCAAGTGCAACGGCAATAAAAGTGGTGAAAGAGGACACCCCTGCCTCGTGCCCCGCTTCAGCTCAAAATAGGTGGATAAGTTATTATTGGTGCGTACCGCAGCCACTGGGAGCGTGTATAGGAGTCTGATCCAGGAAATGAATTTAGGGCTGAAATTAAACGCTTCTAAAGTCTTGAAAAGATAGTCCCACTCCACCCGATCAAACGCTTTTTCAGCGTCGAGTGACAGCATCACCTCAATATTCCCAGGATCGGGCGGAGTGGGACAATAAAGGATATTAAATAGACGCCTGATATTGAAAAAAGAATAACGATATTTTATAAATCCTGTCTGGTCAGACGATATAATAGAGGGGAAAATTTTTTCAAGGCGACGTGCCAAAATCTTGGCAAGAATCTTTGCATCTGTGTTCAGCAACGAAACAGGGCGGTATGAACTGCAGTTAAGGGGATTTTTATCCTTTCTAAGTAATAAAGAGACGACTGCTTGACGCATGGTTGGGGGCAAACAATTGGTGACTAAAGACTCTTCAAATACTAACAATAGCAAAGGAGATAGCTGGTCAGAAAACTTTTTGAAAAATTCGGTTGAGAAACCACCTGGCCCTGGAGATTTGCCACTTTGCATGGCTCCGATTGCTGACACTATCTCCCTGACTGAGAAATCCCTTTCCAGTTCAGCCAAGAGTTCTACACCTACAGAAGGCATTTTCAGGGATTTAAAAAAGTCTTCTAGGACAGCAGGATTGGTGGGCACATCTGAAGTATATAATAATTGGTAGAATTTCCTGAAACAGGAATTGATTTTCTCATTGTCAGTGCATTTTAAACCACAATCATCGTTAATTTCAGGAATGGTTTGATTAGCAGTTCTTTGGCACAGCTGGTGAGCAAGTGCTCGGCCGGACTTTTTCCCCATGTTCATAATAACCATGCCTTGATTTGAAAATAAGGTATTCAGCATGTCGGGTGGACAGGAGATCAAACTATGTCTGTAACGACAAGCGTTTTTTAATTACATCTGCTGGTAGGGAATGGCCATGCAGCCTGTCCAACTCTAATATCTCATCTGCTAATTTTTTAATACGCTTAGTGCTAGTCCTTTTTTTATTTGCACAGTAAGAAATAATTTGACCCGTTAGATATGCCTTTAGCGACTCCCAAACAGTAGATGGCGACATCCCTGGGGTTTGATTGATGTCGAGAAACATTTCAATTTCAGACGATATGAACTTAGTGAACTCATCTTCTGACAAAGGCAAAGGGTTAAACCGCCATGAACGGTATGTAGATTGTGTATTAGGAATGTACATTTTCATGATTAAGGGACCATGATCCGAGATGACCATAGCCCCGTAATTACATTCTTTCGTGAGATGCAGAATTCTTTTATCCAGGAAAAAAATTTTTTACCTCTTTTATATGCAGTCCAGGCTTTTGAAAAGAGAGTGTAAGTTCAAATGTAGGAGTTTACTTTAAAATGGTTCAAATATACTGCTGCTGAATAAATCTTAAAAACTGACTCACATGTGATGTGCATTTTTTGGGGAAATATGGCTCCTGATATAGTCTGTAGACATCATCATCATCATTCAACTTTTTCACATGGTCTGGTGTTAAAAAAAGCAAACTAAAAATCGCAAAAATTGGCAATATCGAAGAATCACAATTTAAATCGAATCGGCACCCAAAAAGTCATAAAAGAATCGAATCAGGAGAAAAGCATATCGTCCCAGCCCTACTACTAAGGAAGCAGAAGTTTCACGGTTAGTCATCTCCTTCCTCCTGCTGGCCAGCCCTCCTCCTACTAGACCTGATCCTGTGTTTCTGTCTGTCTCTGCCTCTACTAACAGTTCTGCTGGACGATGAGGCATCACATCATAACAGCATAAAGTGAGTGTGGGGGAGACTGCCAGAGAGGCTAGGGGAGGGTGATAAGAAGGCAGGCAAGGGAGGCAGGAAGTACATAAGCAGGGTTCTCCCTGCCTATCTACAGTTTAAGGAAAAAAACAAAAACTCCGAGCAGAAGTAGCACCACAAAGAAATTTATTAGTTAGAATGCTGGTAATGCCAGTCAACACACAACAGACCAAAATGTAGCCAAATTTGAAAACTGTCAAGTACTAAAAGCAGACATCAAATGTCTGTCAGATTCACAATCTGTGTTCTTATACTTTACTAAGAGAATTCCTCATTTAAAAATATATATCGAAAAAATTATATGTTTACATTTTGAACAACTTTTGTGGAATATAGATTTCTGAGTTCACAAGATGCACTTAACTGCACTATGAAGAGAAGTTCCTGTTGGAGTGCATGCATGAATACTTCAGAGTTCAGGAAGTGCCCCTGGATGCACCATGAAGTTCCAGTCTCTGTGCTGTATATGCATGAAACTATGACAAATTTAATCTTATGGGCGACCTGTTAGAGAGTTACGGTTGATGACCTCGCTATAACGCATTCGTTCAATTGACTAGCTTTAGGTGACGTATTCACGTCCACCATTTTTGGAATTCTAGACACATGATTCAGCAAAATCATTGTCATTTTTGAATTCGTATCCACGCGTGACTTCTCCAAAGTCGCGTTTTGTAGTCGAACGAACAGGGGTTTCCCCAATTCTGGTTTCGGCCATTTTTGTAGTCCTCTCAACGGAACACTCCGTGACGTCACCCTCCAAGAGAGCGTGACTGCCATTTTGGCTGCCTGCCATCTTGTTTCTTTGACTACAACCACCATCTTGGCTCCTCTTTCTTTGTCTCTCCGACACACACACACACACACACACACACACACACACACACACACACACACAAACACACACAAACACACACACACACACACACAAACACCCATGCTTGTTTGTTACTTGTGCTTGAGTTTGTCTTAGTTTAGTTTCATAGTTTAGCTGCTTTGGTTGAGTAATTGATTTTTGTTTATTGAAGGTATCATTGATTTAATCAAGTTGCTAACAATAATAAAGTCTATTATATTGTACAAAGCAGTTTTCTGTGATTATTTTGTGCATATGTTTTGTGGCATTTACTGGTTGTGATGGTCAGTGCTCGGATTCATTTCCTTCACTGTTCCTTTAACCCTCTAGGCGCCAAAGTCGCATTATTGCGACAGGCAACATTGCTCATTAAAACAGCCCATATCTTTAAATCTACTGCCTTGTGCTGTTACTGCTTGCTACCACTAGATAGCCAATAGATTCAGCTTCAATCCTGACGTCATTTGGGGGTGTGTTTCTATGCAAAATACCTGAGAAAAAAAAGTTTGAAACCCGACACCACCCGACGGCAGAGTGGGAGAGGAGAGAGCCGCGGAGCGGTGGCAGAAGTGTGCTGGATAGATCGAGAGACAGATAGCGATTTTTGTAATAAAAAACAAAATGCCCAAAAGACTTTACAGTGCGGATGAGGTGCTTGCACAGATCTTTGCTGATCGCGATTCAGAAGGGGACGATTTGCCCTCTGATGACGATTGCTCGTCAGAGACGAGTGACTGACGATGCTGCAGCTGCACACACTGTCACACAAGCAACACACGCTGATCACCGCGAGAGTTTTCTTTTCTTTTTACAAGTTAGATTAGGAAATTTATCAGATTCCTGTTCATTTACTCTGAGGATGAGAGGATGAAAAAAATCTATGAAAAAATGAAATGAAAAAAAATCTACTGTGTAAATATGTTCAGAATTCCGTTTTACTGAATTTTACCTGGTGACATACAAATTAGATTAGTAAATTTAATCCAATCACACTCCTGTTCCTTTATTTTGAGGATGAGATGACAATATCAATTTTTTTTTCTGTGTAAATATGTTCAAAAATCAGTTTTACTGAAAGTTACTCTCAGTCGCCTCGTGACGTCACAATATGCAAATTAGATGATTAAATTTACTCCCATCGCAAACTTTAGGTCATTATGAATATTTTTCTCATTTACACTATGGATTTATCTCTCACCACTTCCAAGCTACAGCCTTTTGAAATCTTACAATCCAAACGGAATATTTTCCTAAATAAACTCTGGCGCCTAGAGGGTTAATTGTAAATATTTTACAAATAGTTACATATAAAGTGAACCCTTCTTTGAGACTCATTTTGGTCTGGTTATTGGTCCCTGATTTCAGGGTGGTGCCCCGTTTTAACGATTTGAAAATTAATTTTATTAATTTTTATTTTATTAATTTTAATAATTATTATCAATAATTATTCATTTCTAATAACCACACCTGCCCTACCATCAATTCCCAACATCATCAACTGTTTCAGCAGCCAAATCTGCCTTCTACCTGTCAAAGATCAACTCCTCTGCCTCCAACCCCAGGAAACTATTCTCCATATTCTCTTCGCTCCTCACCCCTCCTTCCCCTCCACCTCCCTCCTCCCTCACTGCTGATGACTTTGCAACTTACTTTACCAAGAAAGTAAAAGACATCAGCTCCTCATTTACTCCTATGCCCTCCCAGAAAGCACCTCCCCCAACCCTCACCTATGACAGCCTTACCTGCTTCAGCCCTCTCCTCTGAAGATGTTCACACGCTAGTGACGTCTAACCGTGCCACCACCTGTTCCCTCGACCCGATTCCCTCCTGTCTTGTCCAAAACATCTATGACACAGTATTGATGCAGAGACGTATTCATGGCGAGCCCCTCTACATATGTGAGCAATTTGATGCAGATGGGCAATTGTAGGACTTCCTGCGTGATGGCGAAGGATCGAAATTGACTGCACCGCCACGCCCACCAGGTACAACACAGGCTGTTGAAGGTATGAGGATGCTGCTGAGTGAATGTGAAGTCTGTGGCGTTAAATCTGTCGGACAAGTTAAATAGGCATAGAAATGAAAAAAACAAAATGGGAAAAGCCATAGGGGGGGGCGCTACTGAGCTGTCGTGCCGCGCTTAAGGGCAGTTGTGGTATCAAATTGACATACTCATGGGTAAGAAGCTACGGGTCAAATTTGGTGAGTCTGCAAACATCCTAAAGTCCCGAAAAAAGCATCGGAAAATGAAATTCACCACACACCATTCAAGATGGCCGACTTCCTGTTGCAGCTAAAATTCTGACAAAAATAATTCCAGCCTAAATCTTTGGAACCCATGACTCCTGTAAATTTCAAGACGATCCGAGAAAAAGCTTGCGGGGACAAAATGACGTTAGGTGGCGCTATGGAGTCCCCTGGCCACACCCAATCATGTCAATCATGTCAAATCATGATTTATGTCAAATTTAAAAATTTTTCACCACTTGTGACGTATGTTCCAAGTTTGGTGAGTTTTGGGGTATGTTCAGGCCGCCAAAAATGCAATCTCAGGGATGGAAGAAAAAGAATAAAAAAATTAAAACTGCAAGCAGTGATGAACGGGCCCTCGCAGTCCACGCGCGTCGGGGCATGCTGCTGTCGCGGCACGTTGCTGTCGGGGCATGCTGCTGTCAGGGCATGCTGCTGTCGGGGCTTGCTCATGCAACAACTTCTGTTGAGGAATCAAAAGTGAAGGCAGTCAAGCTGTTCTTTCGTCATTTAGCAATAAAAGCGCCACCTATTGGCCGATTATCACCAAATTTTTCACAAACCCTCATGTGGGCATGGAAGACAAATCAAAAAAGTTTAGTGTTAATGGGAATGTATTTAATCAAGATATGCAAGACTGTCTGTTTGACCACAATGTGCAGGAAATTGTAGTGCTATATTTTGGGCGTTTGTTGGACTATCCAAATTGTTTTAATAAGTTTTTGTCAGGAGTGTCCACAGATGATGTGTGCAAAGTTTGGTGCAAATCGGAGAAATTGCCTGGGAGGAGTTCGAAAAAGTAGGTTTGTGACATTTTGCGCATTTGCGAATGGAAATTTTGCGCAAAAGTGGGCGTGGCCTACATCATACAATTCAGCTGAATTCAGGGAACACGTAGATAGAAGGTTTAACAATGTGCGACAAATTATGTGGGAGTTATTAGCCAAAAACTGCTTTGTGTTGATAATAGCGGCACCTGCTGGTAATTTTTGGTGTGTGAGTTACAGGGGCCAGTGTATATCACCCCTATAGAATTTCATGTCCATAAGTGTTATGGTGTGGGCACAGTGTCAAATATAAAATGAAACTGCCACCAGAGCGCCACCTAGTGTCAGGTCAGTAAGTCCTTTGTCAGCTATCCTCAGGAGGGCATTGGCAATGAGTATACCAAGTTTTGTGTTAATCCAACCAACCGATGTGGAGATATAAAATACTTCATTTTAAAGAGCGCCACCTAGTAGTCATCTGACAAAATTTTGCACAGAGCCTTAGGGTCTAATGGGGAAGTAGTATCCCGAGTTTCATGTGATTTGGACACACCAATGTGGAGATATGCAACACTTCCTGTTTTGACCCGTATCTACAGGAAGTTGTTATTTAATAACTTGAGTATTCTTTGGAATATCAAAAATCTTTTAATAACTTTTTGTCACGAGCGTTCACAGATGCTGTGTGCATAGTTTGGTGCAAATTGGTGAAATTGCCTGGGAGGAGTTCGAAAAAGTAGGTTTGCGACATTTTGCGAGCTAGCGAAACAAAACGGAGGCGGAAATGGGCCTGGCCTATATCAGGAGATTCAGCACAATTCACTGAACGTGTGGATATAAGGTTTTTGAATGTGCGACAAAGTATATGGGAGTTATTAGCCAAAACGCACTTTCCTTGATTATAGCGCCACCTAGTGGTGAAAATTCACAATGACAACAGATTATAAAATTTTTCGCCAGGTCTGATCTATATTCCAAGTTTGGTGAGTTTTGGGGGATGTTCAGGCAGTGAAAAATGCGATCATTTGCGACAAAGAAAAAAAATCATTCGAAAAACAATAGGGACCTCGCAGGTTTCCTGCTCGGGCCCTAATAATAATCCTTACAAAAACAATAGGGTCCTCGCAGTTTCACTGCTCGGGCCCTAATAAGAATCACGAGAAAAACAATAGGGTCCTCGCAGTTTCACTGCTCGGGCCCTAATTAAAGCTGCAAGCAGCGATGAACGGGCCCTCGCAGTCCACGCGCGTCGGGGTCTGCAGCTGTCGGGGCATGCTGCTTACCCGGTCCCATTGTCCCATTATTGTGCTCGCATGTTTTAACTGACCGTGTTTGGGTGGGCTGCTCCTGCACGTAGTATATAATGTATGCTGAAGTTGGAAGAACTCCCTGCAATCTACATGAAGAACAAATAATGAGAAAACTACACTGCGTGACACTGCAGACACTTAAAGAGAGGTTTGTATCCATGAGGAAGGCAGCACTGCCGTCTGTTGGAGAAAGCTTGAATTAGCAATCAAAAGCGAAGGCAGTCAAGATGTTCTTTAGTCATTTAGCAATAAAAGCGCCACCTATTGGGCGATTTGCACGGAATTTTGCAGAAACCATCATCGGGCCATGGAACACAATCAGCAAAAGTTTTGTGGTAATGGGACTATATTTGGTAAAGATATGCAAGACTGTCTGTTTGACCACAATGTGCGGGAAATTGTTGTTTTATATTTTGGGCGTTCTTTAGACTATCACAATTCTTTTAATAACTTTTTGTCAGGAGGGTCCACAGATGCTGCGTGCAAAGTTTGGTGCAAATCGGAGAAATTGCCTGGGAGGAGTTCGAAAAAGTAGGTTTGCGACATTTCGCGAATTTGCGAATGGACATTCAGTGCGAACGTGGGCGTGGCCCACATCACACAATTCAGCTGAATTCAGGGAAGAGGTAGATATAAGGTTTAACAATGTGTGACAAATTATGTGGGAGTTATTAGCCAAGAACTGCTTTATGTTGATAATAGCGCCACCTGCTGGTCATTTTTGGTGTGTGAGTTACAGGGGCCAGTCTATACCACCCCTATGAATTTCATGTCCATAAGTGTTATGGTGTGGGCACAGTGCCAAATATAAAATGAAACTGCCACCAGAGCGCCACCTAGTGTCAGATCGGTAACACCTTCGTCAGTTGTCCTCAGGAGTACCAAGTTTTGTGTTAATCCGACCAACCAATGTGGAGATATAAAATACTTCAATTTAAATAGCGCCACCTAGTGGTCATGGGCCAAGATTTTGCACAGAGCCTTAGGGGCTCATGGGGAAGTAGTATCCCGAGTTTCATGTGATTTGGACACACCAATGTGGAGATATGCAACACTTCCTGTTTTGACCCAAATCTACAGGAAGTTGTTATTTAATAACTTGAGTATTGTTTGGAATAGCAAAATTCTTTTAATAACTTTTTGTCAGGAGGGTCCACAGATGCTGTGTGCAAAGTTTGGTGTAAATTGGTGAAATTGCCTGGGAGGAGTTCGAAAAAATAGGTTTACGACATTTTGCGAGCTAGCGAAAAAAAACGGTTCAGCACAATTCACTGAACGCGTGGATATAAGGTTTTTGAATGTGCGACAAAGTATGTGGGAGTTATTAGCCAAAACGCACAGTTCTTGATTATAGCGCCGCCTAGTGGTGAAAATTCACAACAACAACAGATTACAAAATTTTTCGCCAGGTCTGATCTATATTCCAAGTTTGGTGAGTTTTGGGGTATGTTCAGGCAATGAAAAATGCGATCATTCGAAAAACAATAGGGACCTCGCAGGTTTCCTGCTCGGGCCCTAATTAAAGCTGCAAGCAGCGATGAACGGGCCCTCGCAGTCCACGTGCGTCGGTGTGTGCTGCTGTCGGGGCGTGGCGCTTATCCGGCCCCATTGGCCAATTATTGTGTATGCGTGGCTTAACTGTCCGTGTGTTAACTGGACTGTATTTGGTCAAGCTATGTAAGACTGTCTGTTTGACCACAATGTGCAGGAAATTATTGTTTTATATTTTGGGTGTTCCTTAGACTATCACAATTCTTTTAATAACTTTTTGTCAGGAGGGTCGTGTGCAAAGTTTGGTGCAAATCGGAGAAATTGCCTGGGAGGAGTTCAAAAAAGTAGGTTTGCGACATTTCGCGAATTTGCGAATGGAAATTTAGCGCGAAAGTGGCCGTGGACATTCACAACGACCATAACTTATAAAACGTTTCGCCAGATGCGATGTATGTTCCAAGTTTGGTGAGTTTTGGAGTATGTTGTGGCCGCCAAAAAGCCGCCAAAAGTCGCGGAAGAAAAAGAAAAAGAAAAAAAAATCCGCCTACAGATTCAATAGGGCCTCGCAGGTTTCCTGCTCGGGCCCTAATAATAGCTTGTTTGTCAAATCACACAGGCGTAAATCCAAGGGGCCTGGTGGGACATGACCATCCTGGAAAAAGTATAATTTGCCTCCATAGTATATCACTGTTAACACAGTGATGGCGGGAGCAATGTAGTTTTCCTTAGCAGTTGGTGAGCAAAGTTCCAGCATTACTATTGGTGTCCAATAGAGGCTGACATTTGTTTGGGAATCCCACGGGATGGGAGTCAACCTTACTATTAATCACGTGATTGGGACGGTACAGGATAAAAAAGTTAACGGAAGTGGGAACCAACCAATAGGACAACAACAACAAAAAACATAGGACAGGCGCACCGCCACTTTGTATTTTTCTTTCCATAAGCCTATACTGTTACGCAAGTCAAAATAACTACACGGCCCAGAAGCCAACAGTGCTTCCAGCCACCGCTTTCCGTTGGAATATCAACTGTCCGACTCGGTGTACTCTCAGGAGCCCCGAGTCATAAAGTTGATATTCCTCGGTGAAATGTTGCAAGACAGTTGCGAGATTTCCCACTTTGCAACTTGGGCGAGTGGTGTCCCATGCATCTGGAATGCAACATAAGAGGCACACTTGCAAGGCAAATTCTGTTTGGGTTTATTCAACTAAGGTAGGCATGGTGTGACCCATGTATTGTTTTCTTGTTTGTTTGTTGTTTTTTTACTGTAACTGACCTCCAAAAGAGCTAGAAACAGGGACTTAGCAGGTAGTCCTCCATAGAAAAACTATAGGGACCACAGGCCATGTATTATTTATGTTTTGTGCCCTTTAGTGAAGGTTTTTTGTTTGGATTAAGGCAATAAATGCCTCCCTATATTACCACAGATTAACTGTTCCTGTTGCCATATCTTTTGAAATAACACTGCAGAAAGTAATCTAAAAAGAATGGGGAGAAGATCAAATCAAATTCAATGTATTGTCTAAAGACTAGAAGAAGAAGAAAAAATGGGAGCGGTACAGGAGTGGGAGTCATTCTGAATGGAAGTGGGATGGGAGTGGGAGTCATTTTATCAGGAGTGGGATGGGACAGGATTTTTTTTTTTACTGTGGCCCGGGATTGGGACGGGACAAGATTTTTTTCCTGTGGGAGTGGGATGGGACAGGAGTGAAAATCCACTCCCGTGTCACCCTCTAGTGTCCAACTGAAGAATACATGTAGGTGTCCAACTCAAGAATACATGTAGTTGTGACCTCCAAAGTTGATATTAGATTTTCATCCCTGCAGGTTGTCATGTTCAGAAGAGTTTAAAAGACTGGCTCATATGAACTTACAGCGCACTTTTTGTTCTCACATACTTTCACCATCAGATAACTATAAAAACACAGACAACTTGTAGTGTACAGAGATTTTCAGCAGCTAAGGTGGAAATTAGTGAAGAACAAGTGTGAAAGGGAGAGAGCAGTGTGAAGAGAGAGGAGGAGGAGGAGGAGGAGGAAGACGAGGGGAGGAACTCTTCTTGCAGTGTTGTTCAACTGCCTGCCAGACACTCAGAGCCCATGGTTACCATCAGGCTGCATAAATCAGTTTGTGTGCATGTGTGTGTGTGTGTGTGTGTGTGTGTGTGTAATTGTGCAAAAAAGAGCGGGAGGGAGTGAGAGATGGGGCAGTGAAATGTTAATGAGGGCAGTGGGATGTGAACAAACAGCTTCCAGCCTGATGAATCCATTCAGACAAAGACACAGACACAAGAGAGAGCACTGCTGCAGGAGGAACTTCAGGGGTCAAATACTCAAATTTAAATATAAATGGACATGGATGACCCAGCTGCTTAGTGCTCTCTCTCTCTCTCTCTCTCTCTCTCTCTCTCTGTGTTCATGTGTGTGTGTGTGTGTGTGTGTGTGTGTGCGTGTGTGTGTGTGTGCATGTGTGTTCCATCACATGGGATAAAAGTACTCTGCCTGGTGGCTCTTCGATGGGAAGAGTCCTTTGTCATATTGTGTGTTTGGGCTGAACAGAAGAACGTGAGAAGTGATTGCAACTTAAGAAATGAGCGGCAGCTACACAGTGTCAAACTTCATCGACATAAAATCAAAAAGGGGGGATGCATTACACAGTCAGCTGAATTAAAGTGTTGTTGATGTGTCAGTTAATTTTGCACTCACTCTGTTAATGTTGAGGTATTCACCCATCCTGATATGAAAATGGTTAGGGATGCCACAGTTAGAACATTTTCCAACACATTAAATAAACCCATGACAACACCACTGTAACTGATTACAACATGAAATGAAATGTAGAGTATATGTCAGTGAGATTGACACTTGCCGCTATCGTTCACCAAAAATGCATCTACAAAACAAGATAACAGTCATTTCGCACAGTTTTTGACAACTGAACAGTTTCAGATATTGTGTATATGAGTATTGTAACAAGAAGAAAAGGCCACATTGAGCTGTTAGATGAAGAGCTGCAGGTGACAGGCTGCACACCTCCAACTTCCCAGCAAGGTAACCAACTCTTTTTCCCTCATTGATGCTATCAGGTTCCCCATTAACATTGGGTTTATATCAGAAACATTGCCTAGATGCACTTTTGCTTTGACACCAAATCCTCAGCCATCATCTTGTTCTCTTTCCTCTCATCACACAAATAAATGAATTCTGATTCCTGTGGTTCTCCTGCGGCTGTTGTACAGAGCAGAAACTTTAAGTTTACAATTGTAGCGTCTGTTGTCTGACTAAATATTGTGGTTGCATGCCTCCGCACACCAGTCAAGTGGCTATTCCTGAATTATGGTGTTGCAAATTGGCCCAAACATTTTTTGCAGAATATTATGATGTCACAGTGAAGTTCACCTTTGGCCTTTTGCAAATTAAATTTCATAACCTCATCATTTTATCGTATGGGACATTCATGTAAAAGTTTGTTATAATTATCATATGACTTGTATAAAAGGTAAAAAATGTGTTTGTGAGTTCAAAGTGACCTTTGACCTGTAACCCCAAAATATAAGAGGTTCATTCTTGAGTCCAAGTGGACATTTGTCCTAAATTTGAAAAAAATCCCTCAAGGCATTCTTGAGGTATATCACATTCACCAGAATGGAACGGATGGACGGACAACCCAAAAACTTTACATTGGCAGTGAGCAGTTTGTTATGCGCTATATCCTAATTTGATGAAAACACAACCTAAGCAGCATTACATTCCTCAAAACATACTGTATTAGCCTCATGTCAATTAGATGCACATGAATTTAAATAATAATTTGCAGGAGGCAGGGTTGAAAGGCTAGGTGAAGTTATGAAGCAAATTTGTAGTTTGATTAGTTTAATTCAGCCCTTTGAATCCAATCACTCTGTGACTTGATTTTGGAAAATTCTTTACCTTCTCTGCTGTGTTTCAGAGCATTCTGAATGTTCCACCTTCGGCCACAGTTGCAAGATTTGCGGTTTGGTTTTCCAGACATTTTGCCATCATCCAAGAGGCTTCATCAACTCTCTTCATAAACACGAATTGTAATATAGATAAGAATTGTAAGTCACTTTCTAGCTGGGCTCACTATCCCTTACATCTAGGGATGTCCCGATCAGGTTTTTTTTACCCCGATCCCGATCTGAGTCATTTAATATTTAGTATCTGCCGATACCAAGTCCCGATCCAATACTTAGCCCTAACTAATATTTTCTTAGATAATACAGCTGCATTAAGAAAAAAATCACCTGCATCCAAGCTGTTCTTAATAGCTTTTTTTATTTTGTTGAAACAAAGTAAATACTTTCATATGGCTCTTTCTTATTCTGCATATCCTATTGCAACATTGGTTTTCATTAGTTTTTGTTGTTGTTTTTTTTTACAAAAACAACAAGTAAACAAAGTCAGTAACTAAACCCTGATCCTCTACCACAGAGGTGGGCTGGTTATCCAGAGCGATGTATTCAATGACCTTCTCTTTAATATTTGTGGCCATGTTGCTGACGAGGATATTTCTCTTTCCTTTTGAAAGTATCCACGAGTGTTTGTTGCTTTGGTGCCTTTGCCTGTATTGCTTGAGTGAACTCATGTTTTTGTTTATGTGCCATATCAAATTTGTAGTATTAAATGCAGCTCTTTTGTTACCAGCTCGCAAAACGGTCGTATTGCAGATGTTGCGTTTTGCCGTTGGACCGCTTTCGCTTTCGCTTTCGCTTTCTAATTTGAAATATTTCCACACTGCAGACATTTTATCCACAGGATCTCCAGACTAACGTTACGAGCACGACTGCATTCTGCCACAAATTGTGCTCTGTTGACGACAGCTGACGTAATAATAATCGGGCTTGGGTCCACGTTCAAAATTGCCGATCCCGATCAGTGAAAAAATGCCCATATCGCGATCGGGATCGGGACATCCCTACTTACATCTGTTAAGAAGTCATCCATTTAAGTTCTAACTCCTCTTTCTCTGCATTTAAAAAGAGAACAAAGACTATTCTTCTTGAAAGGTTTTGATACTTCTGCACAACTACAGAAAGAAATGGTTTCACATAAATAAGAGATCCTGTTTTCCCCTGATCTGAAGTCAAGGGCAAATACAGAACACAAGCCCAGGGCTTGTTTCACTGACTTCTTAATGACACTTCAGAAGAGTGAGAACTTGGACCTGTGTCCTCTTCTTGAAGTAGGGCCTCTGTAAAGATTGGATCATTGTGCTAACATCAGATCACCCACTAATTATAGCTGAATAGACTAAAATCTGTCAGATTTCTGTAAAAGGTACCACAGCTAAACTGTACATGTAGGCTAAATTGAAGAAGAAAGAAAGAATTGTTGACAATTCAGTGTTTCCCACACATTAATTTATTTGTGGCGGTCTACAACAATATCAACATTGGCCACCACATATTGATTTTCTATTTTTGGAGCGCATCCTGTTCTTACTCACTCAAGACAGTGCACCCATCAGTGAATAGCATGATGTTATATACTCCAATACAGTGGATGGCGGTGTGGTTTTTAGCCCGCCGGTAAAACCAACGAAGAAGAGGAGGAGGACTATTTAACGCAACTGGCTTGAACGTAACTTCCTCTGCAAAGAAGACAGCTGGCCTCATCGTCGAGATCAAGCCCCCACAAAGAGCCCCAGGCCTTGAAGCCAGTATTTGTCCTGACCAAGCCGTGTAATTACATCATCATGTGATGCACTAAGGACTTTTTCCCATAAGCTAACATTGTGAAAGATGCGTCTGTAAAACCAATCCAATGAAATTTGGAGAGTCTAGAAGAGCCGCCCGATCACATTTTATCCCCATCCAAGTGAGCTCAGCACTAAACTGGAAGTTAGCCAACTCGGTCGGCGGAAGTCTCGAGTGTGCATGCTCTATGGGACCCCAGCTGGACAGCCACCGCCACAATTTAAGTCTGATTCTGTGGGAAACACTGCAATTATTCTCTTACAACTTTTCAACAATTTGTCAACTGTCCCTAAACATGCAAGGCAGCTGGATTTAAGAGATCATGTGATGTATCCATCTTGCCAGGCTTCAAGCTATGCACTTGTGGCCAAACACACAGTGGCTGGACCAATCAGCATCCCATGGGGAACTACTGGTAGCTACAGGCGTGGGTTAGGTGCGACAACCAGCGAGAAAAGCGCACAGTGGCCTTACAGCAAAAATGTTCTTCTTATATTCACGGCTGCAGCAGGGCTTTTCTGTTTGCAGTTTGCATGTTCCACCTGTGCTTGTCTGGGTTTCCTGTGGGTGCTCTGGTTTCCCTCAACATGAAATTTTAGGGGTTAATTGTCCAGCGAGTGCCAAGGGCTGGTGTTGGTCCCCAGGTGCTGTACAATGGCTGCCCACTGCTCCTTAGTGATGGGGTGAATGCAGAGTACAAGTTTCACTACATTGTACATTGTGTGATTATATGAGACACATAAAGATACTTCTGAATTTGTGAGTTATATTGATCACCAGGGGAATAAATGTGTTTAGTTTTTATTATGAAGGAAGCTAAAAACTGGTTTGGACTGATTTTTAGTCACTGGTGGGAGCTACACGAAAAATATAAGCCTGCAAGATTGACCCTGAGCTGGCCTTCTTGCTGTTTGACAACCTTGGCTACTGTTTTTGTATTTATAGTAAAAGCAAATAGCAAAGTTATCAACTTGCTAGTTTTTGATCATAAGTCATGTAATCATAACAAAATCATGTGCACACTCTCACCCAGTCTTCGATGTCCAAATCGATTTCGGATTTTATGCTCCAGAATGGGTTTGTGGACCCTTGGAGATTTTATAATCCCCAAGCTAGGGTATATTCTTTTTATTCTCATGTGCACCAATCTTACTCCTGCATTGATTATTTTTTTTGTCTAAGTTTTCCTGGTCCGGAAAGTGACATCCTCCGAATATCATTCACTTATTATTTCTGATGATGCTTCTCTTAGCCTTAATATTAGACTCTCAAGCCAACCTTATTATTCCTCACCCTGGAGGTTTAATACTCTGCTACTGTCTGATGATGCATTCAGTGCCTTTATTGAGTCCTCAATTGATGAGTTTATAACTACTAACAAAAACGATTCTGTGTCTTACCATTATGGGAATCGCTTAAAGCTTATCTGCGTGGTCAGATTATTTCTTATTCTGCTCATCGCAACAAAACCCCTAGCCCCTCTCCTCCGCTCTATTTATAATGAGTTCCTAGAACATGGTTCATTACCTCCCACCATCATTACCTCTGAGACCAGAGAGTACCGAGACCGAGACAAGGCCAAGACATTTGGAGGTCGAGACCGAGACAAGACCAAGACTTTTAGAGGTTTAGACCGAGACAAGACCAAGACCATATACAGTATATCAAAGGAAAATCATAACAAAACATCAAAATGTGAGGTTTTTTTTTTAGCTGGGGGAAATCTTTACACTACCAATGATTTGAAGTTATTAGCTGTTTTTGGGAGGGTCCTTTTTCACTCTTATCAGTAAGGGATCGACAAAAAGCCTATCAGTGGTGGTCTTGACCGGTCTCGTTCAAAAAACCCGAGTCCGCCCAGTCCGAGACCGAGACAAGACCGAGTAAAAATGCCCTTGATTCCAAGACAAGACCAAGAACCTCAAAAAATGGTCTTGAGACCGGTCTTGAGACCAAGACTGATCTCGAGTACTACAACACTACGTTCTGGCATAGAAATAAAATTGTCCTTGTATGCTGATGACCTTCTTTTATATATATATCAGATCTGCTGACTACTATTCCGCCAATTTTATCTATGCTAGAGAGATTTGGCTCTTTCTCAGGCTATAAAGTTAATCTCCTTAAAGACAAATGTTTTCCTATAAATTCCCTAGCTCTAACACTTAAACAGTCTGTTATTCCTTTCAAGCTCAGCCCCTCAGGGTTGAAGTATTTGGGGATCAATGTGACTCACGCCTTACCTTCTCTCCATTCTGCCATTTTTTCTCCACAACTTGCCCAGGTTGGGGTAGACTTCAAGAGGTGGAACTCTCTCCCTCTGACATTGATAGGTAAAATTAATGTGGTGAAAATGAATGTCTTGCCCAGATTTCTTTTTCTGTTTCAGTGCATTCCTTTATTTTTGCCCAAACATTTTTTTAAATCTTTAGATCAGACTATTACCCCCTTCTTGTGGGGCGGTAAAGCCCCCAGAGTGAAGAAGTCCTTATTGCAAAAATGTACTTCTGATGGCGGTCTTGCCAAATTTTCTTCTATATTATTGGTCAGCACACATACATAAATTGACTTACTGGCTTCAATCTCCACAGCTGTTATGGTGTAAGCTTGACACTCAGTCATGTGTATCCTCTTCACCTGCTGCCTTACTCACGTCTTCATTGCCTATCAATCATTCTAGTTTCCCAAAGAATCCTTTGGTACTCTCTACCCTAAAGATTTGGTTCCAGTTTAGGCACCACTTTAAGTTTCTGTCTGCGTCTACTCTGAAGCCTTTAGTGGATAATCAACTAATCCCCCCCATCTTTTACGAGTACCTCCTACAAGTTATGGCAAAATCGAGGCATTAAGGTTTTCAGAGACCTCTTTAAAGACAGCACTTTTGCTACTTTTTCAGGCCATTCTTCAGATTTCAATTTACCAACATCCCATTTATTTCTCTACTTTCATATTAGACATTGTGATTCTTCTCTTTTTCCATGTTATCCTTCCCTACCTATTAATCAACCATGGGATGACCTCCTGACCTTGAAACCCTTCCAGAAATCGCTAATATCGAAAATTTATGACAAGCTCATGGCTCCTGACACTCATTCAGTTGTCAAAACCAAAAAAGCTTGGGAGCGTGAGCTTAGTACAAATCTGACAGATCAATTTAGAGATAAGGCTGTACATTGTATACGCTCAACTACTCCTTGTCCATTTCAGCAAATCTAGAATATGTGAAATATATCCTAATGTTCCAGACCAGTGCAATAGATACTATGCCTCTGCCTGTAATTTAAGTCATATGTTCTTCTTTTGTCCCACATTACACAAATTTTGGGCTGACTTTTTTATGATTTTGACAAAGGCTCTAGGGATCCACATAAAGACAGACCCCTTTATTGCTATATTTGGGGTCTCACCTGTACAACTTTGTATTAACTCTTTACAATTGGAAGTTTTAGCCTTTACTTCCCTTCTGGCGAGACATCACATTTTACTCCTCTGGACGTCTCCTAAACCCCCATCTACATCTCTCTGGCTTAAGGATGGTATGTTCTTTCTTAAATTGGAGAAGACACGTTTAGCAGTGAAAGGCTGTTCCAATAAATTTTCTCGGCAATGGAATTCTTTCATAAACTATTTCAATTCCTTACCAACTTTGCCCCTTGACTAAATCTGTGTAATATTTTTTGTCATACTTATCATACGAATTGTTGACTAATGGCCCAAATTGTGTTTATTGAGGGCACAGTGACATTGACCTTTGACCACAAACGTAATCACTTTAACCTTGAGTCCAAGTGGATGAAGAAATTCCATCAAGGCATTCTCAAGATATTGTGTTCACAAGAATGGCATGGACAGATAGATGGACAGACAGTCCAAAAAAATGCCTCAGGCCATAGCTGTTGCCAGCACAGAAACAAAAAAATTAATATCTTTGTATTTTTAGGTTAACTGGCGATACAAGTTATACTATAAAACAGACTGTGATCAAAATAAAATGCAAAGACAGGGTTCCCTTCCCTGTTTGTCAAAATATACAGCTGCAGGTCATGTTAATGAAAAATTATATAAAATAAATAATAGGGCTCATGTCAACATTATTTTGCCCACAGCACTGGAGCTACAGAGGTTAAAAGTTTTGCAGCCTAGGCAACAAAACAGTAGCATTAGTATAAAAGGTGTCCAGTAAGTCCATTATAGTTTGAGACAATTCAAGTTCTTTCAGGGGGGAATTAAAAGGCATTTCCATGGCTGTTCAAATGAATCTAGGAGTGAAAAATGGCTTGAAATTCCTTGAATTATTTAGGCTATTTCTTATTTATGCATATTGCTTGAATAGTTGGAGGTAGGAAAAGAGACACTGTCTGAGTTATATAAGTCTTGCGCATACCTGCCAGCACTGGGCTGTGAAAAAAGAGCGAGATTTTTTCCGGGGTATAGGGCTACACATAAATCATCTTTATAATAAAGATAATGAATTCATTACCTATAGCCTTTTGTGTTCCAGGATAAGCAGGATGCTGCTTCTTCTGCAACAGTTATGTCAAAAGTACGGTGGCCCACAAGGGCCGAACCAAATGCAAAAGTCACGACACAAATACAAAAGTCGCAACATCACAATGGACATGATCGATAACGGAAGTGAGCAAGCGACAGCTGCAGCTCCAGCAGGCCCACAGAACTCATCTCTTTTACCATTTTTCCACCAGTCAAACTGAGCCGTGCTGATATACTTTTCCCATCACCAGTTTTACCGTGCAGAGTTGAGGCGAGCCGCACAAACGATGGACCTGTTCTGGATTCCAAGTAGGCCAACGGTGACGTCTTGCGACTGCGGCCATCCAACAACAAGCACCCATCTCCTCCTCAAATCGATACTCAACTTATGTCTGTGCAGGAAACCTGAGAGAGACATTTAGTGTGTTCAACTCTCAGTACTTCTGTAGTTCTTACTGAACTGAATTATTCTCATCCTGTTCTTTCAAACATCTGCCGTGTTTTACGGTTTCGTCATGTTCGCTTTCAGCTGTTTTGGAAGTCATGTTTACTGTTTGGTTGCTGCTGGTGAAAACACAACATTTCCTGTAATGCTGCTTCCTAATAAAAGCTTTTAAATGACTAAATAATGAGGGGCTTTTGTTGTGAAGAAGTTATGGGAAATGAAACTTGTTTGTAACTGAATTAGCAAAGCTGTGATTCTTCAATAGTACTGCAGGGATCAGGATAAGCGCATCATTGTTTTAAGACACACCTTCAAGCAAGTAGCCCCGTTGTGGTGGAAATAAAAATCGCCTGCCAGCTCACTCAGTCAGAGGAACACGAAGCAAGTTGGTAAAGAGCTACTGACTTAACATTGGACATTGGAAAAACAAAGAAGGAAGGAACCGCCAGCACCTTTTTCTTCAAAGACTGGTAAAGTTGAACTGGGACCTGATAGCATACAGCTTAGCATAGCATGGCTAAGCATAGTATTGTTTAACTTTGGTTAATGTTAAGCACATGTGTTGGAGTGTTAATGGGATCTCTTTAGTCAGATTGGCTTTTTATTTATTTTTTTGTTAAATAAAAGGCTTTTAAACAGTCATTTGCTCTAGTACACTGTGTGATAAAAAAAAAAACATTCACTGGTATGAAACACAGCTAGAAATTAAGATAAATGATCTGTACCCTTTTTATTTAAAAAAAAAAAAATAACAGCATTAATAAATTCATTAATTTGATAGTCTCACAGTCATATCTATTTGTGAATAACAAAATAAGGGCTGTATTATAAGTTATAGTAAGTTATTTTCCTCACCACAGTTTGTTTCATAATGTGTTAAATGCTGTTAGCTCGTAAGCGGTTGTCAGCTGGTCTTGTTTATTACTGCTGAAAGCTGCTCTGCTCCGTTAACGTTACGTTGTAACATCTCGTCATAAGAAGTGTTCACAAACAGCTTCATGTTCATCTTGCAAAGGTGATTACATGGATTAAAGTTCGGCGTCGCTACGACTGAGTTCCATCATTCAAACTTCACAGAGGCGACTTATGAGATCAATGTAGATCGGAGGAGAACAAGTGTTGGCTGATTTTTATTGACAGATTGTCACACTCTACAGCCAATGGTATCGTTAACAGTGTGTGCTCGCCTGACCAATGACAGTGTAGTGAACCACACAGGGCGGGATCTAAACACGGAGCAACGCTAAAGTTTAGCTGCCTAGCTAGCAAGGACTCGTTGCGCTGCTACGTTATCAATTAGTTTTTGAGTTTAGTCAACACGTGAGAACTCGTCTGACACGGAGAGTCTCCTGTTGTGTGCTACATGTGTGAAATAACAACTATAGTCTGGACTTTGTCTGCAGTGTATCTGTGTAAACAGCTTCATTCAGCGTCTCTCCCTCCCCTCAGGCACCGTGAGTTACCATGGTTACAGGAACGCCCTGAAACTTTATAATGATGATCAATAAGAAGTTTTTGGTTAGTTTGACTGTACAGAATCATGAATGTTGCCTGATTGTAGCTCAATGCTGAAATCTTGTATTATAACATATAGAACAAAGCCTCAGAGCTTCTTTGATTACTAACAGTATGTTAATTCAATTCAATTCAAAAAACTTTATTTGTCCCTGGGGGCCAAATGCTTGATGATTAATGAGGCAAATGCTAAATACTTAATGATGACAGAAAGGTGATAACTCGCCATCAGACTGCAAGGCTGCAAAAGTTGCTGCTTGTATGATGTATTTTTCTGCTAAACGATAAGAGGCTCACTTTAAACAATATTAATAATAATAATACTAATGATAATAATAATAATAATAATAACAATAATAATAATAATTAATAATAATGATGATGATGAGAAGAAGAAGTAGAAAAACAGCGTACTGAAAAGTTCTGTAAATGGTTGATTATTTGGAAGAGTAAAACTTGAGAGAAGTTTGGCAAAAATAAAGACAGTTTGATTTCATAGATTGAAAATTACATTGAAAAGACAAAAAACATTTTAAGTTTGAATAGAACAGCTGTTCAGATCATCCTCCTGTAAAACACTGTTGGTCAAATATTTAAACTTTATGTCTGCATTAGAGAACATGGTGTGGGGTGAGGCTGTAAATCTTATCTTATTTTTTTAGCATGTGTCAAGTAACGTGCCCTGTAACATGTTTCACAAATTACAAGTTGGGAATATGACTTGGCTACAGCTCGAAAATACATTTCAGCCAAAAAAAATTTTTTTTTGCTTTAATCCATGTGATTATCCAGTCATTAAATAAAAGAAACGCTTGCAACTACTGCCTTGTTTGAAGATGAACCCAACATAACTCTAGCATGTGCACGCTGTAAATACGGGCTGCAATACCCTCACATTCTCGTTTCGTTTCCTCAAACTACTAATTAACAAAATTAATTTCTGACATTTGTGAATAGATTCTGAATCTTTGGAGACAAGAATCGCAATTCTTATATGTGTCAATTTTTTTAACACACCCCTACTGATATTTATTAAGAATTATTGATAGCCAAATCTAACCTACAGTCGCGATCAAAGGTTTACATACACTTGTAAGGAAAATATATATCATGGCAGTCTTCACTTCCAATGATTTCTACAGCTGTCATTTTTCTGTCATGGAATGAGTGGAACATATACTACTACATATACTACATTCATGAAGTTTGCTTCAAATCTGAGTTTATTATGGCTCTTCTGAAAATATGACCAAATCTGCTGGGTCAAAAATATATATACAGTAACTTGAACAATCAGTTTAGGTGATTATAGAGAGTTGTGTGAATCACATTTCCTTTGTCGCATGGCCTCTTGACTTCCTCTGAGTGACTATAATTGATAAATGGCTGGTGACTTTCTGGACCCATTTTAATAGGGCCTGTTTGATACAGCCATTAGACTCGGCCACAAACACTACAATATGAAAGTCTAAGGAGCTCAGCATTGATCTGAAAGAGCACATTATTGATTTAAGTCAGTAAAGTCACTAACGTCACTTGGAGCCATTTCAAAGCAGTTACAGGTCCCAAGATCAACTGCACAAACAATTGTTTGTAAGTATAAAGTGCATGGCACAGTTGTGTCACTGCCACGATCAGGAAAAAAACCCAAACTATCACCTGCTGCTGAGAGAAAACTGGTCAGGGTGGTCAAGAGTCAACCAAAAACCACCAAAAAGCAAGTTTGCAATTAATTAGAAGCTGCTGGAAGACAGGTGTCAGTGTCCACAGTCAAGTGTGTTTTGCATCAACATGAGCTGAGAGCCTGCCGTGCAAGAAAGATCTTTCTCCAGACGCTGTACCTTAAAGCTTGACTGAAGTTTGCTACTGATCACATAATGATCACAAAAAACCTTCTGGATGAAAACTCTGGTCAGATGAAACAAAAACTAATTTTTTTGGCCACAATGAGCAGCAATATGTTTGGAGGCGAGAATGTGAGGCCTTTAACCCCAAGAACACCATACCTACTGTCAGGCATGGTGCTGGTAGTGTTATGCTGTGGGGCTGTTCTGCTGCCAGTGGATCTGCTGCTCTCAAGAAATTAACTGGAATAATGAAGAAGGAGGATTATCTCCAAATTCTTCAGGAAAACCTAAAATCATCAGACAGTAGATTGGGTCTTGGATGCAGTTGGGCGTTCCAACGGGACAATGACCCCATCATCCCCATGATAATGTATTCTGTGGCTGGGACTCTTATCCAACATGCTAAGTCTGGGGCAGATTTGACCATGTATAGTGAAGTTACAGCAATCTCCTGCTTCAAGGCGACACATCTACCTTTGCAGTGCAGCTATGGCCATGCCGTTCAACAAAAACTCACATCTTCACAATAAAGTGTCATTAAGGTCTTTAGTGTTCTGTCACCACATCATACGATCCCAGTTAAAATTTAACATTAGTTGCACCTAAATGAAATGTTAGTCATACTATTGCAACCAGTGTTAAACGTTAGTCTGGAGCCCTGTACAGAATAGACATATTGAACTCGATGGATGGAGTGACTGAAATAAAGTGGGAAAATGCCACTCAAGCGCGACAGTGGGGACCGGTATAAAGGGAAATAAAAGAAAGATCTCTCGATTACACTTGCCAGAGAGAGACAATTAGGGAAGACGGACATTTGCCCAAAAAGGTTGGTCCAAGTGCGAGATTACAGACCAACAATGTTATAAACAATTAATGATTATAGAGTCGACAGCCAAAATCGGGAGCACAATGTGTTTTTTGTTGCTTTCTTTTTTTTGGTTGGCTATTAATGTGTTATCCTGTGTAGCTTCAGTCTCCAGTTTCTCTTCTCTTGTCCTTTCATTTATTTATTTTCATCTCACATTTTACAATGCATTTCTAAAATTTACTTTTACATTATTATGCCCTAACTTACTGTGTGAAAGTATGTATGCATGCATGTAAGAGAAAAGTATGAGATAGAATTTAACTGGACTGGACCAGAAGGGATGAGAAGACAGATATCAGTTATTGTACATATATGATTTAACAATGTATCATAGTTGTGCCTCACTGCTTTCACTTTTGAAAGATAAAAAAAAATATATAAAAATGGAATAACTTTCTACTTCAAAGAGTATTATTATGATTAGAATGATTAGTATTTTTTGTACTAAGTTACTTATTATTATTATTATTATTATTATTATTATATTATTATTATTTGATTTGATTATTTTATTGGCAGGAATGGGCTTCCACATACTTTCTTCCCTAAACTGGCAATTATTAAAACAAAATATTCCACAATATGTGTTATCTCAACACCATTCACAAGTATTCATTCCCCCTATGGATTGCTGCTAAGATGACATTTTGTGTCTCATCTCAATTTTTATTTAATATGTAGTGGAAGAATACAGTAAATGGCAGACATACTTTATTTATGACTCCGACTTGAAAAGAGGATACAATTCTTGCAAGTACTGCTGGAATTTAGTAGAATTTTGTTGAAGGAGTACTCTACTTGAGCAGCTCACGCATGCTTTTATTCCACTGATTAATTTTGTCATTTGTGTTGCTTTTGGGAGTACTTTAAATGAGTCATGCAACCTGCCTCTATAGCTATGTAGCCTGAAGGCGTTGATGTCCTTTCTATCTAGCTGGACATGATCATGTGGGACAGCAGCTTCCCAGAGATCAGAGAGGTTTATGACAAGAAGGTTGCTGGTTGCATTACCAAGCCCTGCCATATCTCTCTGTGTGTAGAGTTGTGTCAATACGAAACAGGGAATTGATTGATGTTAAAAGGTCTGGTATTGTCTCAGTTTTCAGCTGTCTTCATTGAACCTCTGAGGAGAAGTGTCTTCTTCCTCCTCATCCTTCTGCAGATTCAAGTAGCATGAGAATAGCTGCTGCTGCATTACATCACTACAGGTGTGATGGATTACTACAGTGTATGTAAGTGTGTGTGTGGATGAGACACAACTTCAGCTGTAACCAGGCTCCAGGGAGTGGAGATGTGAACTCACTGTGGCAGGGCTGTTATAACGGTAATTACCTGGATTCTTTACATGCTCTACTATGTACCTTTGTACAGCACACACAGAGAGAGAGAGAGAGAGAGAGAGAGAGAGAGAGAGAGAGAGAGAGAGAGAGAGAGAGAGAGAGAGAGAGAGAGAGCTTTTATGTCCTGACTTTTTTCCCATTTAGTGGAAACGGGGTCGGCCACCCAGGCCACTCCTTGATTTGTGTAAAGGCACTGCACAATAAACTCGTGCTTCAAAAGTACCTAAGAACAATGTGACAATGTGAAATTACCCTATATTACCTTACACAGTCTATTTAAATTAATTATTCATGATTATGCAAACATTAGCAGTCTTTATCTTTGCTGCATTATTTAGCCATTTTGAGACAGAAGTAGTGGGAGATAAATTTATATCACAGTATTCTTTTTGTGGTATTATAGTGTAAGGGAACATATCTTTAGAAAGAAAAAAAAAGAGTTATAGCAGGGCTTGACGCTTACTTTTTCCCCAAGAAAAATCACATAAAGAACTGTAGGGGCACAATGAAAATTTAACAAATTACATATTTTCACTTAATTAACAAAAGGAATACAAGGGGATATTTACAAGTTAAACAACAAATTATTTGGATACAAAAAGTGCACTAGTTTTCTTGTGTCACCTGTCTGTAAATAGACTTGGCACCCTAAATAACCTGACAGAACCCATGAAAAACAAATATTCAAACAAGAGATTTATTAAGAAAGTAATTCAGCTTCAGCTTTATTCAAAATATTTTCTGCCACTGTATTGAGGTCTTCGCGCACTAAAGTCACTACACCACCTGGTCACTCCTTGTATCTGGTTACTTTCATGTCTGACAGCAGGTTATTAAAATGCAATGTTACACTGATTTAAAGTGTCTGTAGATTCAAAATTATAGTGATTTTACCTACAAACTGTATTCCCTAACCCTAACCCTGAAGTACTTCAGTACACCTATTTATTGTAAACTTTATTTACAGAAACTCTCTGTGCTGCTGTGTGTTCAGCTCTGATGCTGTTAGCTATTAGCTTCGTTAGCTGTTAGTTCCCTTATCCAAACACCATAGGATAGTGCTGCTCACTGGTGGTAGGCAGCCAATTAGCTCTCCTCCTGCTGATTTCAGTAGGAATTTACTCTCAATTATATTTTGCACTGGGCATACGTCTATTTTTAGTATAGCTCAGTTTAGCTCGCACTATCAAGCCCTGGGTATAGGCCTACGGGAGGCATAGCCTGTCAGAAAATGTAGGTAATTTAGTAAATGTAATGTGATTGAGTTGGTGTGGACTTCCTGCAAGATGGCGGACGGGTCAGATGCTTAGCTCTTAGCTCACTAAGGTCAGTAGAAATAAACCCACTCAAATTAAATAACTTGAGATATAAAGGTAATGAAATAGGAGATAAGTGGACAACGAAGCTGGAGAAATACCAAAAACTTGAAGAAAACACAAGAACAGGCTACATTGGAAGAGGTATGCAAACACGTCAAAAGTGAACATGACAGTGACGCAGCAGAAAAAATGGATCCGGCAGAAGTGCTGAGAGTGGGACTTGCTAGCAGTGGAGACCTCAAGCAGGAACTCCATAACGAACTGATACCATTTAAAGACGAATTTAAAAGCGAGATGAGACAAGAAATCGCCACTCTCAGACGAGATATTGAACGCAAGCTCACGGAAAGTAACAAAGAAGTACAGGAACAAAAAATGAACATAACTGAAGCCCAGACTCGCATAGCATGAGTTGGAAGAGCACAGCACAGAGGCAAATTACTTTCTAGAGAAGATAGCAAAACAGACATGCCAGATGCAGGACAATATAACGGATCTAGAAATGAGGTCGTAGAGGAACAATGTCTGGATTTTTGGCTTGCCCGAGGACACAGAAGGAAGCTCTATCGCCGACTACCTAGATCAACTAGTTAAAAAAGAATTGCGGCTATAGGAAAAGAGGGTTGCAGGTGGGCGACAAAAAAATCCATTTTGGATTACTACCCCACCGAGATTATCCAAAAACGCAAAACGTAGCAAAATATTAAGACACTGAAGGAGAGGGGCATTTGTTTTCAAACCCCATTAACGAAAATAAAAATCCATTGGGATAACGGTGTGAAGAGCAATGACAACGCAGGACACAGCGGAGAACATGAAAGCACGGGGATTGACCGTGGACGTGCCAAGTGAAGACTTGGCACTTGGGGAAAAGTTGACCCATAGCATGTGGGGATGGCAATGAGCAGGACACGGTGGGCCCAGGCAGGATGCGGTGGCACAGCGGGCGAAGGAAAAGTTGCAAGGATATCAGAGGAGACCCGACAACGGATGCCCCAATAGTGAAAGCACTAACAGCACTGCAAGATAATATGGATGGCTTCATTTATTTGACTTAAACATGTATAAAACACCAACAGGGCGAGCAAGAACCAACAAGGTTGGACCGGTCTAGGCTGGGGTTAATGCCATTATACAGACATGGGTCTGGGGATGGGCCCTCACAGAAGAGGATTTACCATCCACCCACCAACAGGGACTTGGGGGAGAAGATAAGAATTACCCACACATGGAAGTCTTATATAGTTCACTGTGTTCTTAATTTTGTTTTTGTTCACGTTTATGTAAGTTTAACTGCTTGGGAAAAGATGCACACACATTATTGAAGCAAAATGGTAAGTAACGATCTAAAGATAATGTCCTTAAATGTAAATGGTCTAAATACACCTAAGAAGAGAGGAATAACATTAACAAAATTGAAAAAAGAAAAACAGCATGTCATGTTTTTACAGGAAACCTACCTGTCCCAAACAGCACACGAAAAATGTATATAAACAAGGATGTAAAAGACGTAAAAGAGGAGTTATGATACCAATTCCAAATACAACTACATTTGTTTGTGAAAAGGAAATTAAGGATTAACCTGTTACGCTGATAAATGTATATGCACCTCGCAGTGACGTGCGGTCAGGAGAGGCAGGGGAGGCAGAGCCTCACCTGTCATCATGGAAAAAATTAAATATATAATAAAAAAATTAATTAAATGGTTATATTTATCAAATGTTTGAACTATAAACTAATTTTCCATTTAACTTAAACAATTTTGATTGTTTTTTATTAAAAATTGCAGGCAAAAAATTTCCGTTCAAATACGGGGAAGAGACGCACGGTGAGGCAGCAGCAAGCTGAGCCTCACCTTGGATTGTGCAATCCCTCACAAACTGTGCTCTGCCATGCAATGAGAGCGTGTCACTGTCTCTCTGTATGTCGCCAATCAAATGTTTCAAACACTTTCAATATATGCCCCCCCCCTGACTTCCCATAGTTTAGCTGATGTATATAATATATGTGTATAACCTGTTTTGTGTGCTCAGCGATCTTACAACGGCAGTGAAGAGGCACTGGGTGAGGCAGGCAGTTCTCTTGCCTCAAGGTAGGGGGCACTCGTGAGCCCAGAAATTGTATATGCTACTCCGCAGCTGCAGAGTAAGTGACAGCGAGCTAGCAACAATCTTAGAGTCCATGGTTATGAGCGAGTCAAGTGCAGTGATATTTTTTCCCCCTCTCGCCCCGCCTGGATTTACAATGGAGGATTTTATATCCAAGCTCAAACAATTTGCTAAACTGGACTTTCAATCGAAACACAAGGTAATAAATAAAGGAAGACCAACACCGGTAACAGCAGCAGTAACAGCAGCAGTTGCCGTGGCAGGGCAGTGACTGCCTCAGACACCGGCAACTGGAGTGAAAGGCAGGAAGTGCCACTACTAGCTGCCGCTGCCACGAATTGAGCCAGCCCTTGCTGTCAAATGGTGAATAATCTACTCTGTTGGGTTCATATGTTTGTAAATCTGATTCTGATGGAGTCAATGCCTCACCAGCCATGAACCTCACCGCACATCACTGGCACCTCCAGAAAGCAATAAGCACTTCTTTAAATCCTTATTTAATGTTATAGCAACAGAAACAGAAGGTATTTTAATTTGTGGGGGGGACTTCAACATAGTCATGAACCACTGTCTAGATACAACCAGTTTAAAAGGAAATAAAAAACAGATGTCTAAATTTGTAAAGCTATCCTTAGAAGAAATGGGAATGATAGACATGGAGGAATCTCA